>NW_028318570.1:348932-697864 GCF_062004578.1 Staurois parvus | reverse complement strand
ATTCCATATAAATATAAGCATACAGGAAACACAAATAGCATAATACCGCCAGAACCAATCTTAAAAATAACTTTAATTAAGGTGCTCACATTTTGACAGTATAAAAACCGCTTTAAAAGGTATTAAGAAATGTTTTGCAGCAAACCAGGAAGTGCCCAGGGGAAATCAGACGATCTGCCCTCATCCAAAATGGCCGCCGGTCAACTTCCGGTTCTCGTGTGCGTGTTGACGTCACTTCCCTTGATGCGTTTCGTCATCGACTTAATCATAAGGGATTCAGACGTCAAGCAGGACAGTCCCATTTATAACCCTCCTCCATAAAGCTCCGCAGCATGTGCCGCCATACTGAAGAGGGGAATGATGCCCACACTTCCTATTACTACTCATATATTTACATAACGGAGGATTCACATATCATTATCACCTACAAAACTACCCTAATTCTATACAGTAACAAAACATATATATATTCTGTAACTAAACTATACTAAAAATCTCATCCATATACATTATAATCCGATAACAATTTAATATAGTAAATAAAATACCTATCATGTATATATTATCCATATTTCATAAGAACATCATGTTTAAGGAGGAACTCATTAATAATGTCACCCACCACTCATCTTCAAAAATTACTATCCTATATATATTCTCAGTATTTCATAATATTAATCTTAAAAACCTCAAAACATCAATCCAATATTATAATCTAAAATTAACCTCAATTAATCACAATATTAAAATTATATAATCCCCTAATTTGAATCATAATAAACCTCAAAATTATAAAATATAATCTGAATTATATAATTACCTAAAATTAAATTAAATTATTATAATAATAAAACATTTTTTAAATTTATGGTATGTTTAATTAATTTTTAATTTTTAATCAATATATATTAATAATCATATTTTCTATAATTCACCCTATTCTCATTAATTCCTGTAAAAAATAATAAATAAAATTAATATTACATTTTAATTAAATTATATATAAATTATATTTAAATATATATTAATAATCATATTTTCTCGTCATTCACCATATTCTAATTAATTCCTATAAAATTCTTAAAATATTAATTAAAAACAAATCATCACAAAACCTAATCGTATACACAGCTAATAATTTCAAACAAAGCAATTCAGGTCCAAATCTACATTTAACCCACTCGGTTTTAAAGTCTGTAACTCAAATATCCAGAAAGTTTCATTCCTTGAAATGGCTTTAATTCTATCCCCTCCTCTCCAATGCGCATCCACCCTGTCAATACCACTAAATTTCAGACCACTCGGGTCACAATTGTGGTAATCCCTAAAATGTCTTGAGAGGCAATGGTCCTTCTTACCTTTTTTAATATTTGTAACATGCTCATTCAATCTTTTATATAGTGGCCTTTTTGTCCTACCCACATACTGAAGCCAACATGGGCATTCTAATACATAGGTGACATAAGGAGTAGTACAGGTAATACAATTCTTAATGTAATAATTCATACCTGTTCTACATGATACAAAACCAGAGACCACCCGTGTATTAGTATTGGTAACTTTACACATAATACATTTCTTACAGGGGTAAAAGCCAATAAAATCAAACATATGTTTCTTCTTTTGTTTAGGGGGAGAAATAATATTCTTAACTAAAACATCTCTTAGATTTTTTGTCTTCCTATAAATAAAAGAGGGTTTCACCGGGATCTGAGGTCCTAAGATACAGTCTTTTTTCAATAAGGGCCAATATTTATTAAAAATTGATTCAACTTCTTTATACTGATTACTATATCCTGAAATGAATGCGTATTCCACCTTATTATTACAATTTTTCTTTTTAGGTACAGGTTTCAATTTCTTATTTCCTATATAATTCCTACTTATTTCGAACCTAGTCTTTTCAAGCACCACTGGGTCATACCCTTTCTCCACAAATCTCCTCTTGATAATTTCTGTCTGTTCAATATACTCTTTTAAACGTGAACAATTTCTAAAAATTCTCAAAAACTGTCCTTTTGGGATCCCATTGATCCAGGTAGGGTGATGACAACTATGTATAGGTATATACCCATTCCTATCTGTTTCTTTGAAATAGGTTTCAGTTAGTATAACATTATCTTCTATAAAAATATTCAAATCCAAGAAATTCACAGAATACCTATCCATAGTTACCGTAAAACTTAAATTATACTCATTATTTTCTATTACTCCAATAAAGGCCTTTAACGCATCCATAGGACCATCCCAGATAAGTAAGATGTCATCAATGTACCTTTTCCATAAAACCAATCCCTCCCATTTTTTATTAAAAATGACATTCTCCTCCCATTTACTCAAAAAAATATTTTGCTAGGCTGGGCGCAAACTTTACATAGTTGTCATCACCCTACCTGGATCAATGGGATCCCAAAAGGACAGTTTTTGAGAATTTTTAGAAATTGTTCACGTTTAAAAGAGTATATTGAACAGACAGAAATTATCAAGAGGAGATTTGTGGAGAAAGGGTATGACCCAGTGGTGCTTGAAAAGACTAGGTTCGAAATAAGTAGGAATTATATAGGAAATAAGAAATTGAAACCTGTACCTAAAAAGAAAAATTGTAATAATAAGGTGGAATACGCATTCATTTCAGGATATAGTAATCAGTATAAAGAAGTTGAATCAATTTTTAATAAATATTGGCCCTTATTGAAAAAAGACTGTATCTTAGGACCTCAGATCCCGGTGAAACCCTCTTTTATTTATAGGAAGACAAAAAATCTAAGAGATGTTTTAGTTAAGAATATTATTTCTCCCCCTAAACAAAAGAAGAAACATATGTTTGATTTTATTGGCTTTTACCCCTGTAAGAAATGTATTATGTGTAAAGTTACCAATACTAATACACGGGTGGTCTCTGGTTTTGTATCATGTAGAACAGGTATGAATTATAACATTAAGAATTGTATTACCTGTACTACTCCTTATGTCACCTATGTATTAGAATGCCCATGTCGGCTTCAGTATGTGGGTAGGACAAAAAGCCACTATATAAAAGATTGAATGAGCATGTTACAAATATTAAAAAAGGTAAGAAGGACCATTGCCTCTCAAGACATTTTAGGGATTACCACAATTGTGACCCGAGTGGTCTGAAATTTAGTGGTATTGACAGGGTGGATGCGCATTGGAGAGGAGGGGATAGAATTAAAGCCATTTCAAGGAATGAAACTTTCTGGATATTTGAGTTACAGACTTTAAAACCGAGTGGGTTAAATGTAGATTTGGACCTGAATTGCTTTGTTTGAAATTATTAGCTGTGTATAGGATTAGGTTTTGTGATGATTTGTTTTTAATTAATATTTTAAGAGTTTTATAGGAATTAATTAGAATATGGTGAATGACGAGAAAATATGATTATTAATATATATTTAAATATAATTTATATATAATTTAATTAAAATTTAATATTAATTTTATTTATTATTTTTTACAGGAATTAATGAGAATAGGGTGAATTATAGAAAATATGATTATTAATATATATTGATTAAAAATTAAAATTTAATTAAACATACCATAAATTTAAAAAATGTTTTATTATTATATTAATTTAATTTAATTTTAGGTAATTATATAATTCAGATTATATTTTATAATTTTGAGGTTTATTGTGATTCAAATTAGGGGATTATATAATTTTAATATTGTGATTAATTGAGGTTAATTTTAGATTATAATATTGGATTGATGTTTTGAGGTTTTTAAGATTAATATTATGAAATACTGAGAATATATATAGGATAGTAATTTTTGAAGATGAGTGGTGGGTGAAATTATTAATGAGTTCCTCCTTAAACATGATGATCTTATGAAATATGGATAATATATACATGATAGGTATTTTATTTACTATATTAAATTGTTATCGGATTATAATGTATATGGATGAGATTTTTAGTATAGTTTAGTTACAGAATATATATATGTTTTGTTACTGTATAGAATTAGGGTAGTTTTGTAGGTGATAATGATATGTGAATCCTCCGTTATGTGAATATATGAGTAGTAATAGGAAGTGTGGGCATCATTCCCTTCTTCAGTATGGCGGCACATGCTGCAGAGCTTTATGGAGGAGGGTTATAAATGGGACTGTCCTGCTTGACGTCTGAATCCCTTATGATTAAGTCGATGACGAAACGCGTCAAGGGAAGTGACGTCAACGCGCACACGAGAACCGGAAGTTGACCGGCGGCCATTTTGGATGAGGGCGGATCGTCTGATTTCCCCTGGGCACTTCCTGGTTTGCTGCAAAACATTTCTTAATACCTTTTAAAGCGGTTTTTATACTGTCAAAATGTGAGCACCTTAATTAAAGTTATTTTTAAGATTGGTTCTGGCGGTATTATGCTATTTGTGTTTCCTGTATGCTTATATTTATATGGAATGGATATATGGAGTTCCAAGGCTGGTGGATCTTGGTGGTAATATGAAGGCAGACTATATGGAGTAAAGACCAATAGGAGGACTGTCTCCAACCTTCCTTTGGGAAAGATATATGAAAAAGCTGCCTTTTTTTTGAATATTGGTAAGGGTATGCATTCCTTATTTAGAAGTGTCACAGTGCTGGTTGGATATAAGCACTGAAGAGTGATTCACATTCATGTAGTTTTTCATTATTTTGGCTTCACAGTTTTTTTCACTTTGTTCACTTTTTCACTGATTTAATGTCATTGGGTATACACCAGCTATAGTTTATCTGATAAAATGCTTCTGTAGTTGTTTCTATGTGGGCAAAACAAAACGTAATTTTTTTGAATGTTTCATCATGTTTCCCTCATTAAAAATCATAAGATGGAAACCTTTATAAGTAGACATGTAGGCCTATATCATAATTTTAATCTAGGAATGATTAAATTAATGGTCCTTGAACATATCCCCCTACATGTACGAGGTGGAAATTATGCTCAAACACTTCTTCAGCTTAAGACACGTTGGATTTATAGGCTCAATGCTACTAAATACCCAGGCCTGAATGAATACTTGAGTTTCAAACCTTTTTTGTAACACATTTTTGGCCTTTTCCTGCCTTGCTTCCTCCCATACAGAGATCAGATAATCATTTAAATGTTGTCCCTTAATTACATTCTATATTAAGTCTATTTATGTATTTTGTATGTATAATAATGTACTACAATCAGTTTTGGTATCTGTTTCATATTCTTATTAGGTCTATTATATTTCTGTTTAAAATCTAAATGTGGTAATTTTTCTTAATTATAGGATTCTCAAATTGTGGACCCCTATGGCTTTTCTGGATGTGAATTGTAAATTGCTTGTACCCTCTATTACAGATTTATGTCCTTTTGGCAGTTGTATGGATGCCCAGGGCCTTGATCATTCTGGGTGACTCGCCTTTATATACAACTGCAATTTTTGCAAGGCTTCAAATAGCTTGATTTAAAATATGTTCAACTTAGAAGAACCACAACCTGACTTGGCGTTTATATATCCTGCGCTTAAGGAGGTAGTAATAAAGTGCGCCCTTTGGTTCACTTTTATTAATCCATTGAATTAGTGCCATTTAATTATTTATTTATCCCCTTTTTTTATAGTAATTTTTTATTCTAGTATCCAGGGGGCAGTAGAGCAAAGGGCTAGTTTATTCGGATTAATTTTTAATTTGCTTATCTATGTTCTTGTGCTCTGTTTCTATTATTTAGTGATATATATTTTTTTGTTGACCAATCCTTAAGATATTTATTCTTTTTGGATGTAATTTTTGTTTTCAGCCACAAGATGACAATAGAATTGAAGTCTGGCCTATTCAGGCCAGCTCTGCCGAAATCTCATTCGTATTGCTCCCTCCCTTAATGATCTATGTCTTATCAGCTATTTGCATTGGAGCCTTCGCACATGCGCAGTTGTATCCTGGACGTCCGCACCGGCCGATGATGTCATACGTCGGCTGGCGTGGAGGATTTAAAAGAGGGCGGGAATTTTAAAATAGCCTTTCTGCTAATCACCAGTGTGCACTCAGTATCTTGGAAGCGGCTTTGGAACCAAATTAAGGCATTTTGATTGATCTATTAAAATGGGTGGGCTGCAAGAAAATAGTGACTTCGCTGTCATATTGCATTCTTACAGTAGTGAATTGTTTTTTAGCTAATAGCCTGGACTGGTGTCCTTTTCTGACACCTAGTGGCGGAATTGGAAATTGATCTTCAATTAAAATCTTTTTTTTTCCCCACACTGTCCTTGCTACTTGAGTTACAATATAAGAGGTAAAACCGTTAAAGGGTTAATCTTAAACCTTTAATAATTTATGACCTCCTCCTTATACCCCTTTTGAAATTAAATTAATTCTTGATTCTCTTATGTTTATCTTGTCACGCCTAGATGGATATTTGATGTCCATTATACTCTCCAACTGTTTTGGACATTATGGCCCTGATTTACTATTGTGCCTGGGCGCACTTCCGTGGACGAACGTCTAATTTTTATGAGCGACCAGAATGAGATTTACTATTGAGCAGCGTCCATAAGTAGACGCCCAATCGAATTTACTAACAAGACACACACCAGGAATCAGACTCACAAAGCAGACTTGCTAAGAGGCACGTCTAACACCATGAAAAATCACTGCAGAGACATGTTCACTTTGAAATTTGCTTTGCCAAATATCAGGACTTCACTTTAAACAATATCTGACATTTCAAAAAAAATTAAGAATGTGTTAAAAATAGTTTTTTTAAAGCAAATCAACACAGTAAAAAACTAGACGCCCCTGCAGTGTCTTTGGCCGATATAAATGCGCATGTGCAGAACACATTTTAGACTTCATCTCTGGGCGCTTGCTTTTTAGCCACTGCTCAATAGTAAATCTCAGTGTGGATTCCTCTGACAGCCGGCACTCGGTCGCGTCTACTGTGTTTAACAAACAGCACTAAGCATATCTTTATGTATTCTAATTTAATTTCCTTAGTTCTAGTGATTCTATTTTTGTTTCTTAATGATTTTACTTATTTCGAAGGTCTAGATAATATTTATTTTGACAGCTGAATGTAAAAATAAAGGTCCGCAATAAAAAAAAAAAACAAAAAAACAGCATAAGTCCCCCTTCCCATCCATACCAAGCCCTTCAGGTCTGGTATGAATATTAAGGGGGAACTCCATGCCGAAATGTAACCACTTCCAGACCGGACACTACCCCCTTCCTGACCAGGGCAATTTTCAGCTTTTAGCGCTATCACACTTTGAATGACAATTGCGCGGTCATGCAACACTGTACCCAAATGAATTTTTTACCATTTTTTTTAGATAGATAAAGCTTTATTTTGGTGGTATTTATTCACCACTGGGATTTGTATTTTTTTTGCTATGTAAATGAAATGTCAAATTTTTTTTTAAAAAAGTGTTTTTTTTATAAAATTTTGCAAATAAATAATATTTCATCATAAATCTTAGCCAAAATTTATTCCGTTATTTTTTTAGTAAAAAAAAAAAAAACCAAATTAGTTTATAAGCAAAAATTATAATTTTTAAACATTTTTTTTACATTTTTATTTTATTTTTTTATATTATTATTTTTTATTTTTATTTTTTTTTTACATACTGTCACCCTAGCAGTACAGTGTCACCATGGTGACACTGTACTACTTGTGGGGGGTGATAAAGATTTTTTTTTTTTTTTACACTGATTGCTTTTACACCCATATAGGATGTAAAAGCAATCATTTCTCTATCTCTCTGTGTGCATTCCTGCACTCATTGAGAAATACAGAGTGAGCTGTGATTGGTCACAGCTTGTCACATGGTACAAGGCTTTTGTGAATAGCCTTGTACCATGTGACCTCTGTGATCATTCACAGATTTCACACATAGTAAGCAATGATGTCACAAGTGACATCTTGCTTACTACTTTGCATGTGATCACTGATTCGCCAATCAGTGATCACATGATCGGGACCTCGTACAAAGGTCCCGTCCGACGATCGGTGTTTCACTGTGTCCGGAGGACACAGCGGGCACCGGATCGCGGTGCTGCGCGCTCCCAGGGAGCGCGCACAAGCAGGGTGCGGGGAGGCCGTTTATAGACAGCCACCCGACCCTGCAGTGCCACCGTCCGGCCGTTTATATACAACGGCCGGTCGGGAAGTGGTTAAAAAAAAAAACAGCGTGGGGACCCCCTCAATATCCATGCCAGACCCTTATCCGAGCATGCAGCCCGGCAGGTCAGGAAAGGGCGGGGGCGAGCGAGCGCCCCCCCCTCCTGAACCATACCAGGCCACATGCCCTGGGGGGGTGCTTTGGGGCAGGGGGGCTCCCCCCTCCAAAGCACCTTGTCCCCATGTCGATGAGGACAAGGGCCTCTTCCCCACAACCCTGGCCGGAGGTTTTGGGGGTCTGAGGGCGGGGGGCTTATCAGAATCTGGAAGCCCCCTTTAACAAAGGGGCCCCCAGATCCCGGCCCCCCCGTACATGAATGAGTCTGCGGTACATGGTCCCGCGACTCATTCACAAAAAAACAAAGTGTGGTGTAAAAAAAACACAGTACAGGGTCTTTGACAAGTCCTTTAATAAAACAATGTCCCCCGAAGTAGATCCAACTTCAATCACAGCGACGGCGGCGGCGGAGGCTTCCAGCCTTGTGAAAAAAAGACTAGCTGACAGTTCTTAAATAGGTTAGGGGCGGGGCCAGCCGGGGACATCATCCCCGCCCCTTATCTATTTAACAACTGTCACCCTGTCTCTCCACTGAGGCTAACTAGCTGAATGCAGGAGACAGTCTGACAGTTCTTATATACTTATGGGGCGGGGCCAGCCGGGGACATCATCCGAGTGACCCCGCCCCATGTCACATGCTTGCTGTTCCTGGCTGGCCCTGCCCCTTACCTATATAAGAACTGTCAGACTGTCTCCTGCATTCAGCTAGTTAGCCTCAGTGGAGAGACAGGGTGACAGTTCTTAAATAGGTAAGGGGCGGGGATGATGTCCCCGGCTGGCCCCGCCCCTAACCTATTTAAGAACTGTCAGCTAGCCTTTTTTTCACAAGGCTGGAAGCCTCCGACGGGAGCAGAATTTTTTTTCTCTTTTTTCGGGTCGCCGCCGCCGTGATTGACGTTGGATCTACTTCGGGGGACATTTTTTTAATAAAGGAGTTGTGAAAGACCCTGTACTGTGATTTTTTTACACCGCACTTTGTTTTTTTGTGAATGAGTCACGGGACCATGTACCGCAGACTCATTCACGTAGGGGGGGGCCGGGATCTGGGGGCCCCCTTGTTAAAGGGGGCTTCCAGATTCTGATAAGCCCCCCGCCCGCAGACCCCCACAACCACCGGCCAGGGTTGTGGGGAAGAGGCCCTTGTCCTCATCAACATGGGGACAAGGTGCTTTGGGGGGGGATCCCCCCTTGCCCCAAAGCACCCCCCCATGTTGAGGGCATGTGGCCAGGTATGGTTCAGGAGGGGGGGGGGCGCTCGGATAAGGGCCTGGTATGGATATTGAGGGGGTCCCCACGCTGTTTTTTTTTTTTAATTTCGGTGTGGAGTTCCCCCTTAATATCCATACCAGACCTGAAGGGCTTGGTATGGATGGGAGGGGGGACCCACGCTGTTTTTTTTATTATTTATTTAATTCACAGAAATAATTTAAAATTCAGCTGTCAGTGGGAAACCCCGATGACAGCTGAAACATTCCTTCTGTCCCTGCAGAGAGCTCCCCTATTATATTTGACATTAAAAAGTATAGAGACTGCAACATTGTATCTATTTGTATCCATTTCGGATATAGAAGGTTTTTATTCGGATACATATAGATACAATGTTGCAACTATACTTTTTAATGTCAAATATAATAGCTGCAGGGACAGAAGTAATTACTTCGCTATTATATTTGCCGGCCATAGACGGGGCGAAAATCAGACAAGTTTTTTTACCATTGGTGGTAACGTCGGCCCATTGAACAACCGATTTTTCGTTTTTTTGTTTTTTTAAAAAAACGGTCAGTTTTCGCCCCATCTATGGCCTGCATTTTTCTTTTTCTTCTTCTTTTTTTTCTTCTTCTTTTTCTTCTTTTTCTTGCAGGTCATGGCTCATGTGCAGATTTTTTATCTGTTAAAAGATCAGCCAATTTGCCGATCATTGCAGCTAAAATCGGCCGATCTGCAAAATCAGCTGATTTTTATCCAAATTTACCAATTAAAAAAAGTGGCAAAATCCCCAAAAATGGCTGACTAATGGATGGCTAGTTAACCCACTAGCGGCCCGAAAATCAGCCGATTTTTTTTTCGGACGATTTTAGACCCATCTAAAGCAGGCCATAGATGGGTCTAAAATCGGCCGATTTTTATGCCGAAAAAAAAATCGAACGATTTTTGGGCCATTAGTGGGTTAATTGGTCAGCCGTTTTTCGGGATTTTGGCACATTTTTTTTATCAGTAAATTTGGAAAAAAAGTTTCCAACTTTACTGATAAACAAAATATGCTAAAATCCCAAAAAATGGCCGACCAATTATCCCACTAACGGAAGAGGCCCTTGTCCCAATTAACATGGGGACAAGGTGCTTTTGGGGGGAGCCCCCCTGCCCCAAAGCACCCCCCCATGTTGAGGGCATGTGGCCTGGTATGGTTCAGGAGGGGGGGCGCTCGCTCGTCCCCCCCCCTTTCCTGACCTGCCGGGCTGCATGCTGGGATAAGGGTCTGGTATGGATTTTGGGGGGATCCCCAAGCTGTTTTTTATTTAATTTCGGCGTGGAGTTACCCCTTAATATCCATACCAGACCCGAAGGGCTTGGTGTGGTTGGGAGGGGGGACACCATGCCATTTTTTATTTATTATGGTGCTGGTTTTTAAATGTAATTCTCCCTTTTTTTTTCTTCACTATAGCTCAGAAATTCACCTGTCACTACCCCCAGCTAAAAGAGAAAGTTTTCTTGGAATTTATATCCCTAAAGGAAACAATGTTTACTTTGAGTTTATTAAAAGATACAAAGTTTTCTGTAACTTCGGGGAAAGTGACTTCTAAGCTTGTGAACTATAGTGAAGAAAAAAAAAAGGCTGGCATTTGCATTTGAAAATCAGCGCCGACATACACTTTGTATTGCGAAAAAAATTATTAACAATTGTGTAAACCGAGCCATTATTTTCAATGGATTTTCATTCGTAAACCAAAAATGACGTTAACCGAGCCGTTGGTAAACCGAGGTATGCCTGTATTAGTATTGCAATCCTTTGTATTGGGATACATAGAACCAACATACATATGAATTGGCAACATAGCACAACATTTGTGTTGGATCTGAGATATCTGGCTAGTTACACTGACCTTGCCCAGGGACCTAGGATTGATTCACACCACAGAAATACAGGCAGGTTTAGTGTTCAACAGCTCTGTGGATTAGTGGTTAGCACTACTGTCTCCCAACGCTAGGGTTGTTGGTTTGAATCTCAACCACAGCAATGAATTTGCATGATCTCTGTGTGACTACCCTAACATACATGTGCTAGTGGCAGCATCTTTGCTTTCTGTTTAAATGATCCCTAGAATGTGAATTAGAATGAGGTCTTGTCTGTTCAAACACCTTTAAAGTAGCACCTTATGTGAATGTCAAACCATGGGATGAGATAAGGGCCTGGACTAATGCTTGCTTGGATAATGCTGGTTTGCACTCCACATCCTTTGGGAAAGTTTGTCAAACCATTAAAAGAGTGAGCAAAAGAGATGGATTAAAAAAAAATGCAGATACCGCATGCCTTCAAAGATTTATTTCCTTTGTTGAATTGCCTGCTTGGTTCACACTAGATGTGATTTAAAATTGTGCTTTTTGTTGGCAATTTCACCGTGTTTTCTGTAGATTTACCAATGAGCTATTGCGTTTTCAAATTGTGTTTTGCATTGCGATTTCTATTATAGTCTATATGTGAAATCGCTACAAAATGCTGAAAAAGTTAGATGAGAACTACTTTTGAAATTGCAAATTGCTTACGTTAAGACACTCACATCCACATTCATTAGATCGGATATCAGGTACAATTTCAATTCCCAAATCGCACCTGAAATCGTGCACCCTGGATGCGACTTGGCATGCGATTTGCATGGCATGCGACTTGCAAATTGTATGCCAAGTCGCACCCTATTGTCTGCTATTATAGCAGTCACATGGGTGTGTTTCCGACACTGATTTCTAAAATAGTACATGTACTACTTTTGTGACGATTTGCATAGATATCTGTGTCAGATGTCTTGCAAATCGTAAGGAAATCAGCATCTTCACTGTACGTAGCACAATTTCCCGATTTATGGGAAATGCCGCATACTAGCAAAAGTGAATTGACATTTTCAGTATTGCATGCGAGATGTGGTCATGTGACTGCCTTAACTCATGCGATAATCTGGAGTGAATTGTGCCAAGAAATATTGCCAATAGGGTTCCCTTTCACATCCCTGTTCAATGTTCTGTTGTATGCTGCACAGGTACACTTCACTGTGGCTTTCTTTCTGACTCTGATTTGTGGGGCCTGTATACCAAGGGTTAACGCAGTGGGAAGAGGATTCATCAGGTGCAAACACTTTCTATGACCAAATGAATGACTGTGGTGGGTGTGGCCTACCTTATATATAGAGATGCAGTTGTGGCTGATTTTTCCCTGGTATAGGCACATTATTACTGCAAGTCCTTGTCTGTGGTGGTTTGGGGAGGAAGAGCTATTGTGGTGAATTTCCTCAGGCCACACTCACGCTGTGTTTTGATGTGGGCTGTAAATGTTTTGCATGTTCTTCCTTCTAAGGTGTTTGTGTGTTATTGTACAATGATTGTGTTTATTACCTTTGCATTGTAATCCTAACACATGTCCATTGCTCTGCTCTTCCAAGTTTGCTTTATTTAGAATGAAATGCAGTTTTCAGACAAACATGGTGAGAAATGTATGTGTGGGGGATTTGGGGAGGGGGGAGGTGTTTATATTTTGGCATATATGTATTTGTATATTGATATTTCGATCTGCAGCTTCTGTGAATAAGCCCAAGTGATTCATATTAACCATTTGTTTCCTGCTGTAACCTGTGAAAGCACAGTTCAATATAAGTATAATCTTTTAGATTGTAAGCTCTTATGAGCAGGACCGTTCTATTTTAGCAACATCAATCCTGCTTTTTTTTTTTTTCACACCAAGATATTGAATGTAGCTTTTTGTTGCTGTCCAAATAAATGTGGAATGTGTATTTGATCAATAAACCTTTGTACTATGTATTTTTTGGGGGGAATATTTCATGTTCTAGTTGTATGTTGCACAGTAAATGCTTAGCACTTCCACCTGGCAGTACTAGGGTCGTTGGTTTGAATCCCAGCCATGGCACCTCCTGCCTGGAGGTTGCATGTTCTCCCTGTGCCTGTTTCCTCCAGGTACTCTGGTTTCCTCCCACACTCTAAAGACATGCTGGTAGGTTAATTGGATCCTGTCAAAATTGGCCCTAGTATATGTATGAATGTAAGTTAGGGCTCTTAGTATGCCCCTTGAGGGTTAGGGACTGATGTGAATTTACCACATCTATATGTAAAGCGCTGTGTAAATTAACAGTGCTATATAAGTATCTGAAATGTACTAGCAGCCCTAACACTTATTTTTGCTAGCTATATAATATGCCCAAATCTTCCTTGTTAGAGCGCACATGTGCAAGTATGTCCAAAATAACAAACCAAAAGCCCCCTATTGCACGACAAGACCATGTTATGTACCAATGAATAGGTCGTGTTCAATGTGCAGCTAGCTATTCTTTTTCTACAATCCTCTTAACAGTAATAAATTGGGCCCCCAATTTATGTTGACTTTCGGCCTTTACTGGCAACTATATATTCGCCAATGTCATATACACACAGTATATCTGCAAGCATACACTCACCAATGCCAAATCTACAATAGAACTGCAAACATATATTTGCGAATGTCATATACACAATGGAGCCGCATGTAAAATTGCTATGGTGCACAAATAAACGCCAAGACGGCTGTTGGAGGAGGTGCTAGAGCAGCTGTCATACCGGAAATACGTCATGACGTTTGCGGAAGGACGTTTGCACACACCCGGAAGTGTGAGTGGCTGGGAGTGTAGTTAGGAGAGTTTAGTGGTAATTTGCAAGTCTATTTTTTTAGTTTTGTGAATTGTTCTTTTGTGGAATTCCAGACCACATCTGGACATGGCGAGATCGCTGTTCTCCACCGAGGAGCTGATCCTCATTTGCTGGGGAAACATTACTAATAATTGTATTTTCCGTTGAAAACATTTCCAATTCCTAGATCCATTGAGGTACATAGCAGAGGTTCAAGGTTCTTCCTAACTATACAGGTGGCACAGACACAAGCATACACCCAGGGCCACTGTTAGATATCATGGGGCCCCGTACAGCATATCTGACAGCCCCCCACCGCCAGAGAAAATATCCAAATTATATTTATGGTAAAAATACACTAAAAACATTATTAATGGACATAATCCCAACCATATTCCTGTGAAATCTAAATGATAAAACTGTACTGTTCATAAATAAAGCTGTGTGTGTAATTGAGGTGTAATTGAGGTTTTGGAGCTCATGGGTGCTGTGGCCTGTAGAATGGGAATCAGTGGTTTGTTTTTGTGGCTATCGCCGTTTGCAGGCAACCTATGTTACACTATGGAATTGCTGCAGGTCATAATTTGACAAGCATATGGGTGCAGGTGTACAGCCCTGAACACAGACAGTGAGCATTCAGGGCCACTTCCCCACGCCTTCGCACCTGTCAGATTAAAACCTGTGTTCATACAGCTGCTGTGTCTCCATAGTGTAACAGGTGGCTCTAGCCACATAAACAACCCACTCATTCATGCTGTACAGGCCAGAGGACCTGTGTGAATGGGGCATTTGTTACTTTTTTTTTTTCCTCAGCTTGTTAATTTCAATGGCCTTCCTAATGCTGCTTCAGATTGAGTGCGGCTTCGAACGAGTGCATAGAAGAAGCAGTTAAACGCAGCAATCTAATTATGCCTTCTCTACTTTCACAGGTAAATGCTCCTTTCTCCTACCTCCACTCTTAACTCCAAAACGCATTGACTTCTGCTGCCTTCCTCCTGGGTAAATGCTCCTTTCTCCTACCTCCACTCTTAACTCCAAAACGCATTGACTCCTGCTGCCTTCCTCCTGGGTAAATGCTCCTTTCTCCTACCTCCACTCTTAACTCCAAAACGCATTGACTCCTTGTCAGGGCAGGAGCTGAGGAACGGACAGGCAGGCCTAACAATGTAACGCACTGGCTGACGACAACCACCACCCACAGACCGAAGTCCCTCAGGGCGCGGAGTCTAAGTCCCAGGCTGCCCTTCACCAGGGCCCCTGATGGTGGGGATGGACTTGACGCAGCCAGGAACCAGGTCGCGGCCCCCGAGACACCTCAGCTGCGGTAATGGCCGCCGCCAATGGCGTGTAGCTGGTGGAAGAGACAAAAGAGTAGTCAGACAAGCCGGGGTCAACAACAACAGGACAGAACAGTACAGGACAGCAGGCGAGAATCACAGGTCACGAGCCGGGTTCAGCAACAGAGGGTCAGATCAAAGGAGAATACAAAGAATAGTCAAGACAAGCCGAATCAGATACCAGGAGAGTCACGAGAGTCAGAACAGAGTAACAGCAACACCAAGACACAAGACACAAGTGCAAAGAGCATGTGCGGGCCACAGGCTTATATGTCATCAGCCACACCCCTCTGGAGGATGGACCACAGAAACCTGAAGGCATAAAAGGGCTCCCATCATGCACAGCAGAATCCAAGATGGACACCAGCACATGAAGTAACAACCACAGGGAAAAGGTAGGACCTTGACAGTACCTCCCCCTCAAGGGCCCCTCCCCCTCCGCGGCTCCACAAAAGGTTTCTGAGGAAAGCGGGTATGAAAAGCGCGGAGGAGGGCAGGAGCATGGACATCCGCGGAAGGAACCCAGGAACGCTCCTCGGGACCATAACCACGCCAATGAACCAGGAACTGTAATTGACCGTGCACCAATCGAGAGTCCAGGATCCGGCTCACCTCATACTCCTCATGACCGTCAACCCGGACAGGACGGGGCCGAGGAAGAGAGGTAGTGAAGCGATTGCAGATCAGAGGTTTCAATAGGGAAACATGAAAGATATTGGAGATCCGCATCCCAGACGGAAGGGCAAGTGCATAGGCCACCGGATTCACTTTGCGGAGAATGCGGAAAGGACCGACAAAACGGGGAGCCAGTTTGGGTGTGGGCACCCGAAGATTGAGGTTGCGAGTAGACAACCACACCCGATCGCCGACCTGGTATGAAGGAGCGGGCAACCGTCTGCGATCAGCCTGGAACTTCTGGCGCTGAGCTGAGTCCCTCAAGGCCCTCTGGATCTGCCCCCAAGAAGAACGCAGGGCAGCAAGATGGTTCTCCACAGCCGGAATGTCCTGTGGTGAGAACCTCTCAGGTAATACCGCGGGTTGAAACCCATAGTTGGCCATGAAGGGAGACATCCCGGTGGAGGAGTTGACCGCCGAGTTCCTGGCAAACTCTGCCCACGGCAGGAGATCGGCCCAATCATCCTGATGGTCTGAAATATAACACCGAAGGAATTGTTCTAAGGCCTGATTGGAACGCTCCGCAGCCCCATTGGACTGCGGGTGGTAGGCTGATGAAAAGGAGAGACTAATACCCAACTGGGAGCAGAAGGCACGCCAGAATCTGGACACGAACTGACTCCCGCGGTCTGAGACAATCACCTTAGGTAACCCATGCAGGCGAAAAATCTCCCTGGAAAAGACCGTGGCCAGTTCCTGCGCTGTGGGTAATTTCCTGAGTGGAATGCAATGGCACATCTTGGAAAACCGATCGACGATCATGAGGATGACCGTATGACCCCGAGACACCGGGAGGTCTACAATAAAGTCCATCCCTAGATGTGACCAAGGACGCTCCCCATTGGGAATGGGTTGCAGAAGACCCAAAGGGAGATGCCGTGGAGACTTATTCTGGGCACAGATCGAACATGCCGCTACATAAGAGGCAATGTCGGCACGGAGGGTTGGCCACCAGAATAAGCGAGAGACGACCCAACACAGCTGGTTCTTCCCTGGATGCCCGGCAGTTTTGGCGTTATGGTAGGTACGCAGCAGGCGGGTGCGCAATCCCTCGGGTACGAAACATCTACCCTCCGGCCTCCCGGGAGGAGCATCAGTTTGAGCCGCCAAAATCTGCTCCCCAAGGGGAGAGGTCAGACTGGTGCGAATGGCAGCCAGGATCTGATCTGGAGGTATAAGTGAGATTGGCTCAGAGTCCTCCCTGGACAACTCAGAGTATTGCCGTGATAACGCATCAGCCCTGACATTCTTGGAACCAGGCAAATATGAAACCACATAGTTGAAGCGTGACAAGAACAGAGCCCATCTGGCCTGGCGGGGTGTCAATCTCTTGGCCTCCGAAAGATAAGTCAGGTTCTTGTGATCGGTAAGAATGAGGACCGGAACCGCGGAACCCTCGAGCAGGTGCCTCCATTCCTTGAGAGCCAGAATGATGACCAACAACTCCCGATCTCCAATCTGGTAGTTGCACTCAGCCGAGGAAAGCTTCCTGGAGTAGAACCCGCAGGGAAGTAGGGGTCCATCGGGTGACCGACGCTGAGACAGGAGAGCCCCTACTCCCGTCTCGGAAGCATCAACTTCGAGGACGAAGGGCAACCCAGGATTGGGATGCGAAAGAATCGGAGCCGAAGCAAAGGCAGCTTTCAGAGCCTCGAAAGCTCTGATGGCCTCGGATGGCCACTCGTGAGGGTTACTCCCCTTCTTGGTTAGGTCAGAGAGAGGCTTTGCCAATGTGGAGAAGTTCCTGATGAACTTCCGATAGTAGTTGGCAAAACCCAGAAAGCGCTGAATGGGCCGAAGACCATTGGGACGAGGCCACTGCAGAACTGCCGCAACCTTCTGAGGGTCCATGGAAAATCCCTCCGCGGAAATTATGTAGCCCAAAAAGGCAACCTGGGATCGATGGAACTCGCACTTCTCGAGTTTACAAAAGAGTCCGTTCTCACGCAATCGTTGCAGCACCTGCTTAACATCCTGGACATGGGACTCCATGGAGGTAGAGTAAACCAAGATGTCATCCAGGTAAACCACTACGCATTGCTGCAACAAATCACGAAGGACATCGTTTATGAATTCCTGAAAGACCGCGGGCGCGTTACACAATCCGAAGGGCATCACCAGGTATTCGTAGTGCCCAGTTCTGGTGTTAAACGCGGTCTTCCACTCATCCCCCTGTCTGATCCGTACGAGGTTGTACGCCGCCCTAAGGTCGAGCTTGGTAAAGACCGTTGCTCCCTTAAGGCGGTCGAATAACTCAGAAATCAAAGGAATTGGATATGCATTTTTAATGGTAATCCGATTGAGACCCCTATAATCGATGCAGGGCCTCAATTCCCCACCTTTCTTCTTTACGAAAAAAAACCCCGCTCCTGCTGGGGAAGTAGACTTACGAATGTGCCCCTGGGAAAGCGCATCCACCACGTACTCCTCCATGGCCTTATTCTCCGCAACCGAGAGAGGGTACACCCTGCCACGCGGAGGAGTGGCCCCGGGTTGCAGGGATATGGCGCAGTCGTAAGGACGATGCGGTGGTAAGGTACCAGCGCGTACCTTATCGAACACGTCCCGGTATTCCCCATAGTCGGTGGGCAACGCAGAGTCCGAGGAGGCACACAATACCTTAACCGGCCCCCGGATGCACCCGGCCCCACACTGTGGAGACCATGAGAGAATCTCGGCTGTTTGCCAATTGAAGGTTGGATTGTGCCTCTGGAGCCAGGGATACCCCAAAACCACCGAATAGTGTGGGGAAGAAATCACCTGAAAACAGGCCAACTCCCTGTGAACAGCCCCAATGGCTACCTCTATTGGCAGGGTCTCGTGGGTAACCTGCGGCGGCTGCAGGGGCCTGCCATCTATTGCTTCGAGAACCAATGGGGCAGCACGAGCCTGCAGGGGAATGGAGTGCTGCGCAGCAAACGAGCTGTCCAAGAACAACCCACCGGCCCCAGAGTCTACCAACGCCTGGGCCGTCACCGAGCCCCCTGTCCAAGAAAGGACCACGGTGATCAGTGGCTTATCCTTGCGGAACGCCGGGGACGAGGAAACTCCACCCAAGATCTGTCCCCGACATGATCTCAGGTGCGAGCGTTTCCCGGACGGACCGGACAAGACTGCCGAAAGTGCCCACCGAGGCCACAGTACAGGCAGCGACCCTCCCGACGCCGAGCGGCCCGCTCCCCCTCGGAAAGGCGAGCAAACCCCAGCTGCATGGGTTCCCCACCAGACAAGCTATCCCCAGGAGGCGTGGGAGGAGAGGGAGGAACGGGTGGGACAGAAAACGCAGGTGCCAGTCGATTGGAAGGCCTCCGCAGGCGTTCCTTGAGTGAAGGCCTCTCCCTGAGCCTGGTGTCAATCAGGATCAGGAAAGAGATGAGCTCCTCCAACACCACAGGCAGTTCCTTAGCTGCAATCTCGTCCTTCAATGAGTCAGAAAGACCCTGAGAAAACGCAGCCACCAGAGCCTCATTGTTCCAACCGACCTCTGCCGCCAGGGTGCGAAACTCTATAGCGTACTCGGCCACGGTCCGTGAACCCTGATGCATGGTCATGAGCAGCTTGGCCGCCGAGGCGGAACGAGCTGGTACGTCGAATACCCTACGGAAGGCATCGACAAAACCAGAAAAATCTTGAATCACCGGGTCATTCCTCTCCCATAAGGGATTTGCCCAGGCCAAGGCCTTGTCTGAGAGTAGTGAGATGAGGAACCCCACCTTTGACCTCTCAGACGGAAAGGCGTGGGGTATTAATTCAAAATAAATACCCACCTGGTTGAGGAACCCACGACACTGACTCGGCTCACCCCCAAAGCGCTGTGGAAGAGGGGCTGAACCGGTCATACCTCTGGACACCGCGGGTGCCGTATCAGCCGCGGCGGTAGGCACAGCAAGCGGAACAGCAGCGGAAGCGACCACCGGAGCGACAACCGGCCTAATAACACCAGGAGTAAGGTGCGCGGTGCGTGCAAGCAGAGTTTGCAACGCCTGAGCGAACTGATCCAACAGGTGATCCTGTTGATCGAGTCTGGCGACTAGCATTGGGAGCGAAGGCGTGCCTGCACCGTCAGGGTTCATGGCACTTGTGTAATGTCAGGGCAGGAGCTGAGGAACGGACAGGCAGGCCTAACAATGTAACGCACTGGCTGACGACAACCACCACCCACAGACCGAAGTCCCTCAGGGCGCGGAGTCTAAGTCCCAGGCTGCCCTTCACCAGGGCCCCTGATGGTGGGGATGGACTTGACGCAGCCAGGAACCAGGTCGCGGCCCCCGAGACACCTCAGCTGCGGTAATGGCCGCCGCCAATGGCGTGTAGCTGGTGGAAGAGACAAAAGAGTAGTCAGACAAGCCGGGGTCAACAACAACAGGACAGAACAGTACAGGACAGCAGGCGAGAATCACAGGTCACGAGCCGGGTTCAGCAACAGAGGGTCAGATCAAAGGAGAATACAAAGAATAGTCAAGACAAGCCGAATCAGATACCAGGAGAGTCACGAGAGTCAGAACAGAGTAACAGCAACACCAAGACACAAGACACAAGTGCAAAGAGCATGTGCGGGCCACAGGCTTATATGTCATCAGCCACACCCCTCTGGAGGATGGACCACAGAAACCTGAAGGCATAAAAGGGCTCCCATCATGCACAGCAGAATCCAAGATGGACACCAGCACATGAAGTAACAACCACAGGGAAAAGGTAGGACCTTGACACTCCTGCTGCCTTCCTCCTGGGTAAATGCTCCTTTCTCCTACCTCCACTCTTAACTCCAAAACGCATTGACTCCTGCTATATTCAGAACAAATGGTGCATTTATATTTTTGTATATGTAGACCAGCACTCACCTTTAGCTGCACCCGTTTTACGACTGGTGCCTGTTTCCTGAGAGAATCATCCCCCACTCCTCATGTGATCTTTATCAGCTTCTAATTGGGGTGGAGTTGAATGCTCATTTGAGCATCTCCCTATAAATTTAGATCAGCTCATGGGGGAGATCTCTGATGGGGGGCACAGTCTCTGATGGGGTGCTGCTTCAGATTGAGTGCGGCTTCGAACGAGTGCATAGAAGAAGCAGTTAAACGCAGCAGTTGAACTAAAGCAGGAGAACCCAAGCAGCAGGAAGACACAACAACAGTAAGAAGCTCTACTGCATGCTGGAAGACTGCAAGCAAACACCCTGGGAAACCTCTTACATGCCTGAGACCCACTCTGTGTGCCTTTATATAATACGCCCCTCTTCTCATCATATTACTACCCTCTGTTCCCAAATCTCATTTCTCTACCCCTCTGCTCCACCCCACAACCTGTACATCTCCCCCTCACTGCTATCATCTCCCTACTACTGCTCTCTTCACCTCCCCACAATGTCTCTTCCACTCCTCCTTCTCATTTTCCTCTCCTCCGTTTCCAAATTCCATTCACTATATCCCTCTGCCCCTCCCAAACATTTGTATATCGTGTCCTCACTGCTTCCCTCACCCCTCTATGGCACCCACCACCTCCTCCTATTACTCCACTCTCCCACTGACCCCAACACCTCCACTAGGAGTTTCTCACGCTCCTGCACATCCCGCTCCCATGCCACCTTTCTCACCCTTCTCCTCCTCCTAGCCGCGGGGGACATCTCCCCAAATCCTGGCCCTCCACCTCCCTCACCCGCTCAACACCCTCCCACTTCCACGTCCTACTGCAACCCCCGCAACTTAGTATCTGTCTCCCTGCTCCCTAAAATCTCCCCCCCGTTTTCATGTGCACTCCTGAACGCCCGTTCGGTGTGCAACAAGCTTACCGCCATCCACGACCTCTTTGTTTCCCGCTCCCTCAACCTCCTGGCGATCACGGAAACCTGGATCCAGCCCACTGACTCTACCTCCCCTGCTGCACTCTCCTATGGAGGTCTCACCTGGACCCACTCACCCAGGCCTAATGGTCGTAAAGGTGGTGGGGTTGGTCTGCTCCTGTCACCGCAGAGCACCTTCCGAGTCCTCCCAAACCCCCCCTCCCTATCCTTCTCCTCCTTCGAGGCCCACTGCGTCCGACTATTCTCCCCAACCCCCCTGAAGATTGCTGTGATATACCGGCCTCCTGGATCCATACCCCGATTCCTGGATGACTTCTCCTCCTGGCTACCCTTCTTCCTCTCCTCTGAGCTACCCACCATAATTCTTGGGGATTTTAACATCCCTGTCAACCTCGACAACCCGGACACAGCCCGTCTCCTCCACCTAACCTCCTCCTTTGCACTTGCACAGTGCATACAATCCACCACCCACTCCGACGGAAATATCCTTGATCTTGTCTTCTCCAACCGATGCGCTCCCCACAACCTCACTAATACCCCCTTCCCTCTCTCTGACCACAACCTGATCACCTTCTCTATCTCCTCGTCCTCCAACGCCTACCCCTCCAAATGTCACACTACTACCAGCCGTAACCTCCGCAACCTTAACCCTGCCTCCCTCCACTCTGCAGCTGATCAACTCCACGACCGCATCCTCCCCCTGTCCTGCCCCGACTTGGCTTTGACCGCCTACAACAATGCGCTCTCAACAGCCCTTGACTCACTAGCGCCTTTAACCACACGCAACACCAGACCCCGACCGCTCCAGCCCTGGCAGACTGATCACACCAAAACCCTCAAACGACAAAGTCGTGCCCTAGAGCGACTATGGCGCAAAACCAAATCCAAACAAGCCTTCACCCGCTACAAATCTGCCTTCCGCACCTACACCTCCTCCCTCCATGCTGCCAAACAGGCCTACTTCTTGACCCTCATCAAGGCCCTCTCCTCCAATCCTCGCCGACTCTTCTCTGCCTTCAACTCTCTACTCTCTCCACCCCCACCTCCACCCAGCACCTCACTCACTGCCCTTGAGATTGCCAATCACTTCAAAAACAAAATTGACACAATTCGCAAGGACATTGCCGCAACTCACACGCCCTCTCAACCTGTCCCCTCTCACACAGCTACCCCCTTATCCCCCCTCCCCCTCGACATAACCCGCAGGGACTTCGTCGCTGCTCAAACTCCCTCCAACCCCCTTCACCCTCACTCAGCTACCCCCTCATCACCCCTCTCCCACGGCCCCACCACTGCTCTGACCTCCTCTTCCACCCCACCCTACATTCCTCATACTGAAGCTCCCCCAACACTCCACACCTTTGACCTTACTACCATCGAGGAAGTCTCCAAGACCCTCTCTGATGCCCGCCTCACCACCTGCCCCCTCGACCCTATCCCCTCACAACTCCTACGACCTTCCTCCTCCTCCATCCTACGCTCCCTCACCCACATCTTCAATCTCTCCCTCTCCTCAGGCACTTTCCCCTCCCCTCTGAAACATGCACACATCACCCCCATACTTAAAAAGCCCTCCCTGGACCCCAATGACCCGAACAACCTCAGACCCATCTCCCTGCTCCCATTTACATCTAAACTCCTCGAGCGCCTAGTCTACACCTGCCTATGCTCTCACCTCAACGACAACAACCTCCTCGATCCCCTACAGTCCGGCTTCCGTCCCCTACACTCCACCGAAACTGCCTTACTCAAACTCTCCAACGACCTGCTAACCGCCAAAGCTAATGGACACTATTCAGTGCTCCTACTCCTTGACCTCTCTGCGGCCTTCGACACAGTCGACCACCCCCTCCTCCTCAAAAAACTACACTCCCTCGGCCTCAGAGATTCTGCTCTCTCCTGGATCTCATCCTACCTGTCACAACGCTCTTTCAGCGTTACCTATAATGCTACCACCTCCCCCTCACTCCCCCTCTCTGTTGGGGTCCCTCAAGGCTCTGTCCTCGGGCCCCTTCTCTTCTCCATCTATTCCTCCTCCCTTGGCCAACTCATACACTCTCATGGCTTCAACTACCACCTCTATGCCGACGACACACAAATCTATCTCTCAACCCCCCACCTCACCCCCTTGGTCTCAGCCCGAATCACACACCTACTGAGCGACATATCAGACTGGATGTCGCTCCACTTCCTTAAATTGAACCTCTCCAAAACCGAGTTTCTTGTCTTCCCCCCAGCCCGGACACCACCCCCCATTGATTTCTCCGTCACATCCAACAACGCTACCATCAAACCCGCCCTGCAGGCCAGAGTACTGGGTGTCATTCTGGACTCCAACCTATCCTTCCAGCCCCAAGTCCAATCTTTAACAAACTCGTGCAGACTCCACCTCCGCAACATCGCCAAAATCCGCACGTTCCTAACCCCAGAAACCACTAAACAGCTCATCCACTCCCTCATCATATCACGACTCGACTACTGCAACTCCCTCCTCACTGGCCTGCCTCGCCGTTGGCTATCCCCTCTTCAGTCCATCCTGAACACGGCTGCCAGACTCATTCACCTTTCCAACCGCTCTGTCTCCGCCACCCCCCTCTGCCAATCCCTCCACTGGCTTCCGATTGCGCAACGGATCAAATTCAAAATCCTAACGCTGACGTACAAAGCTGTCCACCATACTGCCCCGAACTACATCACTGACCTAATATCCAAGTACCGCCCAGCACGCACACTCCGCTCCTCACAGGACCTCCTTCTCTCTAGTTCCCTGGTCTCCTCCTCCCATGCCCGCCTCCAGGACTTCTCCAGGGTGTCACCCATCCTCTGGAACTCCCTGCCCCAACCCATCAGATTATCACCTACTCTCCTCTCCTTTAGGCGCACCCTGAAAACCGATCTCTTCAGGGAAGCCTACCCCACCCCCTGCTAACTTGCCTCCCTCCTCCACTCTTCCTACCACTCCATCCCCCACAGCTATCTCCTCCTGTGCCACCACCCCCTCCCTCCTAGATTGTAAGCTCGAAAGAGCAGGGCCCTTGATCCCCTCATGTTTTGCATTGTATTGGTATTGTTCTGTCACATGTTCTGTCTCCCTTTGTAATGTACAGCGCTGAGCGAACTATTGGCGCTTTATAAATACTGTATAATAATAATAATAATAATGTGTGGGAACATGCAAAAATACTGCAGGCATATTATTTTAAAAGTGTGTTGCACCTAACCGTGCACATCTGCAAAGGGCATTGCATTTCTTTGCTGTGCTGGAAAATGTGTGTTCTTGCATGCGTTTCTGCACCAGCAATGGTGTGAACAAGTCTTAAGGGCCAGTTCACACTATAGAAACAGTCTAGATGTGTTCCTGATGCGTTTTTGCATGCCCTTTTGGCATGCGTGTTTTAGTGTGTTCCAGTACATTTTGGATGCGTTTTGGACACGTTGCATTGCATTTTTGTATCCCTTCCAGTTAGTTTTTTCTACTTTCTTTTTATTCAATTTAATTAGGGACATGTGCGTTTTAGTACATTCAAGGACTTTTCAATGTGTTCCAGTACAGTTCTGTGCAGAAACAATGCAGCGTTTTCAACTTTGTGCACCTTCAATGCACTGAAAATGCAAGCGCTGATGTGAACTATGACATTGACAACCATATAACCTTCTTTCTGTGCGTTTGTGATGCCGAAAAAGCAACTGAAACACATGTAGTGTGAACTGGTCCTAAATATTATTAGAGGTAAGGAAACGGGACTGACCAGGGATTGTGAATTCAATCAGACTAGTGATGATATACAATCAGCAATCGTATAATAATGTGAGATCTGAGCTGTAGCTGATAGAAAATGAGACACATTCACTTGATCAGTAAATAGTTAAAAAGAGTGGGGCGGTGATCCATAGATTTGCATATGGGACATGTGATTATGGGGTGGGGGAGGGGGTCAAGTTGTATAAGGAGACAGATTTAAAAGAAGAGAAAAAAGTTACAATGAAATATACACAGCATGAAACTTGCACATTTCCTAATTGGCAGAAGAACAGGACGCAGGTAAGATTCATCCACTTTCTAGTAATTATGCAAAATCATAATGGATTGATCAATATTCCTGGCACTGACACAACCCAGAAAATTGATCTCCATTTTTTTAACGTTCATAAATGTCAAGGAGCTTATAATCTAAGGGCAGAAACTCAGCCATGTAACTAGGTCCAATGAACCTAACAGCATGTCTTTTAAGTGTTGGCAGAAACACATCCATACAGGGAAAGCATGCAAACTGGGATTAGAACCCATGACCCAAGTACTGTAAGTTCTGAGCTCTAACCACTAAACCACTGTGGGAGACACAGTTTGAGATACAATGTAGAATAGTTACATTGTTTAAAAATGATAAAGCGAGCGCTGGTCAAATTATATAGACTACTAAAATGGTATTACACAAGATAAATATAACCACGAACAGTAGTGCATGAACTCGTGAAAGGTCATCCACCCCTGTGACAGTGTACTACACTATTAAGCACCTTTCTGGCTCCTGTGGCTGAGCTAATTCCTCCCCAGGACCATTTGGGCACCCACCCTGATGGATGGATGGATGGATGGATGGATGGATGGATAGATAAAGGTGGATGACTAACCCATAGCTGCCAGCATACCGCTGCACCCCCAGATGTGTGATGTGTATAACCCATGCGCATTAATACTTTTGTTCTGGTGAGTGTAGACCAGTCCCAAGGGTGGTTTACCTTTCACGAGTTCATGCACTACTGTCCGTCATGGAGAGACCACACGTGCCATTCATAGGCACTCTCTGAGTTGGTACTCTGACACGAAGGACATTCCATTATTCAGGAATGATTATATGAACTTATTTTAGCACCATTTACCATTTTACATCATTATTGCAATTCTTTGCACTTTCTGATTTTTACATGCATTCATTATTGATCACATGCATTTATAGCACTGCACTTGTCTTTAACATAGAATAGTTACGTGATTAAAGAGAATGAAGATATATAATTATATTGGGATTTGAGATATAAGTGTGAAAATGTTTAACATTTGAAAATAGAATGTATGACATTCATTAGTAAATGCATTAGTTTCCTGATCATTTTGGAGAAACAGCAAAAAAAAAAAATAATAACAATTCTAATATAGGTGTACTATTTGTTACATTCTAAATATTCTCTATTGCTAACACAAAAACGCCAATGCTATAAAGCCCGCGCTTGTGTGCCATCTAGCGAACATATCCGGTATCCATTTAGTCACTGTGCTGCCCATGGTGACATCCCATTCAAAGTTCAGAGCTATGACTCAATTTGAAGTGTTTGGCGACATTTGTATCCTTGTTCGTATTGATGTTTGATATATGATCTAGTACTCTATCACAGAGGCATCTTGTCATTTGACCAACATATTAAACATTGCATTTCATGCAAGTAATTACATATATCACGTATCAAGTTTGGCAATTTACTAGTTACCTTGTCTGTATTATTTGTACAAGATGTAACAGTAAGAGGATCTCAAGTGTAGTGACAGCTGGAGCAGCGGGTGGCTGCTTACACTTACCCTAAGTTCAAACTTATGCGCATTTCCGTGCGTTTTGCAGTTTCTAGAAATACACTACAGTCCATTTAACATGATTTCCTAGTTCACATCTTTGCTTTTTGAGCTGGTGCATTTTTTGGAAAGGGTCAGGGACTTTTTTTCCCGCAGCAGATTGAGTTTCATGTGTAATAGAATTCAATGGACCTGCATAGATGTTACCCTAGCCTTAAAAAACCTGCTAAAAAAGCAACAGCTAATTGTTACAGAGTGTTGACAACTTTAACTATTTAATTTAGCTGTACAATTTAAACAGGGTTGCTTTGTGAAAAAGACGTTAACCCCTTACATTCCAGATACCAAGAGTAAAAATATCACAACACAATCATTTTTCCTAATAGTTTTGAGCATTTGTTCTACCAACAATTCTTTTACCTTTATACAACACTCGTTCCTTCATGAGTTATTTTTGTGACACTAACTTACTCACTTGTCACACTTTATTGTGTTCTTAAGCTCAAACTTCTCACCATTAGTACATCATGACATTTTGAATATCTTCACACATATTGATCTATTTACTTGTTATATTCTGTTGTGCTTTGATTTTCAACACTTACATATTTTCACATCAAATAGCATAGGATTTTAATGTGTGTGTGAGTGTATATATATATATATATATATATACACAGTGAAGGAAATAAGTATTTGATCCCCTGCTGATTTTGAATGTTTTCCCACTCACAAAGAAATGATCAGTCTAAAAATCGAATGATAGGTGTATTGTAACAATGAGAGACAGAATAGCAACAAAAAATAAGTATTTGATCCCCTTCACAAAACATGACTTAGTACTTGGTGGCAAATCCATTGTTGGCAATGGCAGAGGTTAGACATTTCCTGTAGTTGACCACCAGGTTTGCACACATCTCAGGAGGGATTTTGGCCCACTCCTCTTGGCAGATCCTCTCCAAGCCAGTAAGGTTTGGTGGCCGACGTTTGGCAATTCAAACTTTCACCCCCCTCCACAGATTTTCAATCGGATTAAGGTCTGGAGACTAGCTAGGCCACTGCAGGACCTTAATATGCATCTTCTTGAGCCACTCCTTTGTTGCCTTGGCCGTGTGTTTTGGGTCATTGTCATGCTGGAACACCCATCCACGACCCATTCTCAATGCCCTGGTTAAGGGAAGAAGGTTTTAACCCAAGATTTGAAGGTATATTGCTCTGTCTATCATCCCTGTAATGCGGTGCAGTTGTCCTTAGCAGAAAAACACCCCCAAAGCAGAATGTTTCCACCATCATGTTTAACAGTTGGGATGGTGTTCTTGGGGTCATAGGCAGCATTCCTCCTTCTCCAAACATGGCAAGTTGAGTTGATGCCACAGAGCTCAATTTTGGTCTCATCTGACCACAACACTTTCAACCAGTCCCCCTCTGCATCATTCAGATGTTCAGTGGCAAACTTCAGACGGGCCTGCACATGTGCTTTCTTGAGCAGAGGGACCTTTCGGGAACTGCAGGATTTCAATCCATGTCGGCGTAGTGTGCTACCAATTGTTTTCTTGGTGACTGTGGTCCCAGCTGCCTGGAGATCATTGACAAGATCCCCACGTGTAGTTCTGGGATGATTCCTCACTGTTATGAGAACAGTGATACTCCACGAGGTGAGATCTTACATGGTGCACCATACCTAGGGAGACTGACAGTTGTTTTGTGTTTCTTCCATTTGCGAATGATCGCACCAGCTGGTGTCACCTTCTCACCAAGCTGCTTGGCGATAGTTTTGTAGCCCAGTCCACCCTTGTGTAGGTCTACAATCTTGTCCCTGACATCTTTGGACAGCTCGTTGGTCTTTGAAGATGACATTACAAAAACTAAGAGCTTAAAATTTCTTAGGGACAAATCAGATTATGAAGAAGGAATGGTGGTGTACAGATGGATAGTTCCAGGAGTGGGTAACAGACAGGAAATTCAAACAGATCTATATATTCCATCCTCAGAACATCCTCCGCACCAGTGCTACTTCAAGAAGAGTTAACTTCTAGGACACCAAAGCTGAAGCCACAGTTTCTTCTTCCTCTACATCTAGCACCAAAGACAGAAAACAAAAACTAAAGCATACCTTCTCAGATTACAGTGACTCCCCAAATTCAAAAAAGTACCATGTCCCCAAGGGCAAAGGGGGTAAAAAAACTCTCATTCAAAAGAAAAGAGCAACAAGAGGGAAGAAATATAGCAAATCTAAATCTACTCAATACCTCACAAATATTGTTTTGAATTTTTCTGATCACATCTTATCAACCGAAAAACAAGTACTTCCACGAACTTCCAACTTCCATTTTGCACCTTCACAAGATTTTGATTTATTTTCTACAGTAATTGATATGAATCATTTTGTGCATTGTTTGACCCTTAAAAGTACTTTCTGAACACAGAATCTTCAAATTCTTCACTCGAATTTTCACATATTTCTGTTTATAATCAAAGGTAATTTGATTTTCAGGATTTTTGTCTTATGCATGACATGAGTTCCCCTGATGTTCAAGGTTTTTCTGGTATTTTAACATCTGACAAAATTATGATTCTAGACCGTCTCCAGATTTTTTCAACACAACTGGAATTTTGTCCTGTCCAGTCCTGAGGTGAAAAACTTGATTTATTCCAGAAAGAGTACTCACACTGTCCTTACCTGTCAACTTGCTGTTTTGGTGGCTGCCTTCAGGCCTTACTCTGGGCTGGCCAAGGTCCCTCAAGCATCCTGCCAGGGAACTGGCCAAGGTCACTCAAGTATGCAGCCTCAAGTATAGAGCCTCCTGTCCTCCTCCACCCCTCTTTCAAAAAGTTCCTTGAGTTTCTGGAAGGGCTGCAGAAGCTCTGACCTGCAGAACCACTCTAGCATGTCCTGAGGTCCTAAAAACAAAATAAAATACACTACATAACTAATTTGGAGGGAGTTACACATGATAAACCCCAATTGGTGTTTGTATGGTGGAGTAGGATCTATTGTAAGGCATTCATATGTTTGAGAATCTGAAAGTTGCCGGAGTGCCCCCTGATGATAGTCAGTGGAATTCAATACTACAACTGCCCTGCCTTTACCCGCTTCTTTGATTGTAATGTTAGAATTATTTTCCTTTTTATTTGGATGCCACCATTTCCTAGTTAATCAGAATTTTTATGTACAAAAACAGGGAGCCTCGATGGGAGCCATATTCGCACCTACATACAGTATGCCAATCTTTACTGTATATGGGCAGATGGGAAGAACACTTCCTTTATAGTACCCACAGTCCCTACTGACATCCCATCAAAGCATATTTTGACCTTTTTAGATTACCTTTTTTTCATTGTGGACATTAAAGTGGAATTCCAGTCAAAAATAGAAAAAAAACTCCCCTTTATTTATTTGAACAATATAATGACCTTTTATATTAACCACCTTTTGGATAGCTGAATGCCTGTTTGGAGACAACTTTCCAATCCAGACATTCAGCAATCATTCTCTTTTCCACTGACAACATCTGCTCTGTGCAATCAAATGTGTCTGTACTTCCAATCATTCTGTTGGATTTTGTTCTCTCAGCCCTGCTCAATCCCTCCCCTTTTAGTGATCTCTCTTTGTTCATGAGAAAGCTCCTACAGGGGAAGCAGCTCCTCCAATCATTGTAGCCTTGATTTGGCTTGTGGGAATGAATGAGAGCCAAATGTGAGACACACCCATCAGCAGCTCTCAGGCTCAGAAGGAAGGATTATTGTGTTCACAGAACAGGCAATAAACAACTGAAATTTAAGGTAGAAAAACAGTGTTTTTTGTTTTTTGAGCACATCGGTCAGTTAATTTTACATTAATAACTGCATGGGACTATTTTGATGCAAGGGTTTCCAACCACTTTAACACTTGAAAATGTTCTTATTTATCACAACATTAACTCATTGAACTTAAGGTTCACTGAAGAACAACTCAACAGAATCAACTATCTTGATATTACTTTAAATGGGTCTGCCCAACAGCAACGAGTAACAGTAACTGCATTTAGAAAACTAACATCAGAATAACTCGGAAAATAGGATGGGCGGAGCCTGGCAATGGCGGCGGCGGGGAGTTCGTGGTAGGAGCTCTTGCACGAGGCTCCTCTGTCCGATCCCCCCCCCCCTTGGCCCTAAATCCCCCCTAGATGCATGGAGCTCCAGAAGGCTGAGACTTACCTCGGCCTGGTGGGCCCCCTCTGATGAGCGACGGCCCGCGGGAGGGAGAGCCTGGGAGCTGGAGAGCAGCGGTGAGAGGCTGGAACAGTGAGCCTGGTTGCCGGGAGACGAGGAGGCGTGGCCAGGACACGTGACCTGCCTCAGTGCATCCCTGGGAGGCGAGGAAGCCGGCCGGCCGGCCAGCGGCTGACAGGGAGCAGGAGAGACACTGATCTGCTGAAACATCCAGCTATCCCGGACCCCTGTCGTGGTGCTGGCAGGGAAGAACAGCCTGGTCCAAGGCAGGAGAGAGTGGAAGAAAGTCCTGGAGGGTCCCCCTGAGAGGAGGTGGAGAGGAGCTGACCTGCTGAAAGAAACTTGAGGAGGGAGCCTGGAGCCGTCTCACGAGAAGAAAGGTGCAAGGAGGGTGAGTGAGTCTGGCTGTGGCTTCACACATAAAATCTGTATTGAGTTGGTGGGGAAACAGAGTGAGATAAAAGGGGGGACCCCCAGAGAAGAGAATATAAATAAAGAGAAGAATGTATGTAGGAAAGAAAAGTAAATGAACAGGGCTGGGACTTGCAAATCATATAAACGGCTTCTTCTTAACACAAATCTCTAGAGAAATAGAAAAGATACAGAAGAAATGAAAAATATAAGTGCAAAAGGAACCGGGCCAAAAGGGACCCAAACGGGTACAATTAAAAAGTACACATCCCAGGGAAACGTGACCCCGGAAAGGCCCCAGAGCAGAAATGACAAAGGAGAATTAGATCTAAGTATGCAAAATAGCCCTAAACAATTAATGGACTTGGATATCAGTAGTCAACAAATATCAGAGACAGGAAAAGAGCTCCAAATCCCAAATAAAAAAGAAATGACAGAAATGTTCAAAGATCTGGAGAGAACAATAAAGCAAGAAATGGTAAATATTCGGAATGACCTGGGGCAGTTGTTGCTAAGAGTGGAAGAAATGGAGCAGAAAGTTAAAAATCAGACCCAGATTATTTCCGAATTAGAGAAGAAGATAATTAATATGGAAAAAGCTCAGGAAAAATTGCAGTACAAGGCGGAAATCCAAGAGAATAGAGAAAGAAGGAGAAATATAAGGATAAGAGGGATACCGGAAAGTTTAAAAGGAGAAATATTGGAAGAGGAGGTTTACAAAATTCTGAACTTTATAATGGGAAACTCTGATATGGAAAGGACTAATATAGAAGGAATCTCTAGAATCGGGAGACTCCAGGGGAATTATGAGAAGGAAAGGTCGAGAGACATACTTGTTAAATTTTATGAACTGCAGCAAAGGGAAAGAATTTGGAGGAAAACTAAGGGAAAACCAGTAATAAAATATGGAGAAATGGATATCCAAATATATGCGGACTTGTCATCGGAGACTCTCCGGAGGAGGAGAGCTCTGAGGCCTTTGCTGGAGCTGATGAAAAAACAGAAGGTGCAATATAGATGGGGAGTACCGGAGTGCTTAATAGGATGGAAAAATGGAATAACAGCCTATTTGAGGTTCCCAGAGGACTTGAGAAACTTTCCGATAGATTTGAAATGCAGAGAATTGAAATTAATGGTTGGGAAGAAGAATCTGGGGGAAATAGATTAAAAAGAGGGGAGGAGTGGAGACGGGTGGAGGGGGGGAGGTAGGGAGGGGAGGGAGAGGAGAAGTGAGAGAAGAGGGTTTTTTTTTTTTTCTCTCTCTTTCTGAACCTCCTTGCTCCCAATCCAGCGCCTTTCCCCCCCCCCGCTACTCAAGCTTAACTTCTTCCCTTTTTTTCTTTAGAAGTATAAGTAGAAAGAGGGTCAATGGGGAGATTCGGAGGGAGGGGAGGCTGTCCATGGGAGGAGCGTAGCCCTAAGGATTAAGTCAAAGGTGGATGTTATCTCCACAAATGATGTTGAGGCAAAACGAAGGCCTAAAAAGAGGGGGGAGGAGGGAGGGGAGAGGTGGTGGGGGCGGGGGTGGGAGGGGAGGGGGAGGAAAGGGATTGAGGGGAGTACTGAGAGAGGGGGGGAGGGATAAGGGGAGAGAAAAGTGTAGTGGGATAAAAACGCTCAATAGGAATAAGAAAGAGGAAGGGAAGGAGGAAGAAGGAGTTAGCAGGAAAAGAGTAAGATGGAAGAAATCCAATATATAACCTACAATGTAAAAGGGTTAAGCTGTCCAGGAAAGAGATTTAGGCTATTTAAAGAACTCCAACATAGAAAATCCTCAGTGGTATTTTTGCAGGAAACACACTTAGAGATAGATTCGAAGCTTAGATTGAGGACTAGATATTTTCCAACGTGGTTTTATGCGGACTCACCAACTAAAAGAGCAAAGGGAGTTGCTATAGGCTTTGCAAAGAATGTAAGGTTTGAGGTGGAGGAGAGATTAACGGATCTGGAGGGAAGGTTTTTATTTTTGAGAGGTAAATTACAGGGAATAGAGTGTACAATAGCAAACATATACAGCCCAAATAAAAAACCGGAGAGGTTTATGAGAGAAGTGTTGAAGAGATTGATGGATTTTAAAAGGGGATGTATGATAATAGCGGGGGACTTTAACATCTGCATGGACCCACGGATGGATACTACTTCCTGTGTGAGGAGGGAGGAAAGCAAGCCCTTGAGAATGTTAAAGAAACTGTTGCATGAGTGTCAATTAGTGGACATCTGGAGAATCAGGAACATGAAGGAGAGAGATTATACTTTCTTTTCGCATGTACATGAGACTTATTCTAGACTAGATTACATATTAGTAGAACACCGATTGATAGAGTTGGTGGTAGAAGTAAAAATAGGAGGAAGCACCCTGTCGGATCATGCCCCAGTTGCAATGAAGTTAGGATGGGGTAGAGAGGAGAGAGAAGGATATGTGTGGTGGTTGAATGAGGCACTTCTCATGGATGAAGAGATTGGTCAAAGAATAAAGAGGGAAATTGAATGGTTTTTTGAAGAGAATGAAACAGAAGATGTGTCGGTTGCAATGGTGTGGGAAGCGCATAAAGCTTACATTAGAGGTCTACTCATTGCAATGGGGGCAAAAAAGAAAAAAGAAAGGAGAGAAAAGATAAATAGATTATTAAATGAAATATATGATCACGAACAGGTGCATAAAAGGGAAAGATCTAAGGAGATAATGCAGCTGATAATAAAGAAGAAAGAAGAATTAGAGAATGTAATGGAGGAGGAAAAAAGAAGAGTCTTTAATAAAATAACATGTGAAAGGTATAGATGGGGAGATAGGCTGGGAAAGTATTTAATGAGAACTTTAAGAAAGAAGAAAAATAGAAATTATATTGAGAAAATAAGAAATCCTAAGGGGGAATTTGTACACTCAACCAAGGATATTGCTAGAATATTTAAAGAGTATTATAATGAGCTGTATAATATCATACCTCAGGATACGTTTAAGAAAACGGAAATAGTAAATAGGGAGAAAAGAAAGACATATCTAGAGGATGCAGGCCTACCGAAATTAAGAGAAACACAACTGAACTCTTTAGAGGCAGAAATAACTTCAGACGAAATAAAAATAGCGTTAAAAAGCATGGCGGGAGGGAAAAGTCCGGGCCCGGATGGATATACGGCTAAATACTATAAAAAATATAATGAGCTTTTAATACCTAAAATGAAGATTTATATGAATGCTTTGGGGAATGGGATGGAGATAAGGGGAGAATCTTTACAGGCTAATATAGTATTGATACAGAAGGAAGATAAAGACCCCTCGCAATGTGCAAGTTATCGACCAATAGCACTGCTGAATGTTGACACTAAAATACAGTATATGCAAAGGTTTTGGCAAATAGACTGAAAAAGCTGATGCTGGAGTGGATACATAGAGACCAGGTGGGGTTTGTCTCAGGAAGAGAGGGCAGAGATAATGCTTTGAGATCATTGTTGCTTATACAGGAGGGTAAAAAAGGGAAAACTCCAATGATACTGATGTCGATAGATGCTGAGAAGGCATTCGACAGAGTAAGTTGGGGTTTTATGATGGACACTCTGGAAGCGTTAGGAATAGGAGATAGAATGAGAGGGTGGATTGGAGAATTATATAGAGGGCCTACCGCTACCATAATGGTAAATGGAGGAAGATCAGAGTATTTTAAGATGTCAAATGGCACAAGACAGGGATGTCCATTGTCTCCATTGTTATATGTGTTATCACTGGAGCCCTTACTGTCCATGATTAGGAAGAACATAGACATAAAAGGAATAAAGATAGGAGATGGAGAACATAAGGTAGTGGCATATGCGGACGATTTGATGTTTTATGTTGGAAACCCTAGAACAGCACTTCCAAATTTAATGAAAGCATTGAGGGAGTACGGAGACCTGTCGAATCTGAAAATTAACCTGACAAAGACTGAAATCTTAAACATAAACCTCAAAAACAGCGAAAAAGAAAAATTACAAGAGGAATTCCCCTTCCTTTGGAGAGATAAAGAGCTAAAATATCTAGGAATAAAACTATCAGCCTCAATTAAGAACCTATATAAAGCAAATTATATAACATTATTAAATGAGATTAAGGAGGAGCTGAGGAGAGTAGGAAATGGAAATCCATCATGGATAGGTCGTATAAACTTGATAAAGATGGTAATTGTCCCCAAAGTATTATACAGATTTCAAATGATCCTAATCAAACTCCCAGAGGCATACTTTAAAGAACTTAGGAAAATGATAATAAAATGTATATGGAGGAATAAAAAACCTAGAATAGGTTATGAAATGTTGACTAGAAGTAAAGAAAGAGGAGGATTGGGGGTTCCAGACTTTAGGAGATATTACAAAGCGGGGATAATTGCGAGAAAAGCTGGGTTAAAATAGAGACAGCACTGAGTGGAATAAGTTTAAGTAAAAGTATTTGGGTACCCGCACAATATAGGGAATTAGAGGAGAGCACAAGCACGTACACTCTTAATGTTTTAAAAGAATGGGATTTACTACACAGACAAAAGGGGTGGGTTTTTAACTCACAATTAATACCACTTAGAAACACAATACCACTTAGAAACACTTAGAAACACAAAATTTTTCATCCTGGGTAAGGATAGTATAGCAGGGAAATGGATTATAAAACAGGAGGCGCAATTGAGAGATATAATGGTAGGAGAGGAAATAGGGTCATATAGGGACATGGAGGAAAAAAAGGGTGAAGTCTTTAATAAGATGGATAGACTAAGATATTACCAACTGAAGTACTTTTTTGAAAGCCTTCCAAAGCCTATAAGAACTAGAAAAGATTGGAATCCATTTGAGAGAATATTTGAGTCACGGGGAAATGGTAGACACGGATTGGCAAAAATACACAAGATATTAATGGAACTTGACACAGACACAAAATTAACGCACATAGAGAAATGGGAAAGAGATATGGGGAGAAAAATAGAGGAGGAGGAGCAGAGGAAAATGTTCACATTAATTCACGAAAATATTAGTATGAGGGAAGTAGAAATAAATTTTAAGTGTTTGAATAGATGGCATATTACCCCCAACGTGGAGCACAAGATGAACATGGAAATATCACGGATGTGTTGGAGAGGTTGTGGAGAGGAGGGCACGTGGTATCATGTCTGGTGGGAGTGTCCAGAAATACAGGTGTTCTGGCGGAGGATAGTTCATTTGATAGGGAAAATCACTAAAATTAATATAGGATTAGATCCAGAATTATGTCTCATTTTTTGCAATACAGCGCTGTGTTACTTTAACTGACAATTGCGTGGTCATGCAGTGCTGCACTCAAATGAAATGTATGTCCTTTTTTTTTTCCACAAATAGAGCTATTTTTCAGTGGTATTTGACAATCTGTGCTTTTTTTTTATTTTTTGCACTATAACCCGAAAAACTGCAATTTTGAAAAAAATCCCCAATGTTTTTTACTTTTTTGCTATAAAACATATCGAGTAAAAAAATTTAAAAAATCATATTTCATCATAAATTTAGGCCATAATGTATTCTGCTACAGGTCTGTGCTAAAAAAAAATCCCAATACATAAATTAATTTACAGTTTACGTGAAAGTTATAGCGTCTACAAATGGCGGTATATATACTGGAATTTTTATTTTTAATTTTTTTATACTAGTGATGGCGTCAAACAGCGACTTATAGCGGGACTGCAGCAGGCATTCTGACACTGGGTGGGAACTGACTAACTCATGACATCCCAATGACACTAATACAGTGATCAGTGCCAATAAAAAGCACTGACACTGTACTGACACTGGGCAGGAAGATGTTAACACCTGGGGTGATCAAAGGGTTAATTGTGTGCTGTTTTACAATATGTGCTGTGTGTGTTTTACTTGAGAAACATGCTGCTGTGTATTTCTCTGCTGTTTACACACAGGTCTCTCCCCTGTCAATGTTGCTCGGCGATCGCCGGGTGATGGCGGAGAATCTCTGACATCCGTGGCCGCCAGTGGCAGCGCGGGTATGGTGGCGCGAGTGCCCCCTAACCAGAAATGCAAATCACGTATATACACATGAGTTTGCGCAGCCCTGCCGCCTTTTAACAGTATTTCTGCTATAGGGCGGCGGGCAACTGATTAAAGTTTGCAATATTTGGCCCTGGGGTGGAAGGGCAGTAAGTCTTGGTAAGAGTATATCTGCATGTAGGATATGGCAGAGATTTTTTATAAGCACAATTAAATATAATTTGATATATAAATTTTGTTTTGTGGCATTACACTATATAGTCTTATTTTTTGCATACACTTTTGGAAACATTGAGAGTGGAAAAGTTGGGAACAGTCATTTGGGTGGAAGAATCAAAGTTGTTCATCAAGCTTTACGTGACCCACTTATGTATTAAAAGTCAATAGATCCGGAGAGAATTTATACTTATTCACAAGAAGGAAGGAAGATAGTATTGCACTGCAGTGTTTTGTGACTGTTTAATAGACTCGTTTTCATTACATCTGAAAGGGATATCAACTTTCATGCACTGCCTACAATAAGAAAAAGCTGTTCCCTTACTGTTTGGTCTAAATGTATTTATTTTAACTAGGAAAAAATGTATGGTCATTCCATAATGAATAAGTTAATGGAGCAGAGCAGGGTGTAGTATGCAGGTGATGGGGCAGAGGCAGCAGACAACAGGGGACAACAGTATTGTACAAACAGGTGATAAGCAGGGGAGCAGTGTCAGGTTGGAATGAGGCATAGGTGCCACATCATTAGCTGAGAGGTGAGGAACAGGGGATCATCAGATGGGGATGAGGAGTGAGTTACAAAAGCCTTCGTTTAGGGGGTTGAAGAATACATAGGGGCATAAGGAGCATTGGATGGGGTTAGGAGTGGGGACCACAGCGTTGGATGGATGACAGGCATGGAGTGAGGGACAGCAGCGCTGGATTGAGGTGAGGATTGAGATGTTTGAGGATCTTTGAGAACTAATTAGTTCACAGAACAAACAACTAGAGAGGTGAGCCAGAGCTTGTTTTAAAGCTATTTTACTGCATATGTAAATGTCCACAGCCTGGGCACAGGTGCACATTTTAGGATAAAGGATAGCCGTATGTTTTTATAAATTTTTAAAACTTTTTTTTCAGGATGCAGTTTGAAGACTTTAAAAGATACTTTGATAAAGTTGAAATTTGCAATCTTACCCCTGATGCACTGGATGATGACACAGAACATAAGTGGGAAGTGACTGTTCATCAAGGAAACTGGGTCAGAGGCTCCACAGCTGGAGGATGCCGTAATTTCTTAGGTAACTGATTTACTCTGTACAACATATCAGATATTGATGTTTAATTTATTTAATTACATTTAAACCTTTTATTCAACCTAAAATATTATAGTCAGATTGATCAGATCTTCCGAATGCCTTTCCTGGCCTGTCCATCTGTTTCTTCAGCTTTGTATTGTCTTGTGAAAAAAAGGAATTATCATATTCATCTACAGCAGTGGTTCTCAACCTTTCTAATGCCGCGACCCCTTAATACAGTTCCTCATGTTGTGGTGACCCCCAACCATAAAATTATTTTCGTTGCTACTTCATAACTGTAATTTTGCAGTGGGAGGACTAGCGCCCCATCACTGATGTCAGTGGGATGAATAGTGTCCCATCGTTGGTATCAGTGGGAGGAATAGTGCCCCATCATTGGTGTCAGTGGGAGGAATAGTGTCCCATCATTGGTGTCAGTGGGAGGAATAGTGTCCCATCATTGGTGTCAGTGGGAGGAATAGTGTCCCATCATTGGTGTCAGTGGGAGGAATAGTGCCCCATCATTGGTGTCAGTGGGAGGAATAGTGTCCCATCATTGGTGTCAGTGGGAGGAATAGTGCTCCATCATTGGTGTCAGTGGGAGGAATAGTGCCCAATCATTGGCAACAGTGGGAGGAATAGTGCCCAATCATTGGCGTCAGTGGGAGGAATAGTGCCTCATCATTGGCGTCAGTGGGAGGAATAGTGCCCCATCATTGGCGTCAGTGGGAGGAATAGTGTCCCATCATTGGTGTCAGTTGGAGGAATAGTGTCCCATCATTGGTGTCAGTGGGAGGAATAGTGTCCCATCATTGGTATGAGTGGGAGGAATAGTGCCCCATCATTGGTATGAGTGGGAGGAATAGTGCCCCATCATTGGTATGAGTGGGAGGAATAGTGCCCCATCATTGGTGTCAGTGGGAGGAATAGTGCCCCATCATTGGTATGAGTGGGAGGAATAGTGCCCCATCATTGGTATCAGTGGGAGGAATAGTGCCCCATCATTGGCGTTAGTGGGAGGAATAGTGCCCCATCGTTGGTGTAAGTGGGGGGAGGAATAGTGCCCCATCGTTGGTGTCAGTGGGGGGAGGAATAGTGCCCCATCGTTGGTGTCAGTGGGGGGAGGAATAGTGCCCCATCGTTGGTGTCAGTGGGGGGAGGAATAGTGCCCCATCGTTGGTGTCAGTGGGGGGAGGAATAGTGCCCCATCGTTGGTGTCAGTGAGGGGAGGAATACTGTCTCATCGTTGGTGTCAGTGGGGGGAGGAATAGTGCCCCATCGTTGGTGTCAGTGAGGGGAGGAATAGTGCCCCATCGTTGGTGTCAGTGAGGGGAGGAATAGTGCCCCATCGTTGGTGTCAGTGGGGGGAGGAATAGTGCCCCATCGTTAGTGTCAGTGGGGGGAGGAATAGTGCCCCATCGTTGGTGTCAGTGGGGGGAGGAATAGTGCCCCATCGTTGGTGTCAGTGAGGGGAGGAATAGTGCCCCATCGTTGGTGTCAGTGGGGGGAGGAATAGTGCCCCATCATTGGTATTAGTGACACAAATGATGGGGCACTATCCCTTCCACTGACACCAATGATACTTACCTTGCTGACCCCTGCTCCAGCCTGGGCTCGCTCTCTCCCTCTCCCATCTACAGCCTGCATACCTGGCTGCAGCAGCAAAATTTGCACTTACCTGTCAGCTGTCTTCCTTCTCTGGCCTCTCTCTTCACTCGTTCCTGCAGCTCCCTCGATCTTCTTCGATCTCCGCGCGCTGCCGCTCGGCTCCTCCTCTCCAAGCTCCACCTTCTCGCCGGTGATTGGCCGCCTGTGTGCCTCTCCTGAGCTACAGTTCCGGTGGCCAATCAGCGGCGAGGAGGCGGTGACAGGGGGCAGCATATCATCCCGCCCACACATCGCCGGAGACAGCAGCGGTGTCTCGGTTCCTAAGACCATCGGAAATATGTGTTTTCCGATGGTCTTAGGCGACCCCTGGGAAATGGTCGTTCGACCCCCAAAGGGGTCGCGACCCCCAGGTTGAGAACCACTGATCTACAGTATATACATAAGGATTTATTTAGCCAAGTATTACCACTGCCAAACAACTCCAAAGGTAGTTTAGCGGCTTGGAGGTTGCATTAGTTACAAGGTTGCCAAATGTAGAGGTGGGGCCTTTGCAACAGAATTGGAATAACACCTAACTATGACATGTTCACATTCACATAGCATGACTTAAAAAAAAAAAAAGTAAAACGTTTTACTTATCTTGCTTTCTTAAAAATTTCTTCTTTATATTGTTAAGGAGAGGGCTGGGCACCATAATTAACCTTGTACGTAAAGTGCAGGCAAGTCCTCATTATCAGTTGTAAACTAGGTGTTCTCATTTTTGTCCTAACCAAGCCTTAAAGATATCAAGGTGGTGATACATGTCTTAGAGGCAAAGCTTGCACCAGACATCTATTTCAAACACCTCTGCCACATCTTGTTCCTATTTTTCCATACAGAACAATTTTGTGGACATCAAGGTATGTATATATCTTGGAATTTTGGCCTGTGTATTCAAAGTTCTTGCAGAGATATCCTACAGACGTAGAGGAAGGAATATCAGAGTCAGTTTTTAGAAAGGCTTTAAAATGTGCTATCTGGGAATGTCTATAGAATTGAATATGTGGCAATTAATATTTTTATTGCTCAAGTTGTTTTGAAAAAACACTCCAACCAATATACAGATCTGCTATGCACAGTAAAAATTTTGTTGGTCCACCAGGCAAAATCTTGTGGAGTGAAAACAGGTTTAAGCAACGATGGAGCCAAAGGACTGTGCAGAGATCTAAATTTGCAGTTTGCTGATAGTCTATCCCATATATTCAAAGAGAAAGATAGAGTGGGGCCTTAAAATTAGAGGCCTGGGGGGTGGGCTGTGAAGCACCTGCTACACACTCCCCTCACCAAAGAACCTTTGGTCCCCAAAGGAGGGATGGCATCTATTTGCATATAATGTCCATAACCTGGTACAAGTTCTCAAGTACATTGGGGGCAAAACAGGTTATTACTTATAAGAAAACAAGCAATTGGCATGTACAAATGAATCTGGCAAGGGAGCCTCCCACTATTTGTCAATAGAGGTGAAGTTGTGTTGCCTGCAAGCCACCGATATTGGGATGGCCCACCTAGATGTGCAAGAGGGTGAGTTGGAGTTGCCCTCCACTAAATCTGTAGTGGGAAAGGTAAGTGTGTCTTGAGTTCTGTGAGAGGTGAAGATGGCTTCCTCAGAGCTTTCCCCTAAAGTATCATTAGTCAATCTTTAGGGGGGGGGGGCAAATTGTTCTCTTTTCTCTCTGCTTTATGCGCTCAGATGTGTCTGGTACAACTGGCTTTTTCTGACTCTACAGAAGGTTGGAAAAGTTTATTTATCCTTTGCAGTCCGGGGGTTTGAAAGGCTTCTTCACTAGGCAGAGATTGACTTTGGGGTATGAATTCTGGAGCCTTAGGCCTGAGGGTCCCAGTATCTGTCTCCACATTAAGAGAAGGAATGGCAGTCTCTGATATTGTAGATGGCCATAGACAGTCCCTGTCCATTTCTTCTTCCTCACTGTCCTCTTCATCTGTGTTTGTCAGAGATAGACATCTGGTTATTGGATGTAATCTTTGAGAGGTAGATTAAGTAGGCTGTGGATCTGGATGTTCAGGCACACAAACTGCTTCTGATAGAGGCAGTAGGTGATTTTTTTGCCAGGGCTTTAGTGGGCCCATGCTTCCTTCTGGGTGAATCTGGTACACTGGTACCTGGCTGGGACTTCCAGCAATCAGACAATTTGTGTTTTTCAGGGAGTCAAACTTTCCTTTTGGATATCAGCCTGTAAGGCCATTTTCAGTGCTATTATAGGCATTTATGATAGCTGCAATTTGCTAGCTCCAATGTTGCTTCTTTTCAGACGTAGGAGTCACAAGCATATCTAGAAGGGTGCAATTAAATCATCCTTGCTGAGGATTCCCTTAAGGGTGGTAGATGGTTGTTCTTAATTTCTGAATGCCCAAAAGGTCTAAGAGTCTCTTAATAAGTCTACTCTCAAAGTCTCTTCCTTGGTCGGAGTGAATATGTTGAGGCAGGTCACAGTGAACAAAGGACCTCCCTACCAGAAATTTTGCCACTGTAGATGCTTGCTGGTCTTTGGTTGGGAATGCCTAAACATACAGGGTGAAGTTGTCAGTTACCACCAGGACATTTCCCCATCCACTCTAGTCAGGTTCCAGACACATAAAGCTAATGCACACCAATTCCATTGGTCCTTGACTTTGAAGATAGCCCATTGGGGCAGCTCTGTTGGGTAAAGTTTTCCTCTGTATGCACTGCAAGCAAGAGTGGCAGTATCCTTCAACTTCGACCCACATGCCAGGCTAAAAGAAGCGGTCTCTCACTAGTTTGGACAGTCTTTCAGGCCCTAAGTGACCATAACTATCATGTAAGGCAGTCAGCTCAGTTTTTCTATGCTTTCCCGGCAAGAATAACTGCAACTTATCTTTAGGACCATCTGAGGGGCCCCTTCAGTAGACCACCCCATTGTGTAGCTGCAACCGATCCCATTCTTTGTGTATCAGCTGTGCTTCCCTTGAAGAGTCTGTGAGCAGCAGATCTGGACATTGACCTTCCATGGCCTTCAATGTTTGTTTACAGAGGAGGTCCTGTATTTGGTTCTTTCTTAAGTCTTTGTTTGAAAGCTTAGATAGGCCTTCATCCTTGACTTGAGACATGTCACAGTAGTATTTAGGGACACCTGCCACTGAGACTCCGATAGCTTCGGCCCCTGTCACGCCTCTGAATTGATATTCTGCCCCTTGACATAGGGCATGTATCTTGAATCCACTGTTCAGAGGGTCTCCTTGACAGGACATCAGCATTCCTGTTCCCGACCCCTGGATGGTACTTTAAGCTGCAATGGAACCCTGATAGGGTGGCCAACCACCTGTGCCCGGTGGCATTCAGCTTGTCTGTGGTAAGAATATATGTGAGCGAGTTGTGTCAGTTTTGACTACGAAGTCTGCCCCATACAAGTAGCTAATCAGTTTCTCCACCACTGCCCACTTCAGAGCCAAGAAATCCAACTTATGGGTAATGTAGTTCTCCTCAGTAGGTGTTCTGTAACATAGGCAACAAGCCGCAGGTGTCTATTGTGCTCTTGATACAACACTCCGCCTAGCAAACTTCAACTGGCATTGACATGCAGTTCATATAGTTTGGTTGGGTCAGCATAGGCTAGAATGGGAACAGTTGTAAAGCTCCACTTCAGCTGACTGAAAGCTTGCTCACACTGGTCAGTCCACTGGTCTTGAATTGACTCCCGAAACTTCCTGGGACCTCTGGTCTGTTTGACTGGTTCTGGTGAAATCTGGATTGTCATCATCATCCTCATTCTTCAACAATGCATAAAGGGGCTGAGCTATTTTAGTGACTCCCTTGACGAATCTTCTGTAGTATGAGCAAAACCCTAGGAATGAATTAAGCTCAGTTATGTTGGTAGGTCTTGGCCAGGAGGTGACAGCTTCCAGCTTTTTGGGGTCAGTAGCTATTTCTTTCAGCGGAGACAACATGCCTGAGGTAATTAACTGAAGGCTGATAAAAATGACACTTTTCTAGAGACAATTTCAATTCCTCATCATGGAGTTTTTTAATGATTTGTTATCAGTTCAGTTATCTGTATTTGTTTATTTTTTTCTTTTTTGTTTCTACTATTGTGTAATTCCTGTTAGTCTAAATGGTTTAACTGACATGTGCATAAAAATGTATTACTGCTTTAGGTGCCTCTTGGTTAAGCCCTGATTAATATCAGTAAATATATCTATTCAATGGGTATAAAAATGATCTCTATTATTGTCAATGGCTTGAATCATCTGGCCAAACGTACAAACATGTGGAAACAGGCATTTAAAGATAAATGTAATATTCTCTGTGTTCAAGAGACTCATTTCGTAGATTTGGCCCCTTCACACAAAAAGTTTCCACATGTATATACTGCCAATGCCTCTGAAAAAAAAGGAGGAGTACTCACTGCTATTAGAGATACATTAAACTTTGTTCTTCATAAAGATATCTCAGACCCCAAAGGCCGGTATCTGATTCTTATATGTGCCATAGATAATACAGATTACACTATTGTAAATTCATATGCACCTAATATTCATCAAAAAAGATACTTTACCAAGCTCTTCAAACTAATCTCTAAAAATCTTTCTGGTTCCCTTATTCTATGCGGTGACTTCAACCTCATAGTTGACAGAAACCTAGACTCAACAAGATCTCAAAAAAAGACTAACCCAACCCTATACCCCTTTCTAATAAATTAAGATGTCTACGACTTTTGGAGGTGTCATCATGCAGGTGAAAGAGATTACACCTTTTTTTTGGTTAGACACCAATCTTATTTGAGAATTGACCTTATATTGGTACATAACTGACTACTGCAAAATGTTACCACATTACCTACAGGCAATATAACGTGGTCAGACCACACGCTGGTTTCATTTACTATTTCGGATAACCACTTATTGAAACCACACAACAATAACTATTGAAATCCCCAACAATAACTTGATACTTGAAATACATCTTGAGCAGTTCTTCCATATAAATTCACAATCTGTATCAAACTCTGGAACTCTTTGGTGCGCTCACAAAGCATATATACGTGGGATAATTTTACAAATGTGCACTAAAAAAAAAAAGCTTAATGACAGGATATTCGTAAACTAGAAACGCAAAATAAAGCTCAAGTCGATCACACCACCTTGAATATACTCTCCAGACTAAGGAACGAATTACCTCCTTACTAATGTACCAATTTGATAGAAGTATGCAAAGATGCACTCAACTACTACTCTAATAGAAACAAAGCAGGGAAATACCTAGCAAATAAAATGAAATCCCTGCATACTAGAACTAAAATACCGTATCTTATCAACCCAAAAGATAAAACTAAAGTCACTAATCCTCAAGAAATAGCAAATTAATTTGCTAGTTACTACAATTTGCTTTATACCCTAAATCAAGGCAAATCCATTCTCCAACCTTCTATAGAAAACATACAATCATTTTCATCACAAATTCGCTTACCCACTCTTTCAAAATCACAATTAAGTATCTTAAACTCCCCTATCACAATAAACGAAATAAACAGAATAGAAAAACTACCCAATGGCAAAAGTCCAGGACCAGATGGATTTTCCAGTGAATACTATAACATTTTCAAAAATACCCTGAGTCCTCATCTAAACCAACTATACACTGATGCATTTTCTTCCACCTCATGACCTTCCAAAATGCTACAAGCATTAATCGTAACAATCCCCAAATTAGGTAAAGATCCAGCCAACCCACAAAATTTCAGCCCTATTTCTTTACTAAATACTGATATTAAGATTTACGCTAAAATTATAGCGTGCAGACTGACCAATATACTCTCAGAATTGATCAAGCCTGATCAGTTAGGCTTTACTAAAGGTAGACAAACATCTGACGCAACCCGGACGGAGACTAATCAACATTACGCAGACTCACAAAAAATTCCCTCATTATTTGCTCTGGATGCCGAAAAGGCTTTTGATAGGATACACTGGACATACATGTTTGAAGTGCTGCATAAATTTGGATTTTCAGGAACAATTATTAATGCTATTTCAGCACTTTACTGAAATCCTTCCGCCCAAGTCTATGTATCTAACAAGCTATCCAAACCATTCTTAATTACGAATGGTACCACCCATTGTTGCCACTAATTTTTTACCTATCAATTGAACCTCTTGCTTAAACTATAAGAAACAATCCAGATATACATGGCTTCCACAAAATAACGCTCTTTGCGGATGACATAATTTTAATGCTAAGTAATCTCTCTACTTCTTTAGCAGCAATTCAACAAACTCTCATACAATTCAGTAATATTTCATATTATAAAGTAAATGCATCCAAATCTAATATCCTAAATCTGGGTGTAGATCACATTCTAAAAATGCACCTCCAAAACAAATTTCCCTACATCTGGGAAAATGAAGCCATCCCTTATCTTGGAATATTGTTGACAAACAAAACCTCTGGCCTAGGAACTCTCAATTATTCTAAATTAATTCCAAAAATTCAAACCCACCTTAATCAAATGGCTAAACATGAACTATCCTGGTCTTGCAGACTGGCCGCATTGTTCATATTGCCACATATTTTATATCTATTTAAATCAATTCCAATCCCAATTAAATCTTCATATCTAACAAAACTATCTATGCTTAAAAAATACATCTGGGGAAATATGAGCCCTAGATGCTCACATAATATATTAATCAAACACAAAAAAATAGGAGGAATGGGATTTGTTGACATTAGGGACTATCACAAAGCATCTGTGGCGGAACCGTTCCACCTGGGCTTCCTCGTGCGGAGCGATGCGTCTGAGCCAATGGTCCCCTTGTCCTGCAAGTCTTCCAGTGTTCTGCCAAGGCAGGTATTAGAGCTCAAAACTAATCCTTCCCCAAACCACGAGTCGGAACTTCGTGTAGGGTGAAAATGACTCAATCTTTATTAAACACAGCTCAGTATATACAGCTCCAACCCCACCCCCACCAGACAGCCTGTCATCGGGTTTTCCCCACCCACAACAAAACCCTACAACCAACAATACACTATGAACTCTATTAGAAGTGAAAGACTGCAAGGTCACATTTCCCTAAACAAACAGTGTAGAATGACTGTCTACATACCAGCTGCTAAATATATACAGCTTTACCAAGGGGAGAAAACTGAAACAGGGCAAAATGGTATCACAAAGGGACGGTTCGTCACAAGGCTCCCCCGTTGCGTAACACCCGCCAGACCCGGCGAGACCTTTAAACGGGTCCGCTTGGGGCTGGTCAGTTCAGAGGGTCACTTCTCCAACTCGGCTTGAAGGGACAACCCATCCACGTTGGCGTTTTGCTTCCCCGGTCAATACTGGATGGTAAAGTTATAGGGTTGGAGGGCCAAGCTCCACCGCAGCAGACGACCATTGTCCCCAGAGTCCCGGTTTAGCCATACCAGGGGGTTGTGATCGATGAGTATGGTAAAGGAGCGCCCGTACAGGTAGGGCTGCAATTTCTTGAGGGTCCATACTAAGATAAGACACTCTTTCTCCACGGCAGCGTAGGTCACCTCCCGGGGTAACAACTTTCTACTTAGGTAGGCCACTGGATGGTCGTTCCCGTCGTCCCCGATTTGGCTCAGAACAGCGCCCAATCCAAAGGTGGAGGCATCTGTGTGAACACAAAACCGTTTGGAAAGGTCAGGAGCAGCCAAAACGGGAGCATGGATCAGGTCATGTTTGAGCTTTTGAAAAGCCGTTTCACACTCTGGGGACCACACAACCTGTCGGGGCAGATTCTTCCGGGTCATATCCGTTAGGGGTTTAGCAATGACGCGGTAGTTGGGGATGCATTTACGGTAGTACCCCGCAGTGCCTAGGAAGGCAAGGACCTGGGTCTTGGTTCGGGGGGTGGGCCAATTTGCTACCGCTTCCACCTTTGCCGGTGCGGGTCGTTGCTTCCCACATCCTACCCAATGTCCTAGATATTGGACCTCGGACACCCCAACATGGCATTTGTCAGGTCGGATGGTCAGCCTTGCTTGCCCAATGCGATCAAGCACTTCCCGGAGGTGTCGGAGGTGATCCTCCCAACTATCACTGTAGATAGCTATATCATCTAGATAGGCACAGGGGAAGTCCTGCAGCCCATCCAGCAGCTTATCTACCATTCTCTGAAAGGTAGCCGGGGTGTTCGTCATCCCAAACGGCATGACCCTGGACTGGTACAAGCTGAAAGGGGTGATGAATGTCGACTTTGGTACCGTGTCCGCATCCAGCGGAATCTGCCAGTACCCCTTACAGAGATCGATAGTGGTAAGAAAATTACCTATGGCCATTCGGTCCAGCAGCTCGTCTATCCGGGGCATGGGGTATGCATCGGTCACGGTCTGGTCATTGAGCCTGTGGTAGTCCACACAGAACCGGGAGGTTCCGTCCTTCTTGGGTACCAGGACTACTGGGGAGGCCCAGGGACTGTCAGAGGGTTCTATCACACCTAAATCCAACATTTCCTTAATCTCTCTTCTCATCCCTTCTCTGATGGACTCAGGCACTCAGTAGGCTGCCTGCTTCAGGGGGGCCTGACCCTGCGTATCTACCTGGTGGGCAGTTGTGGTGGTGTAACCGGGCAGAGATGAGAACAGCCCTCGGCGCTCTTGGAGCAGTTGTCGGGCCTGTTCCTGGGCCTGGGGAGGCAGCCATGTGCTGATATCTACATCCGCTACACTCAGCTGGGACTGTCTGTCCCCCGGCAGCCCCGGCAGAAGAAGCGTTTCTGAGTCATTGGTAGCCGGAGCGCAAATAGCAGCTACACTCTCCTCCTGTCGTTTGATGAATGGTTTCAGCATATTCACATGGAAGGTTTGCCGGATCCTTCCATCGCGAGCTACAATGTATGTGGTATCACAGAGTTGCTCCACCACTTAGTACGCCCCTGCCAGGCAGCCTGTAATTTGTCATGCCTGACTGGTTTCAAGGCCAACACTTTCTGTCCTAAGTGAAACGTTCGGTCTCGGGCAGACCGGTCATACCACCGTTTCTGTCGGCTCTGGGCGGGCCTCAAGCTTGTCCCGTACTAGGGTCATCAACCATTGTAGCCTCTTCCTGAGCTCCAGCACATAGGCCACCACCGAGGTCCCCTCCTCGGCCACTGCTCCCTCCCAGTGTTCGCGTAGGAGATCCAGGGGTCCCCGAAACCCTCCGGCCGTACAGCAGCTCGAAGGGAGAGAACCCAGTGGACTCCTGCGGTACCTCTCGGTAGGCGAACAGGAGGTGGGGAAGATGCTGCTCCTAGTCCTTATGGGACATGGTGAACATTCGGAGGAGCTGTTTCAGTGTACCATTAAACTGTTCGCAGAGCCCATTGGTCTGGGGGTGGTAGGGAGAGCTGTACAGCGGTCTGATCCGACACAACTTCCAAAGTTGTTGGGTAAGCCTTGGTCGGTCAAGATCTCCCAAGGAAATCCTACCCGAGTAAAGATCTGCAGCAGGGCTTGAGCAACTGTTTCTGCCTGCACATCTCTCAGCGCTACGGCCTCCGGGTACCTCCTCAAAAAACTACACTCCCTCCGCCTCAGAGATTCTGCTCTCCTGGCTCTCATCCTACCTGTCACAACGCTCTTTCAGCGTTACCCATAATGCTATCACCTCCCTCTCACTCCCTCTCTGGACTCCAACCTATCCTTCCAGCCCCAAGTCCAATCTTTAACAAACTCGTGCAGACTCCACCTCCGCAACATCGCCAAAATCCGCACATTCCTAACCCCAGACATCACAAAACAGCTCATCCACTCCCTCATCATATCACGACTCGACTACTGCAACTCCCTCCTCACTGGCCTGCCTCGCCGCTGGCTATCCCCGCTTCAGTCGATCCTGAATACGGCTGCCAGACTCATTCACCTTTCCAACCGCTCCGTCTCTGCCACCCCCCTCTGCCAATCCCTCCACTGGCTTCCGATTGCGCAACGGATCAAATTCAAAATCCTAACGCTGACATACAAAGCTGTCCACCATACTGCCCCGAACTACATTACTGACCTAATATCCAAGTACCGCCCAGCACGCACACTCCGCTCCTCACAAGACCTCCTTCTCTCTAGTTCCCTGGTCTTCTCCTACCATGCCCGCCTCCAGGACTTCTCCAGGGTGTCACCCATCCTCTGGAACTCCCTGCCCCAACCCATCAGATTATCACCTACTCTCCTCTCCTTTAGGTGCACCCTGAAAACCCATCTCTTCAGGGAAGCCTACCCCACCCCCTGCTAACTTGCCGACCTCCTCCACTCTTCCTACCACTCCATCCCCCACAGCTATCTCCTCCTGTGCCACCATCCCCTCCCTCCTAGACTGTAAGCTCGAAAGAGCAGGGCCCTCAATCCCCTCATGTTTTGCATTGTATTGTTATTGTTCTGTCACATGTTCTGTCCCCCTTTGTAATGTACAGCGCTGAGCGAACTATTGGCGCTTTATAAATACTGTATAATAATAATATAATAATAATAATAGTTGACAATGGTCAAGATATACTTCTTGCCTGTGGGACTAGGCCGTTTCAGGGGTCCCACTAGGTCCACAGCGATACGACTGAAAGGTTCCCCGACTATGGGTAGGGGCCTCAGAGTGGCCCTGGGCCTGTCTCCCTGCTTCCCTACTTTATGGCAGACCTCACAAGACCGACAGTAGTCCCGAACGTCCCCCCGATACTCCTGGCCAGAAGAAACTCTGGGTTAAGCGATGCAGGGTCCTTCGCTTGCCCAAATGCCCAGCAAGGGGAATATCATGCGCAATCTGGAGGAGGTCACGCCGATATTTCCGCGGTACTACCATCTGCCGGTGAGGTATTTCGGCAGCGCCCACCCCTGCTACTTCGTGGACCCTGTATAACTTGCCCTGGTCCCACTCATACCTCACATCTCCCAGTCCCCCAGGATCACTTCCAGCCCTCTGTCTATAGGGGTCTAAGGTCCGGTCACTGGCTGTTTCTTTAGCAGAATCAGCAGGGGAATCCCAGGTCAGGGCGAGGACAAGCTCAGCAGGGGGTGGGTATTCGACTCTTACCAGAACCTCGGCAGGTGGAGCGGCAGCATGCTCTCTAGCTTGGTGGCGAGTGGTGACTGGATGAGCTTCAGCAGGGGTCTTGATGCCAAAAGTGGAGACCAGGACTCCCAGATCATTTCCAAGAAGAACCTCAGCTGGCAAGTTCTGCATTACTCCAATTTCAACGTCCCTGGCCCTGGCCCCCCAGTCCAGATGAACCCTTGTGGTAGGAATCCGGTAGACATGGCCTCCCGCTACCCGTATGGCCACAGACCGCCTGGTGTTGGCCCAGTCTTGTAGCAGTTGAGGTTGGACTAGGGTGAGTGTGGCCCAGTGTCCCGTAATCCTTGGGCCCGATGGCCGTTAACATGGACAACCTGTTGGTGATGTTGGCGATTGTCCGGGGTGGCAGGCTGGAGAGGGTTAGCCTCATGAAAGACCCCGGTGTCCTCATCCTCGGTGGTAAAATTCCTCCATGAAGAGGCGGTGTTACTGGGGTGGTCCTGTAGGGAGTAGGCAGAGGCTCGCCCATAGGGAGTGGTGGGTCGGTTGGAAGTGCCCCGAGGGGGTTGGCTGCTCTGGGGCCTTGGTGGATTCCAGGGGCAATGAATGCGGATGTGCCCTGCTTGGTTGCAGCCATAACAGCATGGGCCAGACTGCTTTGGGTCAGAAGGTGTGGGTGGTCTGAGGCATTATCAGGTGACCAGAGTGGGCACCACTGGTTGTGGACAAGGTGCAGGGGGAATGGCGGGCTCGGTTAGCCTCCTGTTGTCCAGGTACTCATTTGCCCAATGACTAGCGTCGGCTAAAGTTAGGGGGTGTCTGTCCCGGACCCAATGTCTAACATCCCCTGAAAGTCTATTGTAAAACTGCTCCAGTAACAGCAGTTGCAACAGTTCCTCTAGCTTGGTGATCTGACACCCTTGGACCCAGCTGCGGGCAGCGTGTTGTAACTGATGTCCCCATTCAGTGAAGGTGTCCTGGGGTTTCTTCTTGAGTGCCCATATACTCTGAAGGAGTATACCAGGGATCAACTACTAGAATGCATAAGGATCGCTCATTGCCTAGTAGATCAGGGCACAGAGTTCTCTGAGGTGCAACCATTGATTCAGGTTTGTGCAGAGTTGGGTTCATCTGGTACCCCCGAATGCAAGGATGAATTTTTGCCACCATTTAGTGCCGACCAGGTAGAGTCCCTGGTGTGGTTATTGGAGGATGATGTGGATTACTTTTTGGAGCGTTATTCTGCATGTTCACAACAGGTGCTAAGAGATTGTATAAACGCAGTGCCGTCTTTGACCAGAAAGGCTTTGTGTAAGCTGAGCTTTGTTCAACCCATACTGCAGACATGCTCAGACTTGTTGCACCCAGCCTCAGTCAGCTTGCAACATCATTCCTCTGCTCAAGGCACTCTTCCTGCATCCCCAACAGCACACCCAGTGCCCAGTATACTCTGCTAACTACCACATATCAGTCCCCTGCTCCCACTCGCTGCACTTATCCTATCTTTAACCCTGTAAAGAAGCCCTCTGTAGCAACTGCTCCCTCCTTTGTTCCATCCGTCAGCTCTTCTCTGCCTACAGCTGCTCTATCCACTTAAAAACCTGCGCTTACTTCCTGCGCTCCAGTAACTAAAACCATGCCCGATGACCCAGTGTACCCTACCCAGCTTGATGTGTCTACCCAGCCTGATGGTCCTATTATGCAGATGACTCGGTACCCGCTGTCGAGCCAGATGACCTGATGCCAGATGACCCGATGCCCGCTGTCAAGCCAGACGATCCAATGCCTGATGACCCGGTGCCCGCTGTCGAGCATGCTGACCCAGTGCCCGCGGTTCTGCTAGATGGCTCGGTGCCCGCTGTCGTGCCAGATGGCTCGGTGCCCGCTGTCTTGCCAGATGACTCGGTGCCTGCTGTCTTGCCAGATGACTTGGAGCCCACTGTCCTGCCAGTTGACTCGGTGCCCGCTGTCTTGCCGGATGATTCGGTGCCCGCTGTCGTGCCAGATGACTCGGTACCCGCTATCGCGCCAGATGACTCGGTGCCTGCTGTCGAGCTTGGTGACCTAGTGCCCGCGGTTCTGCCAGATGACTCGGTGCCCGCTGTCGTGCCAGATGACTCGGTGCCCGCTGTCATGCCAGATGATTCGGTGCCTGCTGCTCCGCCTGGTGACCCAGTGCCCGCGGTTCTGCCAGATGACACGGTGCCCGCTGCTCCGCCTGATGGCCCGGTGCCCGCTGCTACGCCTGATGGCCAGGTGCCCGCTGCTCCACCTGATAGCCTGTGCCAGCTGCCTTGCCTGCTACCTTGCCTTGCACACTTTTCCCTTCCACATAACTTTCTATTATGTGCTTTGATACAGCACTTTGGGAACATCCAACTTCTTTTGCAATTACCTTTTGGGGCTTTCCCTCCTTATGCAGGGTGTCAATGATGGTTTTCTGCACAACTGTCAGGTCAGCAGTCTTTCCCATGATTGTGATTCCTACTGAACCAGACTGAGAGACCATTTAAAGGCTCAGAAACCCTTTGCAGGTGTTATGGCTTAATTAGCTGATTAGAGTGGGACATTTTGAGCCTAGAATATTGCACCTTTTCACAATATTCTAATTTTCTGAGATTGTGGATTTGGGGTTTTCATGAGCTGTAAGCCATAATCATCAGAATTATGACAAATCACGGCTTGAACTATCTTGCTTTGCATGTAATGAGTCTATCTCATATATTAGTTTCACCTTTAAGTTGCATTACTGAAATAAATGAACTTTTGCACGATATTCTAATTTTTCGAGTTTCACCTGTAGTAGGATTGTTAGGAATTAGTCAATATTTCCTTTTTTCTCTTTGTCAAACATTACCGCAGCACCTATACTGTGATATTGTGTAGTTTTTCACTGTCCTATTTTTGTTTTTGTTTTTTTTTATTGTTGTAACTATATTTGTAAAACCAAATAAAAATTTATGGGAAAAAATAAAGCCTACAGGCAGTATTAGGGCTATAGGATAGCAGGTTAGGCAGTTCCTACAGGCTCATTCTATGACAGCAATAGCAAGCAATGAGTGTAAGGCCCTCTCACCAGACCCAGTGACACAGCAGTGATTTGGTTTGGTTGGACGGTCACTCACTCTGGGTTGCCCTGGGAAACTCTGGTCCTTAGAGTAGCAAGTCCCTACCCCGGCAGTGGCTCATTCATTCTCTGGTGGTGCTGGGCAGAGTGGTTCTTTCCCTCTCTGGCATCCCACAGCACAGTCTTCTCTGTACTCTGTCCCCTGTAGTCTTGGCAGCATAGTTCCTCTCCCATCTATCCCGTGCTACTCCACCCAGAGCTTTCTTCCCTGAGCTCATTGGGTTCTCCTCCTTGAGCAGGGCATCCAGGAGGCTGTAGTTTTCTCCCAATAACATCAAATGGGGCAGTTTGTGTCTAGGACTGCATGTCCCATCTGCAGTCTGGTTCCTATGCAACCTGCATGAGTGATTTCAAACAGGCTGATGCAATCTTTGCGACTCTGGTAGTTCCACCACTGGTGTCAGTAGTTTTTTTATATTGTTATTTTATTTTTTACCATTACATTTTTTTTACAATATTATTTTTTATTTTTTTTTAGGAGCCCCATTGGGGCTTTGGTGAGATATCAGGGGTCTAAACAAACCTTTGATGTTTCACCTTTGAGAAAAAGAAGGACATTGAGGACACATCCTTCAATTTCCATCTCTGTAGCCTCAGCTGTTTACTATGCTTCAGTTATGAATGGACAGAGTAAGTGATCATTATTGATCACTGACTCTTTCCATTCAGACAAGGAAGGGGCCAGTAAATTACATATTTACTATCCCCTTACCCCATTCTTCATCCTGACACATCCCCTGCAACAGCTGGTTGGAAAAAGTTTGGGGGGACCCAGCAGAGCTGCGGGAAACAAGGGAGGGGCCGGGAGACAGCATGGGGGGGCAACAGAGAGCACAGGGGGCTGGGAGAGATCACAGTGGCCCAGGGACAGCAGAAAGAAACTGGATAGGAGGGGTGGTGGGTGCGGCATATAGAGGAACCAACCCCCTCCATATTCCTCCAGCAACCGTTGAATGCCTGCAGGAGGGAGAGGAGGCGAAGCGGGCATTCAGCAGGTGAAGGAGGAAAATGGAGGGAAGTGGTTCCTTTATATGCCTCCCCCACTGCCCCTCCTATCCAGGTGTACAGGGAATCCACACAGGCCCCTGGAGCATAGGACAGGGTCACAATTGTGACCCCTGTAGTTATGCTCCTGATAATAGGGCCAATTTTAGATGGGAGCCAATTCAATTATGAGCATTTCTTTGGAGTGTGGGAGGAAATCATATTACCTGGAGGAAAACAACTCAATCACAGGGAGAACATAGAAAGTCCATCCAAGTAGTATTGAATCGAAATGGATCTTCTGGTGTCCAGATGCAAAACAAACTGAAGTTTTCTGCCATGTCCTGGGACCCTTAAGCCTTTGCAGTTATGCTGTGAGATTAGTTTTCTCTAACCTTTCCTCCTCTCCAGATCCTCCCTTGTCTGGATTGCATGATCAACATATAGTTAATTCTTGTATTTCTCATCACAATAAAGTAGTCCATAAGCACATGGAACTCAGTCATATTTGGGCTGCCTGCAGACTTCCCATGTGTCCTTCCAAATTGTCCAGACCTTCCGTTCCAAGGGCTGGTACACCATCTTGCTTATTTGTTGCTGGCTTTGATGGCATGGCTATCAAGGCCCTGTTCAACAGGAATAAGGGCTTGTCAGACTCGGTTATTCCTACCCTCTTGAAGACTAGGGAGTCAGGCTCCTGGAAAGTCTACCACTGCATGTGGAAATCCAATTTTGCTTGGTGGCCTTGCTATCAACTCTATACAGAGAACCTCCAAGTTGAGACCTAGAGTCTCTTCACTCTCTAAGGTGGTCACTTCCTTCCTCCTTAACCAGGACAATTTCTTTCCTTCCCTATGTCATATTCCAAAACATCCCAAGGAAATTTCTCTCCACTGTCTTGACATGGTATGTGCTGTTTGAGAAAATGTCTTGGCCTCTGCCTTTTTTAGGCAATTGGATTTAAGCTCCCTGTTTCTTCATCACCATTAATAGTTGTTTTGGAGAAATTATCATCTGATGTCTGAAGGATAGGGTTCCTCTGTCCCACTAAGGTACACTCTACGAGATCTATTAGTACTTCATGAGCTTTTCAGCATCAGACATTGTTTCTCAGATCTGCAAGGCTGTCACCTTTCCATGCGTTATTCTCCATATATCCACTAGTTGGCCCTCATGTATCTCCTTTTTTAAGGTCCTCATAGACCTACCTACCTCTCGTTGCACACGAGAAGTTGTATCCATCTGTGGATCTAAGCATAGATTCAAATCTCCCGCCACTATCAGTCTTCCCTTTTTAAAATCCATCAATTTTCTTAATATCCCTTTCAGGTATACTTCTGGTCTCTTATTTGGGCAGTATATATTCGCTATTGTACACTCTATTTCCTGCAATCTACCTTTCAAAAACAAAAATCTCCCCTCTGGATCCGTCTGTCTCTCCTCTACCTCCCACCTTACATTTTTAGCAAACCCAATTGCCACCCCCTTAGCTCTCTTAATTGGGGAGTCTGCATAGAACCATGTTGGATAATTTTTGGTGATTAATTTAATATTTGACTTAATCTCAAAATGTGTCTCCTGTAAAAAAACTACCGAAGCTTCTCTATATTGCAACTCCTTAAATAGCTTAAATCTCTTCCCAAGACTATTCAACCCCTTTACATTATATGTTATAAACTTTATATCTTCCATATTTCTTGTATACATCTCCTCCCTATGCAGAGTATTTTTAAAAACTTCCCCCTATACCATCCTTATCCCCATCCCTCACCATACCCCTCCCCCTTCCCCTCCCCCCTCCCTGACATCCTCCCCCTCCCAGGCCTCCTTTGCCTTTGGATCATGTTCCACCTTTGATCCCTCTATAGGGGTTTGACTCCGCCTATGACCGCTCACCTTCCCCCCCTCCTCCCCAGTGTCCCCTTATCTATTGTCTCTCTATTTACTCTTTTAACCAACTGCCATTTTCCTAATCTACCAGTGTCCATCTCTCCCTCTTCCACTTCCCAACCCGGTATCACTTGTCTCTGCAGTCCAAGTTTATCACAAAAATCTTCCATATCTTCCGGGAATTTTAAGATGTAATTCCATCCCTCCACCCGATTAAACTTGTATCACTGCCCCATCTGTATTTCACACTATGTTTTTTCATCACTTCTAATAGGGGTTTCAGTGATCTCTTCCTTCTTAGAGTCTCTGATGTTAAGTCTGCAAAAATTTGAATATTTTTCTCTCCATATGTAATATTTGTTTTCCCTTTAATCTTTTTCCATATCTCTTCTCTATCTCCATAGTTATGGACTTTAACAATTATATCTCTTGGTTTTTCTATCTCTTTTTCTTGTTGATACTTCCCAATCCTGTATACTCCGTCCAGTTTAAACATCTCCTCATCCGCTTTATCCATTATGGAGTTCAAAATTTTGCCAATTAGCTCTTTTAAGTCTTTTAAATCTTCCCCCTGTAACAGTTACGGAACTCCTCTTACTCTGAGATTATTTCTCCTTTCTCTATTTTCTTGTTCTTCCATCATATAAAGCAATCTCCTTTGTTCTTTTCTATCTTCTAGTATCCATTTTTCTAATTTTGGGATGGTTTGGGTATAAATTTGCACTTTTTCCTCCATTTCCTCCACCCTAGTTAACAATTGTCCCATTTCTTCCCGAATCATCCCCATTTCATGCTTCATTGATTTTTCCAAGCCTTTAAACATCTCCGCCATTTCTTTTTTATTAGGTATTTGCATATCTCTTTCACGATCTCTCAGGTCAGTGCCTTCCATTAATTGTTGACTATTATATACCGGGCCCAGGGAAAGTCTCAGGCTATTATCCAGACTTATTTCCAATTCACTTTTTTCATTTATTCCCTGAGATCTTTCTGGGGTAACATTTCCCTGTGACACAAGCTTCTTAATCGTACCAGTTTGGGAGTTCTTAGGCCCACTCCCTTTGGTGTTTTTACCTTTCATTTTGTTTTTAAAGCTTTTACTCTTATTTCCTGGACACCTACTCCTCCCAATCTTCAGACACGCCTTAGGAATCCCCTATTTCTTTTATTTTCCGGTTGTATAATTAATGCAATGTCTTACTACAGGCATCTGAAAGTCTAATACGAGGAAGCAATGTATATAAGGCTCCAATGTACAGATCCAATATATAAAGAGTGTAGAAGCAGAACTACAGGGAAACCCATGGTCATCACTCACCCTTCACGTTGGAATATCGCTCCAGAAGCAGTCCTCTTTTGTCATTATAAGTTCTTAAGGGGATTCCTGTGGGTCTAATATAGCTCAAGTCACTTATCTTTCCCATCAGATATCTCCTTATTTTGGAGGTGGTATGCTGGTAGATGTTAGGTTAAAGATTGGGAAAGATATAGAAGTTAGAGGGTTAACCTTATTGTAGCAGTGGTGTAAGGCTGTAGGGATGGTATGGCTGGTATGGATGGTATGCTGCAGGGATGGTATAGCGGTATGGAGATTTAGAGGGCTCAGGAAGATAGGGTGGAGATGGTGTGATGTGGAGGGAGTATGCTGGTTTACCTCCTCCACTTCTCCTACTTGGTTACACACCAGGCAAGCTCTCCCACACCCGGATCTCCCAGGACTCCTCCGCGGCTGCCCACGTGTCGGCGCCGCTCCACTGCCTTGTCCGTCCCACCAGCGTCTCCCTGGCAACCCCACTCCTCCTCCGAAGCCGGCCTTCTCCTGGCTTCAGGCAATCTGACCGACAGCCCGACCGTCTCCCCGGCAACTCCACTCCTCCTCCGAAGCCGCCGCAGGAAGTCAGAGGAAAACCCCGAGGCGTTCCTCTCCCGGCTCTCTCCCAGCTCTCTCCCGGGTCCAGGTCGCCGACCGTCTCCGGGACACCGCGAACCCTCTCCAGCCGGGTGAGTCACCGCTCACCCTCGGTGCAGCTGGTCTCTCTATCGGGGACTCATGGGGAGGATAAACGAGGGGAGGCTAACGGAGAGTGCTTACTGCACACTCTCCCGTGCCATCATAGTCAGGCTCCACCCTCCGACTCCTCCCTGCAAGGCTGTCACCTGATCTTCTGTTCATATGTTTGTTATGTTCTGCCATGTAGATGTACAGGCCTCTTCTGATGTAGGCATACAATGCTACAGGCTGCTCTCTGAGTTCCATTGAGCTCTTTTTAACCTATTGTTCTGTGGGCCAGTTGGTGGTTGTTGCTATATTCCCATCCCCCCCTCAGCTAGACAGATTTTGGAAGTTCCATAGTAAAGGCTAAAGATCCTGTGTCCTGTACTGTATGACTGAGAAAATAGGATTTTTGACTTACCAATAGAATCCTGGAGTACAGTATGGAACACAGGTTCCTCCACTCTGTTCTTACAGACTCCGTATTGCTTGCTATTTTATGCTGCGAGTAGAAGGGGTAATATAGATGTCCCAGCAACTTTTTTTTTTTAGGCCAGAGTCCAATCACCTGAAGGTAGCTGCATATAACCCATGGTAACATCTAAAGATCCTGTGTCCTGTATTGTACTCCAAGAAAGGCATTTTACTTTTAAGTCAAAAATCCTATTTTTAGTTGGTCATTTGTAGTGAAATGTGGGTGTTTCATATCATTATTTTTTCTGTTTCATAAAAAAAAATCTAACAGCTTTCCTTACATCTATTAAGATATTTTTTTACATTATATTTTTTTCTATTCTGTTTATTGTACAGTAGGTCTCCTTTTTAATAGTTGATACTTATATAGTATGTTGATTCTCTTTTAAGAAACCTTTTGGACAAACCCCCAGATTAAGCTGAGCCTCAAGGAGAAGGATGATGACCACAATGAGTGTACTTTTATTGCAGCTTTAATGCAAAAGAACAGGCGAAAGTTAAAAAAAGCGGGAGCCGAACTATTAACTATTGGATACGCAATTTATCAGGTTGGTTTTCTGTACACTTTAGTATTTTGTGCATTGAAATTTTTTCTTTCGTTGTACACACATAGGGAAGAACAGCATTCAGAACCAGTTAGTTTTATTGGAATGCATTTATGGAAATATGTATGAAAAATTATTCAGAATCTGCTGGACAAATCTGAATATACAAAATGTAGAAATTTCCTGTGTGACCTTTTTATAGACAAGTTCAAGTAAGTAACAAGGCGGGGAGTAGAGAAGATTGCTGGGGGGGGGGGAGGTATTATTCATTAACCACCTGCTGCCAGGCCATTTTTTTAAATTTTCACACACATGATAAAATGCACATTTATTACATGAACACACTTCAAACTCCCCAAACAATACAACGTATATTTTCTGAAAGCAGAGAAACTGTACAATAAATTGATGGTAGTTGCAATTTTCTATGTCACACAATAATTGTGCAACTGTTTATCAAAACTATATTTTCAGTAAAAAAGTAGACTCATCTGGGAGTGGCTGTGGATCCGGAGGACTGGAATAGGGCTTGGTCATTCATAGCTAAATGCTCATTTAATACGACCACACTGGAGGCAGCGTATAAGGTATTGTTTCGGTGGTATTGGGTTCCGGCTCGGTTGGCCCAGGCTAACCCTGCCTGTAGTGATCAATGTTTTCGGGGTTGTGGCCATCGTGGAGATGTCTTGCACATCTGGTGGTCATGCCCAAGACTGTTTAGTTTTTGGTCTCGTGTGTTTGGCCTCCATTTCACCTTGTTCCATCTCTCCATATGCCAGGATGCCCGGTATGTCTTGCTTCATTGCCCCATACCGGGCCTCTTGGCTCACCAGCAGAAGTTGGCTTCTTATTTGTTTTTATCGGCCACTAGAACAATTGCCCAGGTCTGGAAGAGTCCGTTTGTCCCTCTTCAGGGGGTGCGGGATCGTATGACTACTATGATGCTCAACGAGCAGATGTCGAGTATCCGCAATGACTCCCACCATAAATTTTTGAAAATATGGGAGCCGTGGTTGCAATATGCCTTTCCCACACTCCCCCCGGCTAGCCTGGGGATGTAATGGCGTTTGATACTGGCGCTCTTGGACCCCTGCTTTTTGCCCCCCCCCTTTTTTTTTTCCCCTTTCTCTCTCTCTCTGTTTTTGGTGTTACTGGACAGCTGCCTTTAGTTGTTAGAGTCAGTTGCATTAATGTTTTGTACCTTATGTGCCATTGATAGCCCCTGCGTGGGCGTACCTTTTGCCCTGTTGGCGTTAGAGCACTGTTTTCCTTTTATTTTGCTTTTTTTTTCTGTGCAATTGATAGCCCCTGTGTGGGCGAGTTTTATTGCCTCTGTTTTATAATGTTTAAAAATTAATAAAAAACATTGGAATATAAAAGTAGACTCACAGTAGTGTATCTGAACACAATAAAATCTCCACTGTTTTGTAAATTATAAAATAATAGATTGGTAAAACGTAACTAAATGAGCGCTAGGTAAAATGACGAGCAGCTAGCATGAAGGTAACACCTCAAAATCCTTTTCATAAACCAGTAAATATATATATATATATATATATATATGCAGCGCTGTATATGATAAAAATATGTCGATCTAATAAATTGTATGTATGGTATGGTTATCATAAACATGCTCTGTGGAGCGCTAAAAGCAATAATGCGAATAACGTCTTGGTTTTGACGCTTAAAGTGCACAAGTGACATAAAGATAATATCAAGATTCCAAGTTCAATAAAATATCGTCAGGTGAATTCTGTGATTCCAGTGGCTGTAAATGAATGTATATTGCACTAACCAGAAAGCACAATATAATGCACGTTTGAGTAAATCAGACCACTCCTGGTTATCTGGATCTGGAAAGGTAACTCAGGGGATCATCTGGCAAACCTCAGCAAGACAGGTAATACACAGCGTCACTCTCCAGGCTCCAGGATTGAACATCCATCCAGCAGGGGGAACCACTCATGAGGGTAAGTCAGAGGTAACAGGAATCCACCTTGGGGGGGGGGGGGGCTGGTGATCTGTATCTACACCGCAGCAGTGTGTGCCCTTCGGGCTCTAGACGTGGTATTTATTTATATCAGGCCGGTCCCTTTCACTTTCTGTAGGACACCGATGTATTCAGCACCCCGTAAGACCACAGGTCAAAGGTTGTTATCATTTATTTTCAAAATTTAAAGTGTACGTCTGCACTCCCGCAGATGGCGGCCACTCCTAAAGTTCAAGCCTAGCGAACGGCTCAAGGATGGATGTACGGCTATGAAAGGTGCATACCTGGACCTTTCACAGCCGTACATCCATCCTTGAGCCGTCATACGGAACTATGGGGCCAATAGGAAACGCCATCGATTTGTCCCAACCAACCTGAAGACCCGAAGCCTCTCCAAATTCCTCCACCACACACATCAGACTAGAGAATGATTCAGAAGAGCCATCCAAATATACCAGGGCATCATCAGCATATAATGAAATTATCCCCTCTAGGAAACCAACATGAATGCCCTTGATCGCCACCACCTGACGAACAGCCAAGCCAAGGGCTCACTGGCCAGAGCAAACAGGAGGGGCGAGAGGGGCCACCCCTGTCTTGTGCCCCTACGCAAGGGGAAGGCCGAAGACACATCCCTGTTAGTACGGACCCGAGCCCTGGGATTGGCATACAGCAGTTGAGCCCAGCGTAAAAATTTGAAACCGAACCCCATCTGGGAAATGGTTTCCCATAAAAAAGGCCAATGAACTGTGTCAAAGGCCTTTTGCACATCCATGGATAACACTAACCAACTCCTCCCCTCAACAGCAGCTCTATGTATATGTAAATATAGACGTCGTATATTATCAAAAGTGCTCTTTCCAGGCATGAATCCAGACTGATCCGGGTGCACTAACATCAAGATCACTCTCTGCAAATGGGTGACAAGAAGTTTAGGCAAAATTTTAACATCACTATTAAGCAATGAAATTGGACGATACAACCCACATTGTAACAAGTCCTTATCAGGCTTGGGTATTAACACTATTATTTATTTCTTTATTTATTTCAGGTACTTATATAGCGCTGTCAATTTACGCAGGGCTTTACATATATATATATATATATATATATATATATTATACATTCACATCAGTCCCTAATCCTCAAGGGGTGTACAATCTAAGGTCTCTAACTTACATTCATACATACACATACTAGGGCCAATTTAGACAGGATCCAATTAACCTACCAGCATGTCTTTGGAGTGTGGAAGGAAACTGGAGTACCCAAAGGAAACCCACACAGGCACAGGGAGAACATGCAAACTCCAGGCAGGTGGTGCCGTGGCTGGGATTCGAACCAACGACCCTAGTGCTGCCAGGCGGAAGTGCTAACCATTTAGTCACTGTGCTGCCCTATTTAGCCACTGTGCTGCCCCTATGAGAGCTTCATTCATACAACCTGGAAGTGATCTATCTTCAAAACCTGAATTAAAAAGGTTATGTAAACGCATAGCCAGATCTTCCCTGTATGTGCCATACCATTCAGAAGGCAGCCCATCTAGTCCCGGTGTCTTATTGGAAGGCAGTGTCAGGAATGGACTTGCCAATAGTGGTGGGACTCACCTGCCTTGTGGGCTGCAGTACCAGGGCTGGCCAGTGGGTGCTCTCAACAACCAGAGGCTCACTTCTGCAATTAGCTATCACCTGGGGCTGATTGCAGGTGGTGTATTTAAGGGATGGCCAGACCTGCAGTCTATGCCTTGTTGTACTGTTTGCTTGGCCCTGGTTTCCTGATCCTGTTTCTGCTGTCCTGACGCTGCCTGAACTCTGCCTGTACTGACCTCGGCTAGTCCTGACCACTCTCCCGCCTGCTCCTGGTACTCCGTTTGCCCGTTTGCTACCGACCCGGCCTGCCTGACTACTCTTGTATCGTATGTTTGTTATCTGTTGGAGGTTTGGTTCAGTTTGTTTGCACTGTGTTATGTTTAGTTTTGCACTGCGTTTGTATTGTTAGTCTTAATAAATTATATTATTTACTATATCTGAAGCCTACGTTTCCCTGTGTCAGTCCACACACTTCTGGTCACACCCGCATCCCTGACATTACAACAAGGCCACCCTGACCAGAAGTGACTGCACAGGGAAGCCATCTTGGCTTGTTGCTGGGAAGGATGGATCTTGATGAGGTTGTGTATTCATCGCTGCTGGTTTTTGATGACAGAGAATATGCTTATCAGACTCTGAGGGAGTATACCCTGGATCAACTGCTAGAATGTATACGGGTCGCTCATGTTCTAGTAGATCAGGGCACAGAGTTCTCTGAGGTGCAACCTTTGATTCAGGTTTGTGCAGAGTTGGCTTCATCTGGTACCCATGAAAGCAGGAATGACTTTTTGCCACCATTTAGTGAAGACCAGGTAGAGTCCCTGGTATGGTTATTAGAGGATGATGTGGATTGCTTCTTGGAGCATTATGCTGCATGTTCACAACAGGTATTAAGGGATTGTATAAACGCAGTGCAGTCTTTGACCAGACAGGCTTTGTGTAAGCTGAGCTTTGTTCAACCCATACTGCAGACATGGTCAGACTTGTTGCACCCAGCCTCAGTCAGCTTACAACGTCATTCCTCCGCTCAAGGCACTCTTCCTGCATCCCCGACAGCACCCCCAGTGACGGCCCAGTATACTCTGCTAACTACCACATATCAGTCCTCTGCTCCCACTTGCTGCACCTATCCTTTCTTTAACCCTGTAAAGAAGTCCTCTGTAGCAACTGCTCCCTCCTCTGTTCCATCCTCCAGCTCTTCTCTGTCTTCAGCTGCTCCATCCGTTTACAAACCTGCGCTTACTTACAGTGCTCCGGTAACTAAAACCAGGAAAAGGCGAAAATTCTTTCCAACCAATACCATCCTGCCAGTATCCAAACCGGTCAGCCTGCCATCTGAGAACCCGCCTTCCGTGGTGCAGCCTGGTGCCTCGGCGCCCACAATTCAGCCTGATGTCTCTACCCAGCCAAATGTCTCTACCGAACATGATGTCTCTACCCAGCCTGATGTCTCTATTCAGCCTGATGTCTCTACCCAGCCTGATGTCTCTACCCAGCCTGATGTCCTTACCCAGACTGATGTCTCTATCCAGCCTGATGAACTGATCCGGCCTGATGATCCTATTACGCCAGATGACTCAGTGACCGCAGTCTGGGCAGACGACTCGGTGCCCGCAGTCTTGTCAGACGACTCGGAGCCCGCGGTCTTGCCAGACGATTCGGAGCCCGCGGTCTTGCCAGACGATTCGGAGCCCGCGGTCTTGCCAGACGACTCGGAGCCCGCGGTCTTGCCAGACGACTCGGAGCCCGCGGTCTTGCCAGATGACTCGATGCCCGCTGTTCCGCCGGTTGACTCGGAGCCCGCTGTCGGGCCGGTTGACTCAGAGCCCGCGGTCTTGCCAGATGACTCGGGGCCCGCGGTCTTGCCAGATGACTCGGTGCCCGCAGTCTTGCCAGACGACTCGGTGCCCGCGGTCTTGCCAGACGACTCGGTGCCCGCAGTCTTGCCAGACGACTTGGTGCCCACGGTCTTGCCAGACGACTCGATACCCGCTGTTCCGCCGGTTGACTCGGAGCCCGCTGTCGGGCCGGTTGACTCAGAGCCAGCTGTTGTGCCTGGTGACTCGGGGCCCGCGGTCTTGCCAGATGACTCGGAGTCCGCGGTCTTGCCAGATGACTCGGTGCCCGCGGTCTTGCCAGATGACTCGGTGCCCGTGGTCTTGCCAGACGACTCGGTGCCCGTGGTCTTGCCAGACGACTCGGTGCCCGCGGTCTTGCCAGACGACTCGGTGCCCAGCCTGATGTCCTTACCCAGCCTGATGTCTCTACCCAGCCTGATGAACTGATCCAGCCTGATGATCCTATTATGCCAGATGACTCGGTACCCGCAGTCTTGCCAGACGACTCGGTGCCCGCAGTCTTGCCAGGCGACTCGGTGCCCGCGGTCTTGCCAGACGACTCGATGCCCGCAGTCTTGCCAGACGACTCATCTTGCCAGACGACTCTGTGCCCGCAGTCTTGCCAGACAACTCTGTGCCCGCAGTCTTGCCAGACGACTCGATACCCGCTGTTCCGCCGGTTGACTCGGAGCCCGCTGTCGGGCCGGTTGACTCAGAGCCAGCTGTTGTGCCTGGTGACTCGGGGCCCGCGGTCTTGCCAGATGACTCGGAGTCCGCGGTCTTGACAGATGACTCGGTGCCCGCGGTCTTGCCAGATGACTTGGTGCCCGCGGTCTTGCCAGACGACTCGGTGCCCGTGGTCTTGCCAGACGACTCGGTGCCCGCGGTCTTGCCAGACGACTCGGTGCCCAGCCTGATGTCCTTACCCAGCCTGATGTCTCTACCCAGCCTGATGAACTGATCCAGCCTGATGATCCTATTATGCCAGATGACTCGGTACCCGCAGTCTTGCCAGACGACTCGGTGCCCGCAGTCTTGCCAGGCGACTCGGTGCCCGCGGTCTTGCCAGACGACTCTGTGCCCGCAGTCTTGCCAGACAACTCTGTGCCCGCAGTCTTGCCAGACGACTCGATGCCCGCTGTTCCGCCGGTTGACTCGGAGCCCGCTGTCGGGTCGGTTGACTCAGAGCCCGCTGTTGTGCCTGGTGACTCGGGGCCCGCGGTCTTGCCAGATGACTCGGTGCCCGCGGTCTTGCCAGATGACTCGGTGCCCGCGGTCTTGCCAGACGACTCGGTTCCCATGGTCTTGCCAGACGACTCGGTGCCCGCGGTCTTGCCAGACGACTCGGTGCCCAGCCTGATGTCCTTACCCAGCCTGATGTCTCTACCCAGCCTGATGAACTGATCCAGCCTGATGATCCTATTATGCCAGATGACTCGGTGCCCGCAGTCTTGCCAGACGACTCAGTGCCCGTGGTCTTGCCAGACGACTCGGTGCCCAGCCTGATGTCCTTACCCAGCCTGATGTCTCTACCCAGCCTGATGAACTGATCCAGCCTTATGATCCTATTATGCCAGATGACTAGGTGCCCGCAGTCTTGCCAGACGACTCGGTGCCCGCAGTCTTGCCAGGCGACTCGTCTTGCCAGACGACTCTGTGCCCGCAGTCTTGCCAGACAACTCGGTGCCCGCAGTCTTGCCAGATGACTCGATGCCCGCTGTTCCGCCGGTTGACTCGGAGCCTGCTGTCGGGCCGGTTGACTCAGAGCCCGCTGTTGTGCCTGGTGACTCGGGGTCCGCGGTCTTGCCAGATGACTCGGAGTCCGCGGTCTTGCCAGATGACTCGGTGCCCGCGGTCTTGCCAGATGACTTGGTGCCCGCGGTCTTGCCAGACGACTCGGTGCCCGTGGTCTTGCCAGACGACTCGGTGCCCGCGGTCTTGCCAGACGACTCGGTGCCCAGCCTGATGTCCTTACCCAGCCTGATGTCTCTACCCAGCCTGATGAACTGATCCAGCCTGATGATCCTATTATGCCAGATGACTCGGTACCCGCAGTCTTGCCAGACGACTCGGTGCCCGCAGTCTTGCCAGGCGACTCGGTGCCCGCGGTCTTGCCAGACGACTCGGTGCCCGCAGTCTTGCCAGACGACTCGTCTTGCCAGATGACTCTGTGCCCGCAGTCTTGCCAGACAACTCTGTGCCCGCAGTCTTGCCAGACGACTCGATGCCCGCTGTTCCGCCGGTTGACTCAGAGCCCGCTGTTGTGCCTGGTGACTCGGGGCCCACGGTCTTGCCAGATGACTCGGTGCCCGCGGTCTTGCCAGATGACTCGGTGCCCGCGGTCTTGCCAGACGACTCGGTGCCCATGGTCTTGCCAGACGACTCGGTGCCCGCGGTCTTGCCAGACGACTCGGTGCCCAGCCTGATGTCCTTACCCAGCCTGATGTCTCTACCCAGCCTGATGAACTGATCCAGCCTGATGATCCTATTATGCCAGATGACTCGGTACCCGCAGTCTTGCCAGACGACTCGGTGCCCGCAGTCTTGCCAGGCGACTCGGTGCCCGCGGTCTTGCCAGGCGACTCGGTGCCCGCAGTCTTGCCAGACGACTCGTCTTGCCAGACGACTCTGTGCCCGCAGTCTTGCCAGACAACTCTGTGCCCGCAGTCTTGCCAGATGACTCGATGCCCGCTGTTCCGCCGGTTGACTCAGAGCCCGCTGTTGTGCCTGGTGACTCGGGGCCCGCGGTCTTGCCAGATGACTCGGTGCCCGCGGTCTTGCCAGATGACTCGGTGCCCGCATTCTTGCCAGACGACTCGGTGCCCATGGTCTTGCCAGACGACTCGGTGCCCGCAGTCTTGCCAGACGACTCGGTGCCCAGCCTGAAGTCCTTACCCAGCCTGGTGTCTCTACCCAGCCTGATGAACTGATCCAGCCTGATGATCCTATTATGCCAGATGACTCGGTACCCGCAGTCTTGCCAGACGACTCGGTGCCCGCAGTCCTGCCAGGCGACTCGGTGCCCGCGGTCTTGCCAGACGACTCGGTGCCCGCAGTCTTGCCAGACGACTCGTCTTGCCAGACGACTCTGTGCCCGCAGTCTTGCCAGACAACTCTGTGCCCGCAGTCTTGCCAGACGACTCGATGCCCGCTGTTCCGCCGGTTGACTCAGAGCCCGCTGTTGTGCCTGGTGACTCGGGGCCCGCGGTCTTGCCAGATGACTCGATGCCCGCGGTCTTGCCAGATGACTCGGTGCCCACGGTCTTGCCAGACGACTCGGTGCCCATGGTCTTGCCAGACGACTCGGTGCCCGCGGTCTTGCCAGACGACTCGGTGCCCAGCCTGATGTCCTTACCCAGCCTGATGTCTCTACCCAGCCTGATGAACTGATCCAGCCTGATGATCCTATTATGCCAGATGACTCGGTGCCCGCAGTCTTGCCAGACGACTCGGTGCCCGCGGTCTTGCCAGATGACTCGGTGCCCAGCCTGATGTCCTTACCCAGCCTGATGTCTCTACCCAGCCTGATGAACTGATCCAGCCTTATGATCCTATTATGCCAGATGACTCGGTGCCCGCAGTCTTGCCAGACGACTCGGTGCCCGCAGTCTTGCCAGGCGACTCGGTGCCCGCGGTCTTGCCAGACGACTTGGTGCCCGCAGTCTTGCCAGACGACTCGTCTTGCCAGACGACTCTGTGCCCGCAGTCTTGCCAGACAACTCGGTGCCCGCAGTCTTGCCAGACGACTCGATGCCCGCTGTTCCGCCGGTTGACTCGGAGCCCGCTGTCGGGCCGGTTGACTCAGAGCCCGCTGTTGTGCCTGGTGACTCGGGGCCCGCGGTCTTGCCAGATGACTCGGTGCCCGCGGTCTTGCCAGATGACTCGGTGCCCGCGGTCTTGCCAGATGACTCGGTGCCCGCGGTCTTGCCAGATGACTCGGTGCCCGCAGTCTTGCCAGACGACTCGTGCCCGTGGTCTTGCCAGACGACTCGGTGCCCGCGGTCTTGCCAGACGACTCGGTGCCCAGCCTGATGTCCTTACCCAGCCTGATGTCTCTACCCAGCCTGATGAACTGATCCAGCCTGATGATCCTATTATGCCAGATGACTCGGTGCCCGCAGTCTTGCCAGACGACTCGGTGCCCGCAGTCTTGCCAGGCGACTCGGTGCCCGCGGTCTTGCCAGACGACTCGGTGCCCGCAGTCTTGCCAGACGACTCGGTGCCCGCAGTCTTGCCAGATGACTCGTCTTGCCAGACGACTCTGTGCCCGCAGTCTTGCCAGATGACTCGGTGCCCATGGTCTTGCCAGATGACTCGGTGCCCACGGTCTTGCCAGACGACTCGGTGCCCGCGGTCTTGCCAGACGACTCGGTGCCCAGCCTGATGTCCTTACCCAGCCTGATGTCTCTACCCAGCCTGATGAACTGATCCAGCCTGATGATCCTATTATGCCAGATGACTCGGTGCCCGCAGTCTTGCCAGACGACTCGGTGCCCGCAGTCTTGCCAGACGACTCGGTGCCCACGGTCTTGCCAGACGACTCGTGCCCGCAGTCTTGCCAGACGACTCGGTGCCCACGGTCTTGCCAGACGACTCGTGCCCGCAGTCTTGCCAGACGACTCGGTGCCCGCAGTCTTGCCAGGCGACTCGGTGCCCGCAGTCTTGCCAGACGACTCGATGCCCACTGTTCCGCCGGTTGACTCGGAGCCCGCTGTCCGGCCGGTTGACTCGGAGCCCGCTGTTGTGCCTGGTTACTGGGGGCCCGCGGTCTTGTCATATGACTCGGAGCCCGCGGTCTTGCCAGATGACTCGGTGCCCGCGGTCTTGCCAGATGACTCGGTGCCCGCAGTCTTGCCAGATGACTTGGTGCCCGCAGTCTTGCCAGGCGACTCGGTGCCCGTGGTCTTTCCAGACGACTCGGTGCCTGTGGTCTTGCCAGACGACTCGGTGCCCGCGGTCTTGCCAGATGACTCGGTGCCCGCAGTCTTGCCAGATGACTCGGTGCCCGCAGTCTTGCCAGACGACTCGATGCCCACTGTTCCGCCGGTTGACTCGGAGCCCGCTGTCCGGCCGGTTGACTCGGAGCCCGCTGTTTTGCCTGGTTACTGGGGGCCCGCGGTCTTGTCATATGACTCGGAGCCCGCGGTCTTGCCAGATGACTCGGTGCCCGCGGTCTTGCCAGATGACTTGGTGCCCGCGGTCTTGCCAGATGACTTGGTGCCCGCAGTCTTGCCAGACGACTCGGTGCCCGTGGTCTTGCCAGACGACTCGGTGCCCGCGGTCTTGCCAGACGACTCGGTGCCCAGCCTGATGTCCTTACCCAGCCTGCTGTCTCTACCCAGCCTGATGAACTGATCCAGCCTGATGATCCTATTATGCCAGATGACTCGGTGCCCGCAGTCTTGCCAGACGACTCGGTGCCCGCAGTCTTGCCGGGCGACTCGGTGCCCGCGGTCTTGCCAGATGACTCGGTGCCCGCAGTCTTGGCAGACGACTTGTCTTGCCAGACGACTCTGTGCCCGCAGTCTTGCCAGACAACTCGGTGACCGCAGTCTTGCCAGACGACTCAATGCCCGCTGTTCCGCCGGTTGACTCAGAGCCCGCTGTCGGGCCAGTTGACTCAGAGCCCGCTGTTGTGCCTGGTGACTCAGGGCCCACGGTCTTGCCAGATGACTCGGTGCCCGCGGTCTTGCCAGACGACTCGGTGCCCGCGGTCTTGCCAGACGACTCGGTGCCCAGCCTGATGTCCTTACCCAGCCTGATGTCTCTACCCAGCCTGATGAACTGATCCATGATCCTATTATGCCAGATGACTCGGTGCCCGCAGTCTTGCCAGACGACACGGTGCCCGCAGTCTTGCCAGACAACTCGGTGCCCATGGTCTTGCCAGACGACTCATGCCCGCGGTCTTGCCAGACGACTCGATGCCCACTGTTCCACCGGTTGACTCGGAGCCCGCTGTCGGGCCGGTTGACTCGGAGCCCGCTGTTGTGCCTGGTTACTGGGGGCCCGCGGTCTTGTCATATGACTCGGAGCCCGCGGTCTTGCCAGATGACTCGGTGCCCGCGGTCTTGCCAGATGACTCGGTGCCCGCGGTCTTGCCAGATGACTCGGTGCCCGTGGTCTTGCCAGATGACTCGGTGCCCGCCGCCCTGCCTGTTGGCCCAGTGCCTGCCGCCCTGCCTGGTTGCCCGGTGCCTGCCGCCCTGCCTGGTTGCCTGGTGCCTGCTGCTTCGCCTGGTGGCCCGGTGCCTGTTGCCCTGCCTGGGGGCCCCGTGCCTGCCGCTCCGCCTGGGGGCCTGGTGCCTGCCGCTCCAGCCTGATGTGCCTCCGTCCGGAGCCCAGCCCGACGTGCCTCCGTCCGGTGCCCAGCCCGACGTGCCTCCGTCCGGTGCCCAGCCCGATGTGCCTCCGTCCGGTGCCCAGCCCGAAGTGCCAGTCTTTGATATCCCGCCAGTCACCTGACCCGGGCGGTGGAGCATTTTGCCCAGCTAGGACTGTTTGGAGCGTCCTGAGGCCGCTCCTTGAGGGGGGGGGTACTGTCAGGAATGGACTTGCCAATAGTGGTGGGACTCACCTGCCTTGTGGGCTGCAGTACCAGGGCTGGCCAGCAGGTGCTCTCAACAACCAGAGGCTCACTTCGGCAATTAGCCATCACCTGGGGCTGATTGCAGGTGGTGTATTTAAGGGATGGCCAGACCTGCAGTCTGTGCCTTATTGTACTGTTTGCTTGGCCCTGGTTTCCTGATCCTGTTTCTGCTGTCCTGACGCTGCCTGAACTCTGCCTGTACTGACCTCGGCTAGTCCTGGCCACTCTGCCGCCTGCTCCTGGTACTCCGTTTGCCCGTTTGCTACCGACCCGGCCTGCCTGACTACGCTTGTATCGTATGTTTGTTATCTGTTGGAGGTTTGGTTCAGTTTGTTTGCACTGTGTTATGTTTAGTTTTGCACTGCGTTTGTATTGTTAGTTTTAATAAATTATATTATTTACTATATCTGAAGCCTACGTTTCCCTGTGTCAGTCCACACACTTCTGGTCACACCCGCATCCGTGACAGGCAGGGAACAAATCGCTACCGATATTTCTTCCACTTTTAAGGGTGCATCAAGGAGGGAACTGTCTAATTCATTCAAGGTGGGAAATTCAAGAGAAGAAGAAAAACCTACAAAGGAGTCCTCAGTCGGAGCTCCTACATCTGAATATAAAGTTTCGTAAAAAAGCGCAAAAGTCTGATTAATAACAATCAGGTCAGAGGAAATTGTGCCATCAGACAATCGAATTTCGCGTATAGAGCTATCAGCAATCTCCATATGGGAGAGATACGCCAACAACTTACCATTCTTCCCACTATGCTCAAGTAACCGAGCCGATAAATAAAGTTGTTGTTTTCGAGTTAAATTAACTAGATGGAGCTGTAGGGCATGATGAGCGTTGATTAAAGCACCCCGAGACTCTGGCGAGGGAAAAGATGTATGCTGAGAACGTGCAGAAGACAAGAGGGCCTCAAGCTGCCGTTGGGTAGCCCTAGTGACCTTACAGTAATGAACAATATTGGAAATATAGTACCCCAAAATTACTGCCTTAAAGGCATCCCATTGGGAAGAAGAGTGTTCATTAGTAGCCAAATAATTAAGCATATCAGTATGAATGGGTCCCTGAAATTCTGGCATAGATATCCAGAGAGCGAAAAGAAGGTTTATGGCCCAACTGCAGTTCTAACCACAACAGAGAGTGAGTCGAAACCATCTGAGGAACATACGAAATAGAGAGCACCCAAAGGCACCACAGGTGAAGCCAAAGCATAATCCAACCTGTAAAGAGCACGATATGATTTGGATTGACAAGAATACACCTTAGCCGTAGGGAATTTCCAACGCCAAATATCGATATAGTGACAGGAGTCACACCACTGCCCAAACAACTTAGAATCAAAAGAGAGGGGCCTCAAGCAGCCCAACGCAAAATCCAAGACCAAATTGAAGTCCCCCAATATAACAGTAGCAAAACAAGGTAGTGAAGACAATTGTACACTCAAGTCAGTAAACATCGCAGCCGTGACAGAAGGGGAAAAGTAAACAGATACCAGAATCAGCGGGACACCATGTATTGAACATAATAAAAGGACATATTGACCTTTTGGGGTCAATGATCACCTGATCACAGGAATAAGGGAGGCCCTTACAAATCAACACAGACACTCCACATGCATAATTTGAATAGGTAGAGTGGTATCCATGTAGTACCCAATGTTTCTTAAGGAAAAGAATTTTGAAGCCCATGAGATGAGTCTCTTGGAGGCATAGGACATTGAGACGATGGGAGCTCAAAAACAGAGGCCCTTTTGAATTTAGAGTTCAGTCCGCGGACATTCCAGGACAAGAACGTAGCAGAAGACATTGGTCAAAATTTAAATATGGTAACTAGGTGGAAGGGTAACAGGGGTCCAGGACAAGTCGCAAACCCCAGCAAGACTCCAAAAACACTAGGGGGATATTGTGCACAATCGCACAAATCAAACATACAAACCAGCGACATCACAGGCAACCCAACAAAAAAAATTGCTCAGGAAAACAAGCAATAACCAAAGCCCCTGCCCAGCTGCAAAAAAAAGGAGTGGGCTTAATCCCAAAACCGAGGACAGTGATGGGAAGCATAACCTGAGGTCCCATGGTGGTCAAAAAGGTCGAGCAGGCCCACCAACCGCAAGTTATTCCTGCGGTGGCGATTTTACAAGTCATCCACCTTATCCTCCAGAGATTTAACTTTACCCCCATGCAAATTAACTTTAGGCAGGAGAGGGATAAGCACATCCTCCAAATCACTAACGCGCTTCTATGTAGCAGACACCCATTCTCTAACTTTATGCATGTCCTGGTGCATAAGAGTAAAATTAAGTTTGAGCTCTTCTACCTTCCCCATCAAATCAGAGTGATTTACCTTGATAGTAGCCAGAACATCCGACAGGGTGGGCTCCGTGATCTCCTCCACACCATCGTTACTGGGGGAAGTCTGAGAGAGCAGCTGCGGTGGATCCAGAGCAACAGGCAATAAGGGCGGAGAGGCCTCCAGTGCCTCCCTGAACAACTCTGGAATGGAGGTCGAGGAAGAGCGCGATTCAAAGGTTCATCCTGGCTGGAGGTTGCTTACGGTACCTTCCCATCCACCAAACCGTCAGTCAGGGAGGTAAGGATGTGCCCCAACAAGCTAGGGGTAAAAAAGAGCCATATTTCCCGCTTGGGCGATCAAGATGGAGCAGGATTGTTGGAGGATAGCCCAGAGCTACTGTAGGGAACATCCACATGGCACGTCCAAACATGATGCAATGTTACACGTGTAGCACAGAGAAGAAACAGATCAGACATTATTGGACAGTCACATGCCACTTCAATAGTTGCGTAAGGTTATAACAGATCATCATATCCAAGAAATCCTGCAAATCAAATATGAGAGGGAAACAGGGAGAAAGAAAGGGTAGTGAGGAAAAATGGAAGGATGGAGAATAGAAAGGGGGGAGAGCAGTGGGAAGGGAAGGGAGGGAAAAGGGAAGACTGGGAGGAGGGAGAAGGAAAGAAAGGAAAAGGATGGAAAAAGGGGGGATGGGGGAGGGAAGGAATACTGCAAGGAAAGGAAAAGGGACGGGCAGGGGAGGGAAAGGGAAGCAAGAAAAGGTGAGAAGAGGGAAAAAAAAAAATCAATGTATCAGCTAGTCAAAAGTAAGGTTCCTGGCATCAACCCAAGCTGACCATATTTTCAGAATTTTTTTAGGGCAATTACTACCCATATATGTGAACTGGTAGAGAGGAAGGACTGCATTTACCATAGAACCCCAAGCTGACAATCAGAGGGTCCTCCAACTTCCACTTAGAGAGGATTGTCTTCATAGCATAGTATGCAGCATAAAATAAAAACAGATTCTGGTGATAAGTAACGTGGAGATTATCAGTTATGCCTAACAGCAGTAGCAAAGGATCTAGGGTAAAAGGAACACCGCCGTCCAGAAGTTCTGAATGTGAGTACAGGATCAGATCATATGTAGGAAATTACCCACCTCCTCTTGACATTTAGAACAATTAGCTTGACCAGTACAGTAAATAGCTGACAGTGTCTGAGGAGTGTAATCCTGCAAGTACAGGAGAGTATAAATGGGGCAAGGAGGCCTGGGGAGAGGGGGCACCCTCCAGCTCACTGTCTCGTAATTCAGTGAGCTGGAAAGAGTTGGATAAAAAATTATTGGTCTGGACTCTGTCAGTAGGAGCAGAATAGAGGAGTTGAACCCATGAGATGAAAGTTGGGCCAATCCCAAATGTATGCATAACCAGCCATAAATACTCCCACTCCACTGAGTCAAAAGCTATTTCGGTGTCCAGAGAGGTCACCACTCCGGATGCCACAGATTTTGAAGCATGAGAGATAATAGTAAATACATTTGGAGGGTAACCCATCGTCTCTGGGGTTATTTCCCATCTATGTAGAACCCAGGGCCTTTTAAATTTCATTGGGGGTAATAGGGGCATCAAGGAGCGGTCACTAGCCAGCAGAGAGGACAGGAAACTCAAAAGAATGCAGCCTTTTCAGAGTCATGAGTGGAGACAGAGGAATAGGGTTAGCATAATAGTTTGCAAAGTGGGCATTGATAGCATCCGGAGTAAATTGCCATCAGCATCTCTAATAGCAGCAATTTGTGTGGAGGCAGATTGTTCCTTGGATAGCCATGACAATAGTCATCCAGTCCTCTGGGTTCCTTCCCAGAGAATTTTTGAGCACTGGCTCAAAAATTCTCTGGGAAGGAACCCATACTTTTTACCCTATTTATAGATGTTATAGAGTTTGGGATTGAAAGTTTAATTTCTGTGTTTGCTGACACCAAGCCTTATAGTGGAATAACATCCTTGTAGGATGTAACCAACTAACAAGCTGTCAGGGCTCCCAGGTGTGACCAGAGGTGTGTGACTGACGCAGGGAAACGCAGACTTCAGATATGTGATAAACAATATAATTTATTAACACTAACCATACAAACATAAACGCAGTGCAATACTAAAACATAATACAGTGCAAACAAACCAAACCGACCACCCACAGATAACAGTACATACAAGCAAGCGTCGTCAGGCAGGCCGGGTCAATATCAATAGGGCAGGTAGGTACAGGGGGAGCAAGCGGAGATGGGTCGGGGTCACAGGCCAGGTTCAGCAGGTAGCTAGCAGCGTAGTACAGAGGGTCAAGCAGAGGGATGGTCAGGGTCACAAGCCAGGGATCAGAACAGGTAGCAAGCAGCGTGGTACAGAGGGTCAGGCAGAGGGATGGTCAGGGTCACAAGCCAGGGATCAGAACAGGTAGCAAGCAGCGTGGTACAGAGGGTCAGGCAGAGGGATGGTCAGGGTCACAAGCCAGGGATCAGAACAGGTAGCAAGCAGCGTGGTACAGAGGGTCAGCAAGAGGGATGGTCAGGAGCGAGCCGGGATCAGAGCAGGAGAAGTCAGCAGCGGTTCAGATCAGGCAGGGTCAGCAAAGGAACAGAAACAGGATGCAGGACAGATACAGGGCCCAGGACAAACACAACACCAAGGCAGAGTCTGCAAGTCTGGCCATCCCTTAAATACACCAGTATCATCAGTTCCAGGTGTTAGCTGGCTGAAAGGTTGAGTCTCTGATTGCTGGGAGCACCCGCTGGCCAGCCCTGGTACTGCAGATCAAAAGGCAGGTGAGTCCCACCATTGCTGGCCAGTCCATTCCTGACAGTACCCCCCCCTCAAGGAGCGGCCTCAGGACGCTCCAAACAGTCCTAGCTGGGTAAAATGTTCCACCGCCTGGGTCTGGTAACTGGCGGGATATCAAAGACTGGCACACCGGGCAGGACTCCGGGCAGCGGCACACCGGGCTGGACTCCGGGCAGAGGCACATCGGGCTGGACTCCGGGCAGAGGCACATCGGGCTGGACTCCGGGCAGAGGCACATCGGGCTGGACTCCGGGCAGAGGCACATCGGGCTGGACTCCGGGCAGAGGCACATCGGGCTACCAGGCGAAGCAGCGGGCAGCGGGCCACCAGGCGGAGCAGCGGGCACCGGGCCCCCGGGCGGAGCAGCAGGCACCGGGCCCCCGGGCGGAGCAGCAGGCACCGGGCCCCCGGGCGGAGCAGCAGGCAGCGGGCCCCCGGGCGGGGCGACAGGCACCGGGCCCCCGGGCGGGGCGACAGGCACCGGGCCCCCGGGCGGGGCGACCGGCATCGGGCCCCCAGGCGGGGCGACCGGCATCGGGCTCCCAGGCGGGGCGACAGGCATCAGGCCCCCAGGCGGAGCGGCGGGCGCCGGGCACCGGGCCCCCAGGTGGGACGACAGGCATCGGGCCCCCAGGCGGGGCGACAGGCATCGGGCCCCCAGGCGGGGCGACAGGCATCGGGCCCCCAGGCAGAGCAGCAGGCAGCGGGCCCCCGGGCGGGGCGACAGGCACCGGGCCCCCGGGCGGGGCGACAGGCACCGGGCCCCCGGGCAGGGCGACAGGCACCAGGCGGAGCGGCGGGCGCCGGGCCCCCAGGCGGAGCGGCGGGCACCGGGCCCCCAGGCGGGGCAACAGGCATCGGGCCCCCAGACGGGGCGACAGGCATCGGGCCCCCAGGCGGGGCAACAGGCATCGGGCCCCCAGACGGGGCGACAGGCATCGGGCCCCGGCGGGCGCCGGGCCCCCAGGCGGAGCGGCGGGCGCCGGGCCCCCAGGCGGAGCGGCGGGCGCCGGGCCCCCAGGCGGAGCGGCGGGCACCGGGCCACCAGGCGGGGCAACAGGCATCGGGCCCCCAGACGGGGCGACAGGCATCGGGCCCCCAGGCGGGGCGACAGGCATCAGGCCCCCAGGCGGAGCGGCGGGCGCCGGGCCCCCAGGCGGAGCGGCGGGCACCGGGCCCCCAGGCGGGACGACAGGCATCGGGCCCCCAGGCGGGGTGACAGGCATCGGGCCCCCAGGCGGAGCGGCGGGCGCCGGACCCCCAGGTGGAGCGACAGGTCTCGGGCCCTCAGGCGGAGCGGCAGGCGCCGGACCCCCAGGTGGAGCGACAGGTCTCGGGCCCTCAGGCGGAGCGGCGGGCGCTGGACCCCCAGGTGGAGCGACAGGTCTCGGGCCCTCAGGCGGAGCGGCGGGCGCCGGACCCCCAGGTGGAGCGACAGGTCTCGGGCCCCCAGGCGGGGTGACAAGCATCGGGCCCCCAGGCGGGGCGACAGGCATCGGGCCCCCAGGCGGGGCGACGGGCATCGGGCCCCCAGGCGGAGCGGCGGGCGCCGGGCCCCCAGGCGGGGCGACAGGCATCGGGCCCCCAGGCGGGGCGACAGGCATCGGGCCCCCAGGCATTATATTAGTCTTTGATTGGTCATTTCCACACGAAAACAATCTCCGTCATGGTATAGGTGTGATCTTCTTCCATCTTATCTTATAGAGAAGAAAAACATTCCTTTGTTTCCCAAATCACACGGTGGGAGGGGGTCTGTGTGTGTGAGCAGACATTTCTTAAGCAAGGATTTCTTATAGTACCACAAAGCCCAGCAGGCAGAAAATATTCACACAACATATGTAGTAAAGTATAAAAGTAAATATTTATAAAACTTATAGAAATAGCGTATATATATATATATATATATTCAATAGGAAATGAAATAGGCATTTTACCAAATCCATCACAGTCCCCCCTTAAAATGACTATTTTACTCTGTCCCTATAAAGCCTAGCTCATCTGTCCTTATTTACCTTGGAACTCTTTTATGCTGTACGTTAGACAGGTGATGACTATTTCATCACCTCCCTTGCCACAGACTTTGGATACAGACACAGATAAGGAAGTCAGATGCTATCCCTACAAAATTGTGAAATTACTATTGGCGGAGAGGGACCGTAATGGGGTATAAGGTTTTTCTTCATCTATCATATGGAGATCCTCTTGCTTCTGGTTCAGGAAGGTAGGTGTTCTGTTGTCTACAGCTTTGCTCATCAATTTCCTCACACATGGTATAACACAGCATACAACCAGGGCCAGGAGAATCAGAATTATTAATACAGTTACCTCTATTTGGGCAAGTATCTTTTGCCACCCACTCACCCAACTGAAATATTGATCCCACAAGTCTGTGATCCCTGAATTCTTTTTCAACGCAACTGACAGATCTTCCAATTTCTTTATAGACAGAGTAACCTTACCATTCGCCAGTATTGTCAGGAATATATGTACAACATGCTCCGGTTCCTTCTATCATTTTACAGACACCTCCTTTTTCTGCTAAAATCATGTCCAGAGCCATTCTTTTCTGGAATGTCATGTAGGATGTAGGATGTAGGGGCTAGCTGGTCAACGATTCCTTGAAGGGCATCCCTGGTGTAATTCACAAACCTCTGTTGGTTGTAGTATATGTAATTTATCTAATCTACATTTTTATTAACAGTTATCATGGGAATCAGGGATTCAAAGCCTGCTTTACTTGCTCTTTGGCTTTAAATTTATTAGGCACCCCCCTTGGGACTCCAATAGCATCTATACACATGTGGGTCAAAACTGCCAGAAGGAGCTTTTTGCTTCCTCCTACGGCCAGGCATTGGGTCATGGGTATTTTCTGCTAGGATGTGGAGAGGCATAATGGCCTTTGCAAGAGCATACTCACCAGTCCAAATCCCTTCCAATCTGGTTCTAATCTTTTGGTCCCCAGTATTCATCCATGACACATATGTATACCTGGTACCTACTATCGGAACATGCTCGTTGTGTCAAGATCATATAGATTATGGTCATAGCACCACATGGGATCTATACTACAGAAATCAAGGGTGATTATAGCTACATGAGTGTTGGATGAGTTGTACCAAAATATAGTGGTGTCACCTATTTCAGTGATATCCACCTGTTGAGCCTCTGTCAGACTTATAAGAAAAAGGATATACAACATAGTTGTCATGGTGTAGATGACGCCTTTTCCTCAGGGGTTGGGACTTTCTTGCAGTGGGAGGCGTGTATCCAAGTGTTCTTCCCGGCCACCTTGTCAGAAGGGGCTGTAGTCAGCAGAACTTGGAAGGGACCAAGGAATGTTTCCTCATAAATGTCTTTACTAATACCCAATCTCCAGGTAATAGGCTGTGAGTTCCTGTATCTGACTCAGGATCTGGAATGGAGAAAACACTTGGACATGGATACGGGTTAATTCACGTGATAATACAGTCACATAATCAGTTAACACATCAAATTGTAATTGCAACTGTTGTGGAAAATAACAACCAAATCTGGGGGCTGAGCTAAACAAAATCTCATAAGGGGATAGGGAGTGTTCTCCCCTTGGTGTGTATCTGACACTAAATAGGGCAATAAGCAGACTGTCTGGCCAACTCATGCCAGTCTCTTGGGCCATTTTTAGCATTCTGGCTTTCAGAGTGCCATTCATTCCTTCTACTTTTCCACTACTTTGGGGGGTATGGAACGCCAGAGTGACTCCTAATGCCGCCCATATTCCTTTGGTTACTGAAACTGTGAAGGCGGGGCCCTAGTCACTCTCTATCACCTCTGGAAGCCCATATCTGCATACAACCTCAGTGAGGAGTTTCTTCGCAGTTGTTTTAGCAGTCATGTTAGTTACAGCAAAGGCCTCTGGCCAACTGGAAAACATGTCCAACACCACTAGGGTGTACTCAACCGCCCACTCTTTGGCATCTGGATATGATCAATTTGTATCCTTTGAAAAGGGTATAGGGGTTTGGCCAAATGTTTCTGTGGTGTCTTCTCTGTGCGTCCCGGATTGCATTTTGCACAGATGGCACATGTTCTGCAAAAATTGTTCATCAATGTGGTAATTCCAGGCGCTATATAGTACTTGTTGATAAAAGAGTTCATGAGGCTCTTTGACAGATGGGCTGCTCTGCATGCCCACTGGACTACAGCTGGAAACATATTCTTGGGTAAACAAAGCCTCTTGTTGCACTCAAACAGACCGTCTTTGAGAATAGCTCCTCTCCGTCTCCAGCTTTCTTTTTTCTTCTGGACTTGCTGCTTCTTGGAGTTCCTTGAGGTAGCTTCTGTCCACAGGTAAGGTCTGTAAGGTGAATATTGGTTCCTACTCTCCGGTCTCTCTCCTTCCATTTTTGGTGGTCCCATGGCCGCTCGTTTTGTCGCCAAATCTGCCAGATTATTGCCTTTGGCTTCTGAGGAGTTTAATTTCCCATGAACTTTTACCTTCAGAATAGCCACTTGAATGGGTAGAAGGAGTGCTTCCAGCAGTCGTCCAATGGCTGCTCCATGTCTTATGGACGTACCTGCCGCAGTCATAAATCCTCTTGCCTTCCATATGGGTCCAAAGTCATGGGCCACCCCAAAGGCATATCTGGAGTCTGTGTAGATATTGGCCCTTTTTCCTTCCGCCATCTGGCATGCTGTTGTGAGTGCTTGAAGTTCTGCTCCTTGTGCAGATATTGCTGGCGATAGGGCTCTTGCCTGTAGGACTGTGTCTGCAGTAGTGACCGCAAATCCTGTATAATATTTGCCTCCAACGTCTGCATATCTGGAACCATCAACAAAAAAGGTGAAGTCTGGGTCCTGCAGTGGTGTTTCACTCACTGTGGGGAGATGGAAGGTTTCCATTTTCATCACTTCAAGACAATTATGAGGCTCAGTGGCTCCATCATCCTCTCCACTTTCTGCATTATCTTCATTACCCCCCTCAGCAATTGGGAGGAGAGTGGCCGGATTCAGGGTTTGGCAACGTAGGAGAGTGACGTTATCAGGAAATTGGAGGGGACACTGTAGTCTAAGATGCCTTGCTGTGGACAAATGTTTAGGTTGGACTTGGTTTAAAATGGCAGCAATGGCATATGGTGCCAGAAGAACAAGTTCATGTCCCAGTACGATATCAGAGGTCTTATCCAGCAGAGCTGGAGCAGCAAAAACTGCACGCAGACATGAGGGTGCTCCTCTAGCCACTGGGTCCAAACGGCATGAGTAGTAGCCTACGGGTTGTAGGCAGTCTCCGCGGGACTGGGCCAATACTCCTGTGCCATGGCCTTGGCATTCAGACAGGAACAGTGTGAAAAAAATTTCTCGTAGTCTGGTAGACCTAGGGCTGGGGCTGAAGAAAATAAGCATTTTAGAGCCAAAAAAAGTTGGAGTCGGCCTCTTCGGACAGATGGAAGGGCTCAGACTTGAGAGCATCATAGAGTGGTTGCATAAACCAAGAAACATCAGGAATCCATGACCTACAGTAGGATATGAGGCCAAGAAAGGCGTGGAGTGGCTTCTGGCCTAACGGCAGTGGCAAGTTCTGGATGGCCTTAACTCTTTCCTCCGTAAGATGCCTTGTTCCATGTGAGAGGCAGCGGCCCAAGAACATGACTGTTGTAGAGCACCATTGCAACTTCGGTTTAGAGGCCTTACAGCCTTGGTGTGCCAAGTAACATAGTAAACTCTCTGAGGCTTCTTCAGCCGTGGGCAGGTCATCAGCACAGAGGAGAAAGTCATCCACATATTGAAGAAGGACCACTGCCGAATGTTCCTTTTGCCACGTGCCCAGTATGGTGGTCATGGCTTTGGCAAACTGGCTCAGGGAATTTTGCGCCCCCTTGTGTCATAACTTCCCAGGTGTATTGCTGCCCCTCATGGATAAAAACGAAGAAGTATCTGCAAGGAGAATACAAGGGAACGCTGGAGAATGCATTTGCCAGGTTCACCACGGTGAAATACTTTGCTGTTGGAGGTACCCCTGTGAGTAAAGTGTGGGGATTTGGAACGATAGGTGTCTCTAAGACAGTGGCTTCATTCACTGCTCGGAGGTCCTGTACCATCCTGTATTTCTCTGGTTCTCCTTTGGGTGTCTTCTTTTTTATCGGGAACAAAAGTGTATTACATGGAGAGGTACAAGGTATGAGTGCACCATTTGCCACAAGGGACTTGACCTGCTTCGAAATGGCTTTGGATTTCAGTGGGTACTGTGGTTTCCTGGGTAGGGGAGCTCCAGGCTTCAGTTCCACCATAATTGGGGGTACCTTTTAAACGTCCAATATCTTCGGGTCCTATGGACCATAGACAACTTGGGATTCTGCTCAGCACATCCGGTGCTACGTAGAATGTACCATTGACTTGTAAGACCGAACACACTGGGTTGAGGCGGCTCAATCGAGGCGTTGGCCTTCCATTTGTCTAATTTGGTGTACCAATATGGCCGCCTCCAGGAAGTGTACTGGGCTGGGCAGGAAGGGACAAAGCAGGTGCAGCAAGATGGCTGCCATCAGGAAGTGTACTGGGCTGGGCAGGAAGGGACAAAGCAGGTGCAGCAAGATGGCTGCCATCAGGAAGTGCACTGGGCTGGGCAGGACTGTTCCTGGCCTCCTTTGTTCTGAATTCTATCATCATAGGGCTGTGGTTTTAGCACACTTCCATTTTCAATTTTATGATACACGTACATTATACAATCGCCATTTTATTGAATTTCTTCCAACCATTCTTCTTTATGCAACGCTTTTGCAGTTTTTTTTTTTTTTTTTACCAAGCTTCTGTCACGTTCAGTAAACCTTTATCACATAAAATTCCTCTCTGGTTCCTACAATGATTTATGCCAGTCCTGAAGTCAGGCAACGCTGACCTTCAGCTCACAAACTTTCGCTACTTTAGATAACTTTTTAACTGCTTCACTTCCTTCACACCTCTTCACAATATGACATACTAGTAATCCTTTTCAATATTTAACACATTAATGGTACACATAAACAGTTTTTTTTTTTTTTCCTGTAGCAATACCTGTTCTGTCCACTGCTCTTTGTGGATAACTTTGGCTACATTATAGCAAGCTTCTTGCTGTCTTCAGCAAATATTTGTCAACTAAGACATCTTTCTTCTCTTCTCTTTTTTTTTTCTTCGCCATTCTTCTGGCTGTAAACGACCCCCCTTATCTGTGATTCCACATACTTTCACTAACTTAACTAATCCCTTCACATACTGCTCCCCCTCCCTCTGTGCAACCAGGTCACGTGCTAACATTCCTTTCTAGGGGTCTTATCAGCGTCTGACCCATCTCCTCCCCCCTTCTCTGTCCTTCCTAACAGGAATCTAAGACACTTCACAGGCTGCTGTCCAAACTTTCCTTAACCCTTAACAAACCCCAACCTTCTGTTATGAATGGCAAACATTAACTCACAGACACACATTTAGGACATAACATAGCAGTCTATCTTGGTGGGCTATGAGTACAGATCACTGAGTAACTCTTCCTAGCCCCAAACATGGCTAAGGCACCACGCTGCCACACTACCGTGACGCGTACTCGACACCTCCTCTCGTGGTCAACACACAAGGTTACCACACCCAGAGAAATTATGTGTCAAAACCCTCAGTAGGTCCACTCCTCTCCCACCTCAAGACTGATACATAAAAACACACAACAGAGACCCAGGTAACAGATAAGCACATGCAGGTAAGGTTGAAATAAACTCCAGGCAAGCAAAGTTACCTGCCTTTAGTGACCTTTAGCAGCCGTACTAGGCACAGGTATGAATCAACAACAAAGACAGGATAAGCAATGGTAAGATAACAAAATATATCTTACCATGCTCCGAGAGGTGATCAAGCTCTCTGTCCCGTCCGGTTTGACTGACACCTAATGCCCTTTCAGGTCGGCTGGCTGCAGGTTCATTACCCAGAGATTTCGGCATCAGCTGTTTTAGTAGAGGACTATAAAAATGTCCGGTGCTTATCTGTTCCTGTCCTAATTTATGACGCTAGCTTTGGAATGTGCGCACACTGGAAGAAACTCACGCTGACACACAAGTTCAGTCTATGAATGCTTCTAATTTATTATAATGAGAAAGTGAACTTATATATGCAGAATGATGCAAGAGTCATGTGACAACAGCATAAGCATTATATTAGTCTTTGATTGGTCATTTCCACATGAAAACAATCTCCGTCATGGTATAGGTGTGATCTTCTTACATCTTATCTTATAGAGAAGAAAAACATTCCTTTGTTTCCCAAATCACACGGTGGGAGGGGGTCTGTGTGTGTGAGCAGACATTTCTTAAGCAAGGATTTCTTATAGTACCACAAAGCCCAGCAGGCAGAAAATATTCACACAACATATGTATTAAAGTTTAAAAGTAAATATTTATAAAACTTATAGAAATAGCGTATATATATATATATATATATATATATATATATATATATATATATTCAATAGGAAACTAAATAGGCATTTTACCAAATCCATCAGTCTGAGTCATTCAGACACACAGGGGTTTATTTATTAAAGCTGGAGTACCAGTTCACATATTTGTGGATTGGATGCAGTTTGACTCACATCCACTCCGTATGACATGTGAAAAAATATAGCTTCCTATGATGCCTGTTCACATATGTCCAGTGCACTGGCGGTGTGGATTCAGTGCGGTTTGAAAAAGTCATGTACGATTTCTGAGCAGTGCGGTCTAGTTCAGGTGCGGATTACAGGCTATTGACTACTATGGGAACTGATTCTAAAATGCATATGTGTGAACAGCATAAGATCCTGAGCTAATCCTGAGCTAATCCTGTCATGAACCTGATGTAAACCTGACATGAACCGCTTAACAATTACTGTTTCAGTTAGCTGTGAAAGCTGAGCTTCAACTCCACTACACATGTGTGAATTAGCTCAGAGAGTGTAAAATCAGGCTCACTTCTGCATAGAGACAAATCAACTTCCATGTTTTATTGCCAAAGCTGAATTGAATAAATTGAGGTTAGAAGGTGATTTGTTTCCATTCAGAAGTGAGCCTGATTTTGCACTCTCCAACTTTAGTAAATAAACCCCACAGAGCTTAACTCCTCACGTGCATCCCATATCATTATTTATATAATAAATCAATTGGTATTTTCAAAGAAACAACAAGTAAAAAAAAGTAAAGGAAAAAAGCACAAAACAAAGAAAACATGTTTTGACCCCCACATATCAAAAACTTAATTCAAAGTTACAACATCCTAATATATTGGTAAATGTTCATCATCCAGCTGTAGAGGATAGATCAAACTCCTTAAAATAATACTAATAATAAAACAGAAAATACTACAATATTTACAACATATCATCAGGCCACTCACAATAATAAATAGAGATCATTGTTTCTAATTAGACCATGGATGAAGATTATTTAACCTATTAATCCGTGAGCTTGGCCAGCTTTGCATTCAGTAGGACGTGAGCTCCGCTCTGCATCCTGTTAATTATCCTGATTGGCACCTCGTTCTCCAGCTACAAATGCATCTCAGGTCCCCAGGGTGTGCTCCAACCCCCCTGCTGTCACTTGGTGCCCTGATTATCCTGAATCAAGGTGGCAAAAAGGGGGACAGAAGTTCGGGCCTTGCCCGAGTTGGCTGGGCAAGATGGCGGTACCCGATCCGTGTATCCAAGGAGAAGCAGAGGGAGGCTGCTCAAAAGCTCTTTGCCTGGCCATTCACCAGGGAAACTTCTCAGAAACAACTTTTGGACTCTGCTACTGATCCAGACTTAGACTGTGCAGGTTGTACACAGATCCCTCTTGCACTGGCAGACCGAGAAATCCCATCCTGCAGTCCTGCAGTGAGTATCCCTCCATCTCAGTCTCATGGGACACAGCCTGCTGTTTCCATTGCAGATCATCCTGAACCCACCCTTAGAGAAGTTCTCTCCGCAGTCACTACATGCACCTCATCTGTAGTGGTTCTTACCGGGGAGATGAAGGAAATGAGGATGGAATTGACCCTGGTGCATCAAGATATGCAGAAACTGCGGGATCGCACTGCAGCCTTGGAGGGAGAGTGAGTACCCTGGAAGATGATTGATAACCATTACATAGGAACGTGCGATATGTGCAATCGATCACTTCTACTAATGCCTCTAGATTGGAAGATTTGGAAAATAGTTTATGCTGCAACAATGTGTGCGCAGTGGGTATCCCAGAGCACGCTGAGGGTAAAAATCATGTAGCCTTTATTGAAGCTTGGTTGACCTCTACTTTTGGCAGTGATACATTCTCCCCCGTGTTTGCAGTAGATCGTGCACACAGAGTCCCAGCACGTGCTCCTTTGGTCGGCTCTCCTCCACGACGCTTTTTATTCAGACTACCGTATTTTCCGGTGTATAAGGCAACTGGGTGTATAAGATGACCCCCTAATTTTCCAGTTAAAACATAGGTTTTGGGCTATACTCATCGTATACGACTACCCCCCTTCTGAGGCAACACCATTTAACCCCTAGCCTACAGGGCACCTATACCCACTTCCCCCCCAGGCCAATTTTCAGCTTTCAGCGCTGTCACACTTTGAATGACAATTGCGCGGTCATGCAACACTGTACCCATATGAAATAGGTGGCACTGATGAGGAGGCACTGGTAGGTGGCACTGATGGGCATTGACAGACATCACTGATGGGCACTGAAAGGCAGCACTGATACATGGCACTGATACATGGCACTGATAGGCAGCAATGATAGGCGGCACTGACTGGCACTGTTAGGTGGCACTGACTGCCACTGTTAGGTGGCACTGACTGCCACTGATAGGCGGCACTGATGCACACTGATAGGTGGCACTGATTGTCAGCACTGATGGGCATTGACAGGCATCACTGATGGGTACTGAAAGGCAGCACTAATACAAGGCACTGATAGGCGGCACTGACTGGCACTAATAGGTGGCACTGATTGGCAGCACTGATAGGTGGCACTGACTGGCACTGATGGGTGACACTGAAAGGCAGCTCAGATGGGCACTGATATGTGGCATTGATGTGCACTGGTAGGCACTGATATGTGGCATTGATGTGGCACTGATGGACATTGACAGCTGGCACTGCTGGGGCTACACTGATCATCAGGGCACACTGATCATCAGTGCCCTGATGATCAGTGTAAATGTCCCCTCCGCGGAAAGCCGATTACCGGCTCTCCTCTCCCCTCGAGCTGTCAGCGTGACAGCTCGAGAGGAGAGAAATGCCGATAACCGGCATTTCCCTGTTTACATGTGATCAGCTGTGATTGGACACAGCTGATCACATGACCGAGCCGACATCTTCGGCTCTTTCCGTGATCGGTGATAGCTGTGTCCGAGGGACACAGTGCATCGCCGCGCATGCGCGGAGAATGGGAGGACGTCATATGAGCCAATCACGGCAAGTGATGTATTCTTTTAATGAATACAGAGCCTTCTCGGATTGGCTGTGTCAGAGAGGTGGGCTGATGATGTCACAACTTCAGCCAATCCGAGCAGGCTCTGTATTCATTAATAAAATACATCGCTCGCCGTGATTGGCTCAGCGCGGTACACTGTATGTAGCTGAAGCTACCATACAGTATTACCGCACATCCAGCGTTCTATACCCGGCGTATAAGACAACCCCCAATTGTTGGGGTATGTTTTTAAGTTAAAAAAGTCATCTTATACTCCGGAAAATACGGTACTCAATTACTGGGACAGAGATACCGTTCTCTCCAGGGCCAAAAGCAAGGGTAACCTGTCAGTTGACAATGTTCAAGTATCCTTATTTCCAGATTTTTCCGTGGAAATTCAAAACCAGCACGCAAAATTCCTGGATGTCCAGAAACGTCTTCGGGCATTGGGCCTTCAATATGTAATGCTATATCCGGCTAAACTTTACGTGCTTGCGGATGATGCTTCTCACTTTTTTGATAATCCTTGCAGTGGTTGGATGGAGTGGAACATCACCTAGCAAACTCCCCTGGAACCTGACCTTGGGGACCTGGTTGATCCTTAGTGCCTTAAACTCAGCTTAGCAGAACAGTGGGGTATTGCTCTCACATTTCCTTCCATTTTTGTATCTGATTTTTCTTCCCGTTTAAGTTGGGGCTCCTCCCCTCTTGGGCTTTCCTTACATTTACCTGCTGTGTGCTTGTCCACGAGACATTTTGCAAACCCCAACCTATTTTTGGTCCTCAGGGGACCTTTTGGCCACCTGCCATAGCCTTCAGTTAATATTATTATAATAATTTCAGTATTCTCCCTTGTTTTGTTTATGGTTCACCTGGGATGTCTGTGTTTTAGTGGAGTGTATATTGCTGGGTTTATCTTCCCTGCTTCTTGCGGCTGTCCTCTTGATCACCCTGACCCATGTGATTTGGGTCCCTCCTACTGCCTAACCGCTCATTGCTCCCCTCAGGGGGCGTTATATCTGTCCACGATTGAGTTATCCTTCCTATTTTATCCATATGTATTGTCTGTTTCCCATAAAGAATTGATGTTTTTATCCTGGAATGTAAGGGGCCTGGGTGATAAAACCAAAAGGGTGCTGTCTTCCATGTACTCAAACATTTAAAACCATCTGTAGTATGTTTGCAGGAAACTCATTTGAAATCTGACACTGTCAGTACCCTCCACTCTTGTTTATTTCCCATACAATATCATTCCTTCCACTCCACATTTTTGAGAGGTGTGTGTATTCTCATCTCTAACTATATTCAATTTGTTCATGTGCAGTAGTGGATTGATGCGGAGGGCAGTTATATTTTCCTACAGTGTACTTTGAATGGGTTTTGCTGCATAGTGGCTACAGTATATATCCCTCTGCCCTACTCTTCAGAGGTCATTAAACGTCTAGCTCAATTTATGGCCAATCATCCTGATGTTCCCCTATTGGTGTTGGGTGATTATAACTAGAGATGAGCGAATCGAACCAGGCGAAGTGGAATTCGTTTCGAATATCGGGAAAAATTTGATTCGCATCGAATCCGAATTTTAGCCAACTTCGGGTGCACGAATCGAATTTTTCCCGATCAGCCGGCAAAAGTGTCACTGCAGAGAGCTCCGCTATTTCTGACAGTTCATTTACAGCGGTTGAAACATTGTATCTATTTGTTTCCATTTAGGATACAGATGTTTTTATTCGGAAATAAATAGATACAATGTTTCAACCGCTGTAAATGTGAAGGAACTGTCAGAGAACTGTCAGAAATAGCGGAGCTCTCTGCAGATACACTTTTTGCTGTACTGGAATAGTTCTTCTTCTTCTTCTTCTTCTTCCTCTTCCTCTTCCTCTTCTTCTTCTTCTTCTTCCTCTTCTTCCTCTTCTTCTTCCTCTTCTTCTTCTTCCTCTTCCCCCGTGACTGCCCAAATGAGTGAAGTGTGCGGTGATTCTAAGATCGACGGCACTCATCTGCATGTCATACTGACTGACAGTATTATTTCTCTTCCCCAGCAGACTCCAAGGGCATTTAAATTAAAGGTACAGTGTTCTGCACTAATATAAAGGCTCTCTGAAGCCTAGAAACCCTTTAAATAAGATAAATTCGCATCGAATCGAATTTCTCCCGCAAATTCGGCGAATCAGCCGAATCGAATTTTTGAATAATTCGCTCATCTCTAATTATAACACTTGCTTATTCCCTAGCTTGGATAGATTGCCCTTGGGCGGTAGGGGCAAACAATTATCCTCTCAGCCTACCCCATTTGCTAACTTATTGGTGAAACTGGACCTCCGAGATGTGTGGTGGATGAAGTATCCAACACCAAAATGTTATTCATGTTTTTCTGCTCATGATGGGCTTTCATGCATAGATTTGGGCCTTGGGAACATGACTATCCTGCCATATGTGTTTGATGCTGCGTATGAACCCAGGGCTCTGTCTGTCCATGCCCCTTTCTGGGTCAAGCTACAGGTGTGTTATACCAGCTCTCGTCCGCTGTGGAAGGGGAACCCATTTTGGTTGACACTGTTTCCGGAGTCTAAGTTGATTCCGGGGGAGTTGTCAGACTTTCTGCACTGGAGTGAATGATTGTCAATGCCAGGAATGGTTTGGGATGCGATGAAGGCCTTCCTGCGGGGCTTGATCATCTGGGAGATTTCAGCAGTTAAGCGTAGATCCAGGGAGTGGGAGGAAAAGGTACAGTAAGATGTTCAACAGCAGGAGGTTCAGATGATCCAAGACCCAAGCCTCTGTAACTGCACCTCCTGGAAAGAGGCCCAAGCCCTTTATGAATCAGTGCTTACTCTAGTGGCAGATAAGAAGCGATATTTTTTGCAACAAAAATATTTTCAGCAGGGGGAAAGTATGGGGCACCTTCTTGCTCTTGTGGCGAACTCACAACAAGGGGTGTCCACTATAGACAAGATTGAGGATTCTGATGGAGTGATCTGCACGAGTCATGCCGAAATCCTGGGAGTTTTTCATCACTTTTACGACGATCTGTATGCTTCTAAATCTGTAGCCACCCATTCTGAACTTTTGCAGTTTCTAGACACCTGCTCTTTTCCTGTTTTATCAAAGACTGACCAGAGAGAACTGCAGATGCCAATTACTGTTGAGGTGTTATCTGAAGCTTTGGCAGGCACCCCCAGTAATAAATCTCCGGGTTCAGGCGGATTGCCATTTAATTTATGGGGGATGCTGACTTCATTTTCCAGCAGGACTTTGTACCTGCCCACACTGCCAAAAGCACCAAAACCTGGTGCAATGACCGTGGGATTACTGTGCTTGATTGGCCAGCAAACTCGCCTGACCTGAACCCCATAGAGCAGGGGTGTCCAAACTTTTTTCAAAGAGGGCCAGATTGGATGAAGTGAACATGGTGGAGGGTCGAACATTTTTCCGAACATTCTTTGAACCATTACAATTAAATGCAAATAAATTATTTTATGCCAAGTTAATTGCAAACGACATACTTTTCATTTCATAACATTAAGATCAACTGACAGCTGAGTTTTCACAATGTATTGAAAATAAATTTTAAAAAAACTTACCTGCACTAATGTGAAGGGTGAAAAAGGTAGCTGGAGCTGAAGTCTCTGCTCGGCAGCCGGGAGGGGAAGAGAAACACACTTCACGCTGGAAGCCCAGCCCTGACGTCACCGCCCTCTGTTGCTCCCAGCGCGGCGCAGTCACGCATGCGCACTGCTCTCAAGCAGAAGACTGTCTGCCACAGAAGGGAGGGCCGTGCGACAGCCGCATTTACACAGACCAGGGAGAACGCGCCGCAGTCAGGCATGCGCACTGCCCTCTGTTCTCAAGCAGAAGACTGTCTGTCATAGAAGGGAGGGCCGTGGGAGGGCCACATTACACAGAGCAGGGAGGGCTGTTGGAGGGCCGTATTAAACCGACCCCCGGGCCATAAATGGCCCGCGGGCCGGACTTTGGACATGCCTGCCATAGAGAATCTATGGGGTATTGCCAAGAGCAAGATGAGAGACATTAGACTGAACAATGCAGAAGAGCTGAAGGCCGCTATTGAAGCATCCTGGTCTTCCATAACACCTCAGCAGTGCCACATGCTGATAGCTTCCATGCCAACCACATTGAGGCAGTAATTGCTGCAAAAGGGGCCCAAACCAAGTACTGAGTACATATGCATGCTTCTACTTTTCAGAGGTTTGATATTGTTCTATGTACAATCCTTGTTTTATTGATTGAGTAATATTCTAATTTTCTGAGATTGTGGATTTGGGGTTTTCATGAGATGTAAGCCATAATCAACACAATTATGACAAATCACGGCTTGAACTATCTTGCTTTGCATGTAATGAGTCTATCTCATATATTAGTTTCACCTTTTAAGTTGCATTACTGAAATTAATGAACTTTTGCACGATATTCTAATTTTTCAAGTTTCACCTGTATATATCTCTGTCTGTAGTAAGCTCACCTCTGTCCATGACCTTTTAGTCTCCCGCTCCCTTAACCTACTAGCAATTACAGAAACCTGGCTTCAAGCAGCAGATTCTTCTTCTCCTGCAGCACTTTCCTATGAAGGCCTTCTCTGGACCCACTCACCTAGACCCAGTGGTCAGAAAGGAGGAGGGGTTGGTTTTCTTCTATCCCCACTGAGCACTTTTCAAGTCCTCCCTAACCCTCCCTCTCTATGCTTCTCTTCTTTCGAGACTCACTGCATTCGGCTGTTTTCTCCCATTTCTCTGAGGATTGCAGTGATCTATCGGCCTCCTGGACCGGTGTCCCGCTTTCTTGATGATTTCTCTGCCTGGCTACCCTACTTTCTCTCCTCTGAACTACCCACTATCATTCTTGGAGATTTTAACATCTCCATTAATGTCAACAACCCGGCTACATCCCAACTCTTCAACCTAACCTCATCTTTTGCATTAGCACAATGTATACAGTCTTGCACTCACTCTGATGAGAATACACTAGACCTTGTTTTCTCCCATCTTTACACTCCCTACAACCTCACAAACACCCAATTTCCTCTCTCTGATCACAATCTCATCACCTTTACAGTGCCCTCATCTTGAAACACTTATCCCTCCAAGCAGCAAACAATTACCTGCAGAAACCTTCACAACTTGAATCCTGTTCCTTTCCACTCTGCAACTGACCACCTCTATGAGAGAATCTCTCCCCTGTCCTGCCCTGACCTGGCCACTACTGTCTACAACAGTTTGCGTTCATCCACACTAGACTCACTTGCTCCTCTAACAACAAGAAAGCATCAGGCCCCGACCATTACAACCTTGGCAGACTGACGACACCAGAAATCTTAAACGACATAGTCGTGCGCTGGAGCAATTGTGGCGTAAAACCAAATCTCAACAAGCATTCACCCTATATAAATCTGCGTTCTTAACATACAATTCCTCCCTCCATGCTGCCAAACAAGCCTACTTTGTCACTTTCATCAATAGCTTATCATCCAGTCCTCGTCGTCTCTTCTCTACTTTTAACTCTCTACTTTCTCCACCTTCACCTGCACCCAGCACCTCACTCACTGCTCACGAGATTGCAAATCATTTCAAAAGCAATATTGATGCAATTCGTAGGGGTATCGCCACTGCACAGACATCCATCCCACTTAGCATAACTTATACTAAACCTCCCTCAACACTTTCCTCTTTTGACCTTGCTACTCCTGAAGAGGTCACTAATGTTTTCTCAGAAGCCCATCTCACTACCTGCCCCCTGGATCCTGTCCCCTCACAACTACTATGGTCACCTTCTTCTTCTGTCCTATGCTCCCTCACTCACATCTTCAATCTCTCTCTCTCTAACAGTGCCTTCCCCTCTCTTCTAAAGCATGCGCACATCACTCCCATACTTAAAAAGCCCTCCCTGGACCCCACCAACCTGAACAACTTAAGAGCCATCTCCCTGCTCCCATTTACCTCTAAACTCTTAGAACGCCTAGTCTACATTTGCCTGAGCTCCTACCTCACTGACAACAACCTTCTTGACCCTTTACAGTCTGGCTTTCGCTCACTACACTCCACTGAATCTGCCCTATTAAAACTCAATAATGATCTACTAACTGCTAAAACCAATGGCCACTACACCGTACGGTTACTACTCGACCTCTCTGTGGCTTTTGATATGGTTGACCATCCCCTCCTCCTCAAAAAACTCCACTCTCTTGGCCTCCAAGACTCTGCTCTCTCCTGGTTCCCCTCCTACCTATCGCAGCGTTACTTATAACTCTGGCTTCTCCTCTTCACTCCCTCTTTCTGTAGGGGTCCCTCCAGGTTCCATCCTTGGGCCTCTACTCTTCTCCATCTACACCTCCTCCCTTGGTCACTTGATAAACTCCCATGGCTTTAAGTACCATCTGTATGCTGAGGACACACAAATCTATCTTTCTACCCCTTACCTCATTCCTTCAGTCTCCTCTTGCATTACTAACCTACTAAGCGACATATCGACATGGATGTCACCGCACTTCCTCCAACTCAATCTTTCCAAAACTAAGCTCTTAGTATTCCCTCCAGCCCACGCCCCCTCCCCTAACTTCTCCATCAAAATCAATAATACAATCATCAGTCTCTCCCCTCATGCCAGGGTGCTAGGTGTAACCCTAGACTCCCATCTGTACTTTCAGCCCGAAATCCAATCACTGTCCAAATCTTGTAGACTTCACCTCCACAACATCTCCAAGATAAGGCCGTTCTTAACCTCGGAAACCACTAAGCAACTTATTCACTCCCTTGTTATATCTCGCCTTGACTATTGTAACCCCTTCCTCATTGGCCTACCTCATCGCAGGCTATCCCCTCTTCAGTCTATCATGAATGCTGCTGCTAGACTCATCCACATTACTAACCGTTCTGTATCAGCCACCCCTCTCTGCCAATCCCTCCAGTGGCTTCCCATTGCCCAACGGATAAAATTCAAAACATTAACAATAACATATAAAGCCATTTATAACTCTGCCCCAAATTACATCAGCAATCTTGTCTCCAAATATCATCTAACCCGTACTCTCCACAAGACCTCCTGCTGTATTAGCTCCCTTGTCTCCTCCTGCCATGCTCATCTCCAGGACTTCTCCAGAGCTTCCTCCATCCTCTGGAACTCTCTACCCCAATTTATCAGAATATCGCCTACTCTGCTCACTCCTAGGCGATCTTTGAAAACCTATCTCTTCAGAGAAGTCTATCCTGCCCTCAGCTAATAATGGAATCTTCTACTCTTCCTACCAGTCCATCCCCCACAGTTATTACCTTTTGTACCACTAACCACTCCCTCCTAGATTGTAAGCTCCAAGGAGCAGGGCCCTCTTATCCCTCTTGTATTGAACTGTATTGTTGATGTATTGTCTCCTTTTATATTGTAAAGCGCTGAGCAAACTGTTGGCACTATATAAATCCTGTATAATAATAATATATATACACATAGAAACTGGGACTAGACCATACGCATATATCTATAACCACTTGCCCTCCTGAGGATTTAACCCCCTTCCTGACCAGGCCATTTTGTGAGTTACGGCGCTGCATTATTTTAACTGACAATTGCGCGGACATGCAATGCTGAACCCAAATAAAATGTATGTCCTTTTTTTTCCCCACAAATAGAGCTTTCTTTCGGTGGTATTTGCTCGCCCGTGCGTTTTTTATTTTTTGCGCTACAAAAAAATAAATAAAAAGACCAACAATTTTGAGAAAAACACAATATTTTTGACTTTTGCTATTAAACATGTCCAGTAAAAAAAAAATTTTTAAAAATCTAATTTTGTCATAAATTTAGGCCAAAATGTATTCTGCTACATGTCTTTGCTAAGAAAAATCCCAATATGTGTAAATTAATTGGTTTGAATGAAAGTTATAGCATTTAGAAATGGCAGTATATATACTGGGATTTATTTGTTTGTTTTATTTTTACTAGTAATGGCAGCGATCAGCAATTTATAGTAGGACTGCTGCGGGTATTCTGACACTGGGGGGAACTGACTTGGTGTCATAACATCCCCAGTGACACCAATACAGTGATCAGTTCTAATAAAAATCACTGACACTGTACTAATGGCACTGGGCAGGAAGGGGTTAACATCTGGGGCGATCAAAGTGTTAACTGTGTGCTGTTTTACACTGTGTGGCTGTGTTTGTGCTCCACTGTAAGCACACTGTTTTGCACAGCCATGAAAAGCAGTAAGCATGAGCTGACAGGGGAGAGAACTGTTGTTTACAAACAGTTCTCTCCCCCGTCAGAGATGCTTGGCAATCACCAGGAGCTGGGGAGTAATCAACAGCCGGGACCCAGTGACTGACAGCTGTGGCTGCGAATGGCGGCGCGAGAAGGGTGTGCGCACCCTACCCGGAAAAGCATAATTATATATATATATATATATATATATATATATATATATATATATATACATACACACACACACGTGATTTTGCGCACCTGTGAAACCCTGTAGCAGTACTTCTGCTATAGGGTGGACGGGAAGCAGTTAAAGTGAAATTTATTTACAGTACACCATAAACACACACAACAGCAATAAACATGAAATTGCATGAAAATCAAAAAACTTAACAACCAAAATGCAAAACCCTAACGACTAACTAAATATACAAATACGTAAAAGGGTGAAATATGCAAGGCACGGGGAATCCTGGGGAAGCAGATAGGAAGAAAGGAAACAAAACTGAGAAGGAGCAAGGTAACACGGAACTGGATATAGGGAAAAATCAAGAGCTATTTGGCAACATAGTCTGGTACCAGCATGGTAAAGAGGTTTCAAGACAAAAAAAGAATTTAAGTAACCCCCCCCAGCAGGTGCCCTTTGGCACATTGGATGCTGGGAGGCAGGGTTTCATGTCATTTGCCCACTGTGATTGGCTGTCACAGCAGTCACATGATCAGAAAATGCCAATTTGCACAAAATGCTTGGGAGCTTTGGCTGAGGACCCAGGAAATGTGCATGGAGCACACAGAATAAGTGCTCTTGGCACATATGCATACATTATACACACATATATGCCAAGTCTAAACATGGAGGCCCAGGTGCTGGGATGCTTAAGATCTGTGACCAATAAATACCAGAGAGCTAATGTGCTGATAAACAGTAAGTAACGTGTGTATGCACATGTGTGTTAAGTTACACATTACCATGCATTTAAGTACAGCTAGCCCCGCAAATCGCCACATTGGCCTGTAAAAAAAACATAGCATCTACCTATCAAGTGACATGCTATGAACATTAGAGCAATGGCCACACTTACTTTGCAAATGAGCAGCAGCTCCTCTTTGGAGAATAGAGATCTCGCCATATCTTTTTCTATCAAATCTGTCTTTCCAGCTCCGACTACTACTTCCAGGTGCAGGCAAACATCCTTTCGCAAACGTGATGACAGATTTCCAGTCTGGCAGTTGCTCTGGCGCTTTGTTGTACACCATAGCGGTTTTCCCTGTCTGCGCGATTGTAGATGTGACATTGGCAAATATATGTTCTTTTGTGGCACAGGGCCAAAGGCAAAACACATTTAAGTCCCAAATTATTACTGCTAGGAGGATTATTTCAAAATAATGCCTAGCAATTGAACACTACTTATCCATCGGCTTCATTCATTATTTCATAACATTCAGTCTTGTGGTGTAAAAGGGTGCTTTTGGTTGGGTATTTTGCAAATATGTGCACTCTAAATATTTGTACATACTATTATATAGGTCAAAAAAGTGGTGTGGGTGTGAATACATTCAAATAGAACATGCTATCAACAAAAAATTCAAACAATACATTGTGCAAAGATTTATTGATGCAATACAAAGCCAACACTTATTTTGACAGCAGCAACAAGTAGGTGCATTCAGTTTCTTGGGGAAAAGAAACCAGTAGGATTTATGTTGCTAAAATAGAACAGCCCTGCTCATAAGAGCTTACAATCTAAAAAAGATCACTCCTTATAATGAACAGTGCTTTAAACAGATACAGCAGCAAACAAACGGGTAATATGAATGGGCAACATTATCAGGGCAATAAACTTAGCACACACCATCAGTTGGTTAGATGCAGAATTATCTATCCACAAAACAGTCCTGAGATCAAAATCTCTAAATAAAACAACATAATAAAGTGAAAATACCAACACCTCCCTAAGTCCCCCACACATACATTTCTGATTATGTTTGGCATAAAGCTGAATTTCGGTCTAAATAAGCAAGCAAATTCTAAACAAGTTAGGAGTTGTAAGGGCAGAGCAATTGACATTTGTAAGTATTACAAACAAGGCAAGTATCAGCAGATGCTCCCAAACCATAAACACACGATCATAGTAGAATAGTACACAGCAAAACACACTTTAGAAGGACAAAATGCAAAACAGTTACAGCCCACATCAAAACACAGCCTTAGTGGGGTCTTGGGCAATTAGGCACAATATCTCTTCCTTCTCCCCAAAACCACCACAAGCAAGGACTTGCTGAAAATAACCTGGCTACTGCAGCATGTTGGATTTGGAGCAGGCCAAACAAGGCCCCAAGCCCAATGAAGGCCACACCCACCATTGTCATTCATTTGGTCTGAGAAAGTGATTGCACCTGATTTGCAGGCACAAATACTCTTTCCAAATGCGTTAACCCTTGGCTATGTGGCTATGTGCATCAATTTTGGTATACAGACTTCAAAAATCTGAGTACATTAGCATGTCTAGAAATAAAGCAACAGTAAAACAAGTGTACCTGTGCAGCACACAACAGAAAATTAAACAGGGATGTGAAGGGGGACCCCATGCCAAAATTTATCGGCATTATGGGCACAATTTACTAAAGCTTATTGCATGAGTTAAGTCAGTCACATGACCATGTCTTGCATGCCATACTGTAAATGTCAATTCACTATTGCTAGTATGTGCTATTTACTGAAAATAGCAAAAACACTTGGGAAATACCGCATAAAAAGACCTCAAAGTCAATTCACAAAAGGTAATTAATATTTAAATGCATGAGTTATTTGTTTTGTGGTCCAGGCATGTGGTATGTTCTGGTATTTGTCAGTACTGTCATAGGTTGTTACGGAATGTTGGGCTGTGGAGTCCCCCCCAAACCTAGGAGCCATCAGCTGTCAGCGGGGTTCCCCACTGACAGCTGAATCTAAAAATAAACAAAGGTCGGCAATTAAAAAATAAAAAAATGGCGTGGGGTCCCACCTCCCATCCATACCAAGCCCTTCAGGTCTGGTTTGGATTTTGAGGGGAACCACCATGTAACGGAACCGGACCCGGACTGCACTAGGGTATTTCCGTTAGACTCCGGCTTCCCCGTCTGAACACAAACCAGACACCACTCTTGAAATAAATCAGGAAATAGACTGCTTTATTTTAACATAGATACAAGATATACACACCCAGTAACAACAAACACATCAGCATGCAGTCCCATCAGGGGGAAGGGTTGCCGGAAACACCCCCCACCAAGCCAGTACACAAACACATACATCCCATAATAGTTTGCAAGACACACAATAGAACAATGGGATACAACCACATGGCATTAAACAATGAACAACCCCCACCTATCTCCTAGACATATCTACACAATATCAGGACTAGAGATGAGCGAATCGAACCAGGCGAACCGGAATTCGATACGAATTTCAGGAAAAATTCGATTCGCGTCGAATCCGAATATTTGCCTACTTCGGGTGCGCGAATCGGATTTTTCCCGATCAGCCGGCAAAAGTGTCCCTGCAGAGAGCTCCGCTATTTCTGACATTTCTCTGACAGTTCCTTCACATGTACAGCGGTTGAAACATTGTATCTATTCGTTTCCATTTAGGATACAGATGTTTCAACCGCTGTACATGTGAAGAAGCTGTCAGAGAACTGTCAGAAATAGAGGAACTCTGCACATACACTTTTTGCCGGTTTGGAATTCTTATTTTCATCCTACTTCTTCTTCTTCATCCTCATCCTCAGAAGAAGAAGAAGAGGATGAGGATGAGGATGAAGAAGAAGAAGAAGAAGTAGGATGAAAATAAGAAGAATTCCAAGCCGGCAAAAAGTGTATCTGCAGAGCTCCTCTATTCTGCAGATACACTTAGAGGAGCTCTGCAGATACACTTAGAGGAGCTCTGCAGATACACTTTTTGCCGGCTTGGAATTAATCTTATTTTCATCCTACTTCTTCTTCTTCTTCTTCATCCTCATCCTCATCCTCAGAAGAAGAAGAAGAGGATGAGGATGAGGATGAAGAAGAAGAAGTATGATGAAAATAAGAATAATTCCAAGCCGGCAAAAAGTGTATCTGCAGAGCTCCTCTAAGTGTATCTGCAAAATAGAGGAGCACTGCAGATACACTTTTTGCCGGCTTGGAATTATTCTTATTTTCATCCTACTTCTTCTTCCTCTTCATCCTCATGCTCTTCTTCTTCTTCTGAGGATGAGGATGAAGAAGAAGAAGAAGTAGGATGAAAATAAGAATAATTCCAAGCCGGCAAAAAGTGTATCTGCAGAGCTCCTCTATTCTGCAGATACACTTAGAGGAGCTCTGCAGATACACTTAGAGGAGCTCTGCAGATACACTTTTTGCCGGCTTGGAATTAATCTTATTTTCATCCTACTTCTTCTTCTTCTTCTTCATCCTCATCCTCAGAAGAAGAAGAAGAGGATGAGGATGAAGAAGAAGAAGAAGAAGTAGGATGAAAATAAGAATAATTCCAAGCCGGCAAAAAGTGTATCTGCAGAGCTCCTCTATTCTGCAGATACACTTAGAGGAGCTCTGCAGATACACTTAGAGGAGCTCTGCAGATACACTTTTTGCCGGCTTGGAATTAATCTTATTTTCATCCTACTTCTTCTTCTTCTTCATCCTCATCCTCAGAAGAAGAAGAAGAGGATGAGGATGAAGAAGAAGAAGAAGAAGAAGAAGTAGGATGAAAATAAGAATAATTCCAAGCCGGCAAAAAGTGTATCTGCAGAGCTCCTCTATTCTGCAGATACACTTAGAGGAGCTCTGCAGATACACTTAGAGGAGCTCTGCAGATACACTTTTTTTCCGGCTTGGAATTAATCTTATTTTCATCCTACTTCTTCTTCTTCTTCATCCTCATCCTCATCCTCAGTAGAAGAAGAAGAGGATGAGGATGAAGAAGAAGAAGTAGGATGAAAATAAGAATAATTCCAAGCCGGCAAAAAGTGTATCTGCAGAGCTCCTCTATTCTGCAGATACACTTAGAGGAGCTCTGCAGATACACTTAGAGGAGCTCTGCAGATACACTTTTTGCCGGCTTGGAATTAATCTTATTTTCATCCTACTTCTTCTTCTTCTTCTTCTTCTTCATCCTCATCCTCAGAAGAAGAAGAAGAGGATGAGGATGAAGAAGAAGTAGGATGAAAATAAGAATAATTCCAAGCCGGCAAAAAGTGTATCTGCAGAGCTCCTCTAAGTGTATCTGCAGAGCTCCGCTATTTCTGACAGTTCTGTGACATTCACTCCATACAGCGGTTGAAACATTGTATCTATTTGTTTCCATAAATGGATCCATTTATGGAAACAAATAGATACAATGTTTCAACCGCTGTATGGAGTGAATGTCCCAGAACTGTCAGAAATAGGCTATTTCTGACAGTTCTGTGACATTCACTCCATACAGCGGTTGAAACATTGTATCTATTTGTTTCCATAAATGGATCCATTTATGGAAACAAATAGATACAATGTTTCAACCGCTGTATGGAGTGAATGTCACAGAACTGTCAGAAATAGGCTATTTCTGACAGTTCTGTGACATTCACTGAGTGAATGTCACAGAACTGTCAGAAATAGCCTATTTCTGACAGTTCTGGGACATTCATTTCACTCCATACAGCGGTTGAAACCGCTGTATGGAGTGAATGTCACAGAACTGTCAGAAATAGCCTATTTCTGACAGTTCTGTGACATTCACTCCATACAGCGGTTGAAACATTGTATCTATTTGTTTCCATAAATGGATCCATTTATGGAAACAAATAGATACAATGTTTCAACCGCTGTATGGAGTGAGTGTCCCAGAACTGTCAGAAATAGTCTATTTCTGACAGTTCTGGGACATTCACTCCATACAGCGGTTTCATTTGGATCCATTTATGGAAACAAATAGATACAATGTTTCAACCGCTGTATGGAGTGAATGTCCCAGAACTGTCAGAAATAGCCTATTTCTGACAGTTCTGGGACATTCACTCCATACAGCGGTTGAAACCGCTGTATGGAGTGAATGTCACAGAACTGTCAGAAATAGACAGAAACTGTCACAGAACTGTCCTTCTTCTCATCCTTCTCCTTCTTCTCATCCTTCTTCTCATCCTTCTCCTTCTTCTCATCCTTCTCCTTCTCCTTCTTCTCATCCTTCTCCTTCTTCTCATCCTTCTTCTTCTCATCCTTCTCCTTCTTCTCATCCTTCTTCTCATCCTTCTCCTTCTCCTTCTCCTTCTTCTCATCCTTCTCCTTCTTCTCATCCTTCTCCTTCTTCTCATCCTTCTCCTTCTTCTTCTCATCCTTCTCCTTCTTCTCATCCTTCTCTTTCTCCTTCTTCTCATCCTTCTCCTTCTTCTCATCCTTCTTCTCATCCTTCTCCTTCTTCTCATCCTTCTCCTTCTCCTTCTTCTCATCCTTCTCCTTCTTCTCATCCTTCTTCTCATCCTTCTCCTTCTTCTCATCCTTCTTCTCATCCTTCTCCTTCTTCTCATCCTTCTCCTTCTTCTCATCCTTCTCCTTCTTCTCATCCTTCTCCTTCTCTTTCTTCTCATCCTTCTCCTTCTTCTCATCCTTCTCCTTCTTCTCATCCTTCTCCTTCTCCTTCTTCTCATCCTTCTCCTTCTCCATCTTCTCATCCTTCTCCTTCTCCTTCTTCTCATCCTTCTCCTTCTCCTTCTCCTTCTTCTCATCCTTCTCCTTCTTCTCATCCTTCTCCTTCTTCTCATCCTTCTCCTTCTCCTTCTTCTCATCCTTCTCCTTCTTCTTATCCTTCTCCTTCTCCTTCTTCTCATCCTTCTCCTTCTCCTTCTCCTTCCTCATCTCCAAGGGCATTTAAATTAAAGGTACAGTGTTCTGCACTAATTTAAAGGCTCTCTGAAGCCTAGAAACCCTTTTTATAAGTTAACTTCGTAGCGAATTAATTCGCATCGAATCGAATTTCTTCCTGAAATTCGGCGATTCAGCCGAATCGAATTTTTGAATAATTCGCTCATCTCTAATCAGGACATTTCACTCTGCACCCCTAACAAGCCCAGAGTGACTTACACATAAGAGGGATATGGGGAGCTGAGACAGGGGTCTCCCCAACCTCTCTACAGGAGCTGTGTTCCATGGGCCCCCCACCCAAAGTCACTCCCGTCACACCCCATGCCAAAATTTAAAAAAAAAATGGCGTGGGGTCTCCCCCAAAATCCATACCAGACCCTTATCCGAGCATGCAGCCTGGCAGGTCAGGAAATGGGGGGGGGGAAAGAGCAAACACCCCCCCTCCTGAACCATACCAGACCACATGCCCTCACCATGGGGGGGTGCTTTCGGGCAGGGGGGCTCCCCCCAAAGCACCTTCTCCTCATGTTGATGGGGACGAGGGCCTCTTCCCCACAACCCAGGCCTGTGGTTGTGGGGGTCTGCGGGGGGGGGCTTATCAGAATCTGGAAGCCCCCAGATCCAGGACCCCCCCATGTGAATGAGTATGGGGTACGTTACCGCTACCCATTCACAAAAAACAAAAAGTGTAGTGAAAAAAAGACAGGAGTCAGTCTTTGACAAGTCCTTTATTAAAAAAAGAAAACTAAAATAATATCCCCCGCACAGGGGCAGACTGACCATTTGGAAACTCGGGCACTGCCCGAGGGCCCGGGGTCAGTAGGGGGCCCCATGAGATGCCCCTGGTACCTTGCCCCCACAGTAGATACAACGTCAATCACGATGTCCGCCGCCACCACCCCAAAAAAAGACTAAAAAAAGGCTTCACTCCCAGCACTGACTCCTGGCCATCTGTCTGCTCTGCTGGCTTGACAGTTCTTAACCACTTCCTGTCCGGACACTTTTACCCCCTTCCTGTCCAGGGCAATTTTCAGCTTTCAGCGCTATCACACTTTGAATGACAATTGCGCGGTCATGCAATACTGTACCCATATGAATTTTTTACCATTTTTTTGAGACAGATAAAGCTTTATTTTGGTGGTATTTATTCACCGCTGGGATTTTTATTTTTTTTACTATGTAAATGAAAAAGTCCAAAAATTTTGAAAAAAAGTGTTTTTTTTAATAAAATTTTGCAAATAAATAATATTTCATCCTAAATCTTGGCCAAAATTTATTCCGTTATTTTTTTAGTAAAAAAAAAAAAATCAAAATTAGTTTATAACCAAACATTATAATTTTTAAACATTTTTTTTTACATTTTTATTTTATTTTTTTTTATATTATTTTTTATTTTTATTTTTTATTTTTACATACTGTCACCCTAGCAGTACAGTGTCACCATGGTGACACTGTACTACTTGTGGGGGGTGATGAAGATTTTTTTTTTTTTTTTACACTGATTGCTTTTACACCCATATAGGATGTAAAAGCAATCATTTCTCTTTCTCTCTGTCTGCATTCTTGCAGTCATTGAGAAATACTGAGTGAGCTGTGATTGGTCACAGCTTGTCACATGGTACAAGGCTGTTGTGAATAGCCTTGTACCATGTGACCTCTGTGATCATTCACAGATTTCACACATAGTAAGCAATGATGTCACAAGTGACATCTTGCTTACTACTTTGCATGTGATCACTGATTCGCCAATCAGTGATCACATGACCGGGACCTCGTACAGAGGTCCCGTCCGACGATCGGTGTTTCACTGTGTCCGGAGGACACAGCGGACACCGGATCGCGGTGGTGCGCGCTCCTAGGGAGCGCGCACAGCTAGAAAAGGCGGGTGCCGTTTAGGAACGGCAACCCGACCTTGGACTGCCACCGCCCTGCCGTTTATAAACAGCAGGCGGACGGCAAGAGGTTAAATATAAGGAACCCCGCTGACAGCTGAAACATTAACATGTGTTTTCACTACTAGAAGGCCGCATGACTTGATAAAATAACTCATGCAGTATTTTAGTAGGATTTTTTAGGGAATGCAAAAGTTTTTTTTTAAAATGATGTGGGGGATCCTACTGCATACTTGGATGCGGTAAGATACCGCTTAGTGAATTGTGCCCATTGTGTGACTTAGCCCAAAGGGCACTCCCCTCCCTCACTCACACATTCTCTGAACTCTCTTTTTCTTTGCAATCTTAGCTCTTGGCTTGACAAACCCTTCCCAAAAGGGGCGGAGTGCAAACCAGCAATATAAAATAATTCATTAGTCCAGGTTCTTATTTTGCACCATCGTTTGACATTCACATAAGGCCCAGCCTTGAAAGAGCTTGAACATGGACAAGGCCACATTCTAATTCACATACTAGGGATAATTTATACAGAAGCCAAAGATGCTGTCAGCATGTTTGTGTGAGGACAGCCGCCCAGGGAGAACATGCAACTTCATTGCCATGGTTGGGATTCAAACCAACAACCCTAGTGCTCTAAGGCAGCAGTGCTAACCACTTAACCACTGTGCTTTCACACACATCATGACTGCATTTCTGTGGTGTGAATCAACCTTAAGTCCCTGGGCAAGGCCAGAGTAACAAGCTAGATATCTCAAATGTGGCACAAATGTTGTGCTATGTTCCCAATTCAGATGTGTGTTAGTTATATGTATCCCAATACAAAGGATTGCGATACTAATATTGTCCTATTATCTTCCAAAACGTGCTATGTGTACCAAAATCATAGTAAAAAGCTGTAGAAAAAAAAGAGAGGGTGACACCACTATTGCAAACTGAAACAAACAAACATTGGCAGGGGCAAAAACATTTTGGGGGATAATATTGGGAATATTTGGGATTGCGATACTTATACCCAACATGTCATTTAGTAACACAGCATAACATTTGTATTCCTTTTAATTTTAAGTCTGAGTTTTCCAGCAGTGTTGGTTTGGTGTATGCGGCGTGTGGACAGCTGAGGGCATTTTGCTTAAGCTTATTTTTAGATGTTGCTAAAAAAAAGTGCTGTTGGACCACTATTTTGGTAATATCTCTCAAATTCAAAATCCATGAGCATTCTAAGTTACACAAGGCACAAACTCAGATATGGCAAAGTCCCAGGGCATACTCAATGTAACAAGAAACATGTCTCAAATGGCTAAGTCGCTGGGCATGCTCAGTGTAAAAAGATATATGCCAGACATGTGGAAGTCCCTGTGCATAATCAATACAAAGCACAGTACAGGCAGAAATATATATACTGGCAAGAATATATAATTCAAAAAATGTACTAGCATTTATTAAATGTGTTGCAAAGAAAATGAATGTATTAGAAACACCAAAACGCTGCTTACAAATGATTAATAATGGGAATGACAAATTATGAGATTATCATTGTGGAGATTTATCTTTGTTGCAAAATTTCAACAGTTACAATCGGTAGTAGTGTATTTAGATTTTGTGCTGCCCTAGGCAACACAAAAATGTTGCGCCCCCCTCCCCAATGTGAGAGTTCAAAAAGCATGTGTATGTACTATATATATGATTATCTCTCTCTCTCCCTTTCTTTCTCTTCTCTCTCTTCCCCCCCTCTCTTCCCTCTCTCTTTCTCTTCCCCCCTCTCTCTCCCTCTCTTTCTCCATCTCTTCCCCCTCTCTGTCTCCCTCTTCCTTCCCGCCTCTCTCTCTCTTTCTCCCTCTCTTTTTTTATCTCTTCCCTCTCTTTCTCTCTCTCCCTCACTTTCTCTCCCTCTCTTTCTCTTTCTCCCTTTCGCCCCCCCCCCCCCCTCTTTTTACCTCTCTTTCTCCCCTCTCTCTCTTTCTCCCTCTCTTTCTCTATCTCTCCACTCTCTTTCTCTCTCTCTCTCTACCTTTCTCCCTCCCTCTCTCCCTCTACCTTTCTCCCTCCATCTCTCTCTTTCTCTCTCCCCCCCCTTTCTCCCCCCTCTCTCTCCCTCTCCCCCCTCCCCCATCTCTCTCCCTCCCCCCCCCTTTCTCCCCCCCCTCTCTCTCCCCCTCCCCCCTCTCTCTTTCTCCCCATCTCTCTCTCTCCACCTCTCTCTCTCCCTCTCCCTCTCCATCTCTCTCTCCATCTCTCTCCTTTTTTTCTCCCTCTCCCTCTCTCACGTTCTCCCTTTATCCATCCCTCTCTCTTTCCTCCCTATCTCTTTCTCCCCCCCCCTCTCTCTCCCTCCCTCTTTCTCTCCCACCCTCTTTGCCCCCCTCTCTCCCTCTCCCCTTTCTCTCTCTGCCCCTCCCCCCTCTCTCCCTCCCCTCTCTTCCCCTTTTCCCTCTATCTCCCTCTCTCTCTCCCCCCTCTCTCTCTTCCTCCCTCTCTCTTTTCCTCCCTCTCCCCCCTCTCTCCCCCCCTCTCTCTGTCCCTCTCCCTGTCCCTCTCCCTGTCCATCTCTCTGCCCCCCCCCTCTCTACCCCCCTCCCTCTGCCCCCTCTTTCTCTCTCTCTTCCCCCCCTCTCTCCCTCTCTTTCTCTGTGCCCCCCCTCTCTCTGCCCCCCTCTCCATATCCTCTCTCTCCCTCTCTCTCTCTCTCCCTGCCTCTATCTCCCTTTTCCCTCTCTCTCCCTCTCTTCCCTCCCCCCTCTATTGCTCTCCTACCCCTTCCCTCTCTCTGCCCCCCCCTCTCTCTTCCCTTCCTCCCCTCTCCCCTACCTCCCCTCTCTCCCCCCCTTCCCTCTCTCTCTCTTCCCCCTCTCTCCCTCTGCCCCTCCCTTCCCCCCTCTCTCCCCTCCCCTCTCTCAACCTTCTCTCTCTCTCTTCCCGCTCTCTCTCTTCTTTCTCTCTTCCCTCTCTCTCTTCCCCCCCTGTCACCCCTCTCTCCCTCTCTCTTCCCCCCTCTCTATCCATCTCTCTTCCTCCCTCTCTCGCTCTCCCCTCTCTCACTCTCTCTTCCCCTCTCTCTCCCCTCTCTCTCCCCTCTGTATCTCTCTCTTCCCTCTCTCTCCCCTCTATATCTCTCCTCTTCCCTCTGACATTCGTGTCAGTGGGGAGAAGTCTGGGACTGGTCCTTCTCCCTGAAATGGACCAACTCCATCATGCTGTGGGGGATCTGGGCCGACTGGGTATCCAGGTGGTGACTGTAGTCTCCTCCACTTTGCCTTGATGGACATCCCCTAGTATTTGCAAAGAAAGGCTGACATCCTCTTGTCCCAATGCCAATCCCTTTTCTGGGGTTGTGTCAGTGGAGACCGAAGTCCCATCCACGGACACCAGCTCAAGCTGCTGTTGTGAGGTGCTGATTGCATCCTCTTCCTGTAGCTCCTGGTTGTTGTGGGCAGAGGTCGACAATGCCATGCCCTAGTGCCAGCTCTTCTGCGAGAGGCGTGCCGCCTGGTTCCTCCTCAGCAGAAAAGTCAATCAAATCCCCAGTCTCTGGAACTGGTGTCTGGAGATAGGGATTCACCATCTCCTGGCCGTGGAACTCAGAAGATGTTACCAGTGCTGGGCAGAGTTCACTGTTTGGCCCTGTTGCCAGCTCTTCTGCTGGTTCCTCCTCAGCAAAGAAGTCTATCAAATCCCCAGTCTCTGGAATTTCCACTGCCAATTCTTGGGCATGCTGCCGAACATGTTTTAGCAGTTGCCTGTATGCCCTTTCCAGATGCAGTTCTTTCTTCAGCAGGTATTCCAGATCTGGTTCAAGCTCTGAGACCGTACATAGCCTCTCTGCCTTCTCGCAACTCCTCCAGGGTAGGTTCTCCTTCATCACCAAACACAAAATGATCTGTAAGGCTCTCCCACAGCAATCCAGGCCCACCAAAGTCATGTCCCTCAGGAGAGCACTCTGTTGACACCCCTAAATATTCCTGCTCTGCGTACCATTGCAAAGCCCGATATCTGTTGTCCAGTTGTATCTCCTGCTGGACCAGCCTGTCCAACTCAGTCACCCATTGCTCCTGGGGTCGCTCTCCCAGGAATGGCATCTGTAACTTCCGATGGTCCCTGACCCTTTCCCCTGGGGTTGGATACCACTTGCCTTTGTCCATACCAGCAGCCTGGAGGGCTCCTCTCCAAAGCACCTCCCAAATCCACTGCCTTAGCTCCAGGTACTGATCCGTAGACACAGTCCTGGGGTATGTTGCAAGAATAGTCTGCAGCAGCCCTGGGAACTCTGATGCAAGGTCTATATCTCCACTGGGGTGTCCGACGTTTCCTTTCCTGATCTTGAATCCCAGTGGTGGTTTGGACGTGTTCACAGCTTGGAAGCACAATCCCTTTGCTTGCCACCAATGTAGACACAATAATGGATAGATCTGCAGCAGAACTGTATAAAATAGATGGGGTGTATAGAATCGGGAGACTTCATCAAGAAGGTAGAAAAGGAAACTCGAGATGTTATTGTTCAACTCCATCATTACCATGATAAAGAAGTGATCTGGAAGAGGATGAAAGGAAGAGCAGTTATAAAATATGGGGAAATAAACATATAGATTTTTGCGGATCTCGCTGCTGAGACATTGTTAAGAAAGAGATCTTTGAAACCATTAGTAGAACAAATGAGGAAGCAGAACGTTTGATACAGCTGGGGGTTCCCAGCATGTTTAATCGGTTAGAGAAATGGGCTCTCTGCCAGATAAAAGTTTCCTGAAGAATTGAGAGACTTCTGTGAGAGACTTGAGTTGCAATATATAGATATTCCTGGTTGGGGTGTGGTGGAGGAAGAAAGGTGTAATATAGAAAGTGATAGGTGGCAGGGGGTCCGGGAGGGAATTTGAAAGGGGAGGGGACTGGGTGGGGAGGGGGGGGGAGGAGGATAGGAGGGTGTTGAGGGGGGTTCCCTCTTTTTTTTTTTTTTCCTCTTTATCTCCCCCTTCTCTCCTCTTTCTCTCCTCCTTTTTCTCCTCCTTTCCCACTGATGTTGTTGTCCGTCTTTTTTCCCTCTCCTCTAAAGATTTTTTTTTTCTCCCTGAGTATTCCTTCATTCGGTTAAGCTGGCGGGACGTTGGAGGAGAACAACTGGGTTGAGGTGGAATGCTCAGAGCTTCACCCTAAAGTGGAATCAAGGGTGGGACTTGGACCACAAATGATTCATAGGCAAATTAGTGGCCTAAAAAGGGAGGGGGTGGATGGGAGGAGGGTATGGGGAGGGGGTAAGTAGTTTAAGACTCTGCAAAATAGTAAAAGATGCATCTGTCTGGAGAAACCCTACAAATCGAAGGGGAAGATATTGAGAAGAGATGAGAAGGAGAAGAATGGAAGAGATTAATTTTGTGACTTATAATGTTAAAGGATTAAATAGCCCTGGGAAGAAATTTAGGATTTTTAAAGAAATTCAGCATAGATTTTCTTCAGTGGTTTTTCTACAGGAGACACATTTAGAACGAGAAGCAAATGTGAAACTAAATTCCAGATATTACCCAATATGGTTCTACGCAGATACCCCAATTAAACGAGCCAAGGGAGTGGCAATAGGTTTTGCTGAAAATATCAGGTTCAATTTGGAAGACAGATTGGTAGATCCGGAAGGGAGATTTCTGTTTCTGAAGGGGAAATTACAGGAAATGGATTGCAGATTAGCAAATATCTATTGCCTGAATAAAAAACCGGAGGGGTTCCTAAAAAATACTCTGAGGAAATTATTGGATTTCAAGAAAGGTATCTTAATTGTGGCGGGAGATTTTAATCTCCTGCATGGATCCTCAGATAGATATGACGTCACATGTTTATCCTTGCATGTTTTGTGAATAATTAGCGCACTTTTTATTTGTACACTATTTTACCTTTTTTGGTTAGAGGTGCTGCTTATTATTTGATTTATTTTGCATTTTCTGTGGCGCTTCTTATATCTGCTACATGACGTCACATGTGCAGAGAGATGGTAGTAGGTCTCTGAAATCTTTAAAAAAAATGTTATATCAATGTCAACTTGTAGATATATGGAGAATTAAGCACATGAAGGACAAAGACTATACATTTTATTCTCATGCACATGAGATGTACTCAAGATTGGATTACATATTGTTAGACCATCAACTTACTCAGTCTCTGGCTAAAGTAAAAATAGAAGAGATATCAATATTGGATCATGCTCCTGTCACAATGCAATTATTATGGGGAAATGAGCAGAATAGGGGAATATCATGGAGGTTAAACACGACACTTCTCCAGGATCAAGAGACGAACCAAAATATTAAAAAAGAAATAGAGCAATTTTTTGAGGAAAATGATTCTGAGGAGGTGTTTGTAGCAACGGTGTGGGAGGCTCATAAAGCCTATATTAGAGGAATCCTGATAGCGATTGGAGCAAAAAAGAAGAGGGAAAGGAGAGAAAAAATAAATACGCTTCTTAAGGAACTCTGTGAGTTAGAGAAGACACATAAACATAGAGTAACAAAAGAGATTATGCAGAGGGTAATAAACAAAAGAGAATTAAATACTTTTCTGGAAGAAGATAAGAGAAGAGTGTTTAATAAAATGATATGTGAGAGATATAGATGGGGAGATAGGCCAGGAAAATATTTGATGAAGGCCCAGAGGAAAAAAAATCAAGGAATTATATAGATAAAATAAGAGACAACAAAGGTGAATTAGTGTATTCAACTAAAGATATAGCTAAAGTGTTTAAAGAATACTATAATAAGCTATATATTATTATTCCCCATAGTTCTATAAGTAAAGATGTAGGAAAAATAGAAAAAAGACAGACATATTTAAAAAAGCGGGACTACCGAAATTAAGCGAGGAACAATTAAAATTCCTGGAATCAGCAATAACACAGGAAGAAATACATTTAGCATTAAACATTACTACATCTGGGAAAAGTCCTGGACCTGACGGGTACACAGTGAGATATTATAAAAAATATAAGGAACTATTAGTACACAAATTGAGGATATATATGAATGCATTGGGAGGAGAGATGGAAATGAGGAGGGAATCTCTACAATCCCATGTAGTTTTCATACATAAGGAAGGTAAAGATGATACTCACTGTTCAAGTTATAGACCGATTTCCTTGTTAAATACAGATACTAAACTATATGCAAAAGTGCTGGCAAACAGGTTGAAAGACCTAATGCAGGAAAGGATACATATAGACCAAGTATGTTTTGTCCCAGGAAGAGAGGGTAGAGATAATGGATTGAGATCTCTGTTTCTCATACAAAAAAGTAGAAAAGAGAAAAACCCTGTAGTGGTACTCTCGATAGATGCTGAAAAGGCATTTGATAGAGTAGGCTGGGGTTATATGTTGGATACACTGGAAGTATTGGGGATGGGACCCAGAATGAGAGAATGGATAAGGAAATTATATAGTAAACCCTCTGCAGCAGTCATGGTGAATGGGGAATTAACAGAGTATTTTGAGATGCAAATTGGAACAAGACAGGGATGTCCTTTGTCTCCACTGTTATATGTTTTATCTTTGGAATCTCTATTGGCTACAATAAGGAATAACATAGATATAAAAGGCATTAGGATAGGAAGATATAGAGCATAAGGTGGCAGCTTATGCAGATGATATGTTGTTCTATGTGGGAAACCCAAGGATAACATTGCCAAATTTAATAAAATCATTGAAGGAATATAGGGAGATGTCAAATTTAAAAATTAATCCAACTAAAACAAGGATTTTAAAAATAAATCTTCTAAACAGAGAGAAAAATATGTTACAGGAGGAATTTCCTTTTGTATGGAGAGAAAAAAAATTAAAATATTTAGTTATAAAATTAACTGTATCTTCCAAGAACTTATATAGATCAAATTATATCTCATTATTAAATGAGATCAAGGATGAATTAAGAAAACTGGGTGGGGGAACTCTGTCATGAATAGGCCGTATAAACCTGATAAAAATGGTAATTGTCCCAAAAATTTTATATAAATTCCAAATGATACCAATTAAACTACCAGAAGTAGCCGAAGGGCTTGGTATGGATGGGAGGGGGGACCCCACAACATTTTTTTAGAACATTTTTTTTTAATTGCCTGCCTTTATTTTAAGATTCAGCTGTCAAAGTATATATTATCTAGACCTTCGAAATGTGTAAAACTATTACAGAAATAATTATAAAGGATAAGAAACAAAAACAGAATCAATAGAACTAAGGAAATCAAATTATAATACATAAAGATATGCCTAGCCACAAATAGTGCTGTTTGTTAAACACATTAGACGCGATCGAGTGCCAATTGTCAGAGGACTCCACACTGAGATTTACTATTAAACAGTGTCTACAAAGAAAGTGCCCATGGCAGACGGCTAAAATGTGTTCCACACATGCGCATTTATATCCGTGCATAGACTCTGGAAAAGCATCTAGTTCTTGACTGTCATGAATTCTTTTAAAAACTATTTTTTACAAATTTAAATTTTTTTTTGAAATTTAAGATATTGTTTAAAGTGAAGTCCCGATATTTGTGAAAGCAAATTTCAATGTGAACATGTCTCTGCAGTGATTTTTCGTTGTGTTAGATGTGCTTCTTAGCAAGTCTGCTTTCTTAGACTTCTTAAATTCCTGGATTGTGCCTGGTTAGTAAATTCGATTTCACGTCTACTTGTTGACGCTTTCTTTAGTAAATGTCTTTGCCGTCTAAAAGTAGACGGTCGCTATTGAAAAGTAGATGTTAGCCCATGGAAATGCGCCCAGGCACATTAGTAAATCAGGGCCTAGGAGTCTAGGAGAGCCCTAAATATATAGGTGATGCTTGTTTAGAAGGCAAATGTCTTAGAATTTCTCAATGCCCCTCCCACTGGCTAGTGTGGTACAAGCTAGTATTGGAGCGTAAAGTCCTGTGTTAGAGCTCTCAAATACATTAGTAATCCAGTGGTAAACAAGTGAAAATTCCCAAACATTCCTTTAAGAGGAGGGTAATGTTCTACCTCTGAGTGGCTGAAAGAGTCTCCAAAGATACTGTCAGAACACAGCCCTACATACTGGTATGCAGCTGAAGCTACATACAGTATGATACACTGGGCTGGGCTCCTTAAAGTGGTTGTAAGGGCTTAAGGAGTGCCCCCAGGGAACTCGAGTAGAGAAGGATCCGGGCTGCTCTGTGCAAAACCACTGCACACAGTAGGTAAGTATAGACTTTTATTATTAATAATTTAAGCCTTTAGAATCACTTTAAATCCTGCCCAACAGAACTGAGCACAAACAGCAGCAGGGCATTTTTTTTCTCTTCTCCCAGGGTGAGTGGCAGCAGGGAGGAAGAGGAAGTGCAGGCAAGAAGCAGGTCCCACCCGTAGCCATCAGCCAGGAGGATTTTGATCGGCTGTTGCTCATTCTTAGCCGTACGTCCTGCCTGAAACAGCAGGAGAGACAATGTGACTGGCTACAGAATGGAAATAGAAGGGAAAGGAAGGGAGCTGCATAAGACTGCTGGGAGCTGCAGGGATTTGTGGGGGATGTAGTCCCCACCAGGAGTCTTTATACTACAAGAGACATGGTGGGACCACAAGTCCCAGTAGGAAGGTGTGCTAGAGAGAGGGGGGGAAAAAGGAAGAAGCCTAGGATTGGGTAGTCACACATAGTGAGTGAGGAAAGACACATGGTTGACTGCTGAGTTGGAGACACTGCTTATGTCCAGAGCATACTGTGATAATGGAGTGGGACTGTGCTGCAACACTCGCTCAGAGGCCACTGCCATCAGAGGGACCCAGTGAGCTGGAGGAGAGCGGATCCACTTTAGGCGATGATTGCTACAGAGTCCAGCATTGCCATTGCCAATATAACCGCAGATTTTGTGGAAAGCAGCCCTTGAGTGTCCAGGGATCCAGACACCAGTGAAAACGGAGAAGGCTTTACACTGGACTGCACAGTGGGGAGAGGCTGTGGCTCATTACCCTCCTCTTAAAGGAATGTTTGGGAATTTTCACTTGTTTACCTTGATACAAATATAAGGCTACCTCTGAGTGGCTGAAAGAGTCTCCAAAGATACTGTCAGAACACAGCCCTACATACTGGTATGCAGCTGAAGCTACATACAGTATGATACACTGGGCTGGGCTCCTTAAAGTGGTTGTAAGGGCTTAAGGAGGTATAGATCATGACAGCATTTGTCCAGTGCTTCAGGAGCACTGTTCTCAATTTTGTTCTGGAAGCAGGTAGGAAGTCTCCTGAGATACTGCTGGATTACAACATTGCATGCTGTTTGTAGCTGATGCTACATAATGTATGATACTGCGCTCACATACTGTATGATACTGTGCTCACAATCACCACACCGCTTAGTAAAGGATATAGTTTATTTGGGACAGCTTGACCCAAAGGAACCATTTAAAGTGGTTCTAAAGGAGGCTCAAACCTTTTTTTGCGTTAAAATAATAAACACATCATACTTGCCTGATCTGTGCAAGGTTTTACACAGAGCAGTCCTGATCCTCCCCTTGTTGGGCCCCCATGCCCACACTTCTAGCCCCTCTCCCTTGTTGAGTGCCCCCAGAACAAGCAGCTTGCTCTGGGGCACTCGGCAAGGGGGAGAGGCCAGAAACTCCGGCGGGGACCAGAGAAGGGGAGGATCAGGGCTGCCCTGTGTAAAACCATTGCACAGAGCAGGTAAGTGTTTATTAATGTAGGAAGAGGATCAGTGCTGCATTCATGTGTGCTCACTCCTAAGTGTGCTCTGTGTATCTATGGAAAACACACAGTGTTCCTCAATCCCGCCCCCACTGCCTCCTCACTGGCTTTGATTGACAGCAGCAGGAGCCAATAAGGAGAGAGAGAGACCCAGGAGCGCTGCTGCTCTTGCGCACATCCCTGTACCAAAATCGGGCTTCGGTAAGTATTAAGGGGGAATGTGGGGGGAGCTACACATGAAAGTTTTTACCTTCATGCATAGAATGAAAAACCTTCAGCCTTTGAAACCACTTTAAAGTGACATAAAACCTGGAGTTAGAATTTAAACTTTTGGGGTCTCCAAACTTTTAAAACAAAGGGCCAGTGTAGTGTCCTTCGAGCAATTCTAAAGGTACATTTTGTTCTTTTGTAAAATAACAAACATGTCTATACTTACCTACTGTGTACAGGGGTTTTACACAGAGCAGCCTGAATCCTCCTCTTTTCAGGTCCCTCGCAGGCTCTCCTGGCTCCTCCTGTCTGTCGGATGCCCCCACAGCAAGCAGCTTGCTATGGGAGCAGCACCCGCTGTTCCATGTGTCCATTCACACATGGAGCCACGGCTTGGCCCCACTCCTCTCTCCCCATTGGCTGACTGGCTGTGATTGACAGCAGTGGGAGCCAATGGCTCTAGCTTGCTGTCTCAGCCAATGAGGAGGCAGAGACCTGGGACAGCCGAGGCTGTCATTCACATTGCTGAATCGCGATGAAGGGGCTGGGGGCACTGCTGCACACAGAAGATTTTATACCTTCATGCATAGAATGCATGAAGGTAAACAACCTTCAGCCTTTACAACCACTTTCAGGCTTTAGGGGGGCTGGAATGTGGCCAGTGGAGGTAGAAATTTTCCTGGAGTCAGTGAGAGTAAACAGTGCCCCATCTTTGATATTAGGTAGTGCCCAATTTTTGGTGTCAGTGGGAGAGATAGTGTCTCATATCTGTGGGAGGAATACTGCCCCAAGGGCTGGAAAAAGGCAAGCAAAAAGCCACATCCAGTTCCCGATCACAGTTTGGAGACCTCTGGTCTATACTATGCAAAAAAGGTTAAAAACGCTGTGTCTGCTTGAAATGACTGAATAAATGTACTGGCATTTTAACCAGTGGGTTCTAATCATCTACATAGATGCTGTGGCCAGTGCTATACCTATCTATCTGGTGGAAATGATGCAGAAAAAAAATTCTAATTACACCAGGGGTATCTTGTTCTTCTAAAAGTTCTAATTCCTCAGTCTCAAAGGTACTGGATGGGAGTTAGGATTGGTTCAGGGCATATTGATTAAAGTGTTACTAAACCCACAACAGTAAAATCCGTCTGTATTTGCAGTAAAGCATGCTTGTTGTACTCACTGTGGAACCTAATGGGTTAATCCTCTGCATTGTGTAAAAAGGCTGTTTGATTCTGTTTTCTCTGCCCCTCTTCTTGTTCAAATGTCCACATCTTATCTCCTGATAAGACAGAATAAACCTGTAACCACAAACACATGCTCAGTTTGGTGTGTATTGCTAGAAGTTTTATCTTTTCTTGGGAGAGTGCATGTGATCAGCACAGGGCCAATCAGTACTGTCCAGACAGAGGTCAGGGGTTTTGCATCCTCCTATAGCAGAAAGAAAACTCCTCCTACAAGCTTTAACCAGTGTTCTGCTGAAGTCACAAGATTGCTCTAACTGCTGATGAAAAAAGGTATTTAGCAGTGTATATTTTCTAAAATAATTGCACTTTCATGTTCTGTGTGGAAGGCCACATATAGTGAATGCAGGGTCCTGTGTTTAATAACACTTTAAGTCGAGTCAGAGGAAACACTGGCTCCTCATTTACCACGTAGATTGTTCCTGAACACATTACACAGTGTTATAACGAGGGATATATATGTGTGAGGTGCAAGGGTCGCAGTGTGAACATCTAATTTTCTCATAATTGGTAGTAATTGTAAATTAAATTTAGGGGTTTACTTAGGATTTGTTGTAAAATATTTTTAAGAATTGCTTTAAAATTTTAGGTTTACTAAGGTTTGCTTTGGTTGGAAGACTAAATGATTTGTATTACTATAGACAATTTTATTATTTTGATATTAACATGATGTACGCATGCTGTGCAGTGTCCTGGAAGTCAGTCCCAGATGGCAAAAGATTTTTTCAAGTTCAATCCATCCAAAGCAAGAAGCAAAACATATGTCAATGTGAGAGAGATCTCCCAAAGATTCATGCTTCCACCTGGTGACTACATGATTATTCCTACAACATTTGAGCCACATCAAGAGGCAGATTTTTGTCTTAGGATATTTTCAGAGAAGAAATCCATTATTAAGTAAGTTTATTGTATAATCATTTTTATTGTAGTAATACTCAAGCTTTACAAAGTAACGTACCAAAAATAGAACTTAAATTGGATGACTATTTAAATCAATCCATGGGATTTTTAAATGTAAAACTATTTTGATTATCAAAAAATACTTAAGCTAAATGTTTAGGTTACACAATGCCAGTAAATGAAACCAATATTATATGAATACTAGTTTTATTATTGGACCCCTGTCAGTTAATACACCATTTCACCCATAAAATTGCAATTACAAATGTTTAGGTATTCTCATGTTTATTTATTTTGTTTGTATTGGTATGACACAAAAAAGTGGAGAAACAAAAAGCCAAATCTGACACATTCCATATAAAACTCCAAAAATGGACTACACAAAATTATTTGCACCTTTTCAAAATTGCAAGAAATAATTGCATTCTAAGTTTGTGATGCTCCTCTAATTTGTAATTAACCCCTTAGCACCATGCATTCGCAAATATGCCGCCCCACTGGACTGGGTTTTTTTTTCGTGGGGCACATATTTGCGTACTCTTTGTGCTAGGAGCATGCCGCACAGCACCAAGAGCCCCGGGTCCATAGTAACGATCGGGACCCGGAACTTCTGATTCCAGGTCACATGATCGCTCTGATTGGCTATCACAGTGATCAGTTAGCTCTCATGATTTTTTCTCTATGAGAGGAGGAGGGATATACATTGTATCTCTCTCCTTGAAGAGAGGAAAACAACAACTGTGTGCAAAATAATAATAATAATAATAATAATAAATAAATAAAAATAATAACTAGATCAAGGTTTGATCTAGGTCAGTGCCAGGGTTAGTGTTTGGGTATGGGTCAATGGTCAAGAGCAAAGGTCAGGGTCAGTATTTTATTTATTTTTTTCCATGATTTCTTTTTTGTTTTTACATTTTTAAATAGTGTTAGTGTCTTTTTTTTTAGGAGGTAGGATGAGAAAAAAAAAAGCAAAATGTGCACTGTTGTTTCTGCGCTGCACTATGGGAACAAACAACTAACATACACATATGTGCTATTGCTGCGATCATCAGGAGAAGGAGAATTTATTTTGGGTTGTTTTTGGTGGTAGATAACCTACCACCAAAAACAGTAGTAGCAAGAAATATATAGCTAAATTAAAAAAAATAATGATTTATTTTTACTATTTTGGGCCAGTTTTCCTTTGATAATAATAATGGGGGAAAAAAATCAGAAGATATCCATAACCATTCACCACCAAATGAAAACCCAAATTGTCCTGGAAGGTAAAATCCACCTGGATGCACAAAGTAGTTGTGATGATATGTAGGGTTTTACTGACGCATGTCAAAGCTGCAAAATTGTGCTTAGGCATTAACATTTGTTTTACCCTTAGGTGTGAAGGGGTTAAACTAACCTGTATCAATTACCAGGGATGCTATGGTAGGAGACCCAGAACCCACTGCTGACACAGCAACATAAAAAAGCCAGATTGGAGTTTGCCAAAACATACCTGAGGAACCCAAAATCCTTTTGGGAGAATATGCTGTGGACAGAAGAAACAAAAGTACAGCTTTTTGTAAAGCTCATCATTCTACTGTTTTCAGAAAAAGAAATGAGGCATTTAAAAAATACAGTTCCTACAGTCAAACATGGTGGAGGTTCACTGATGTTTTGGGCTTGCTTTGTTGCCTCAGGCACCAGATGAACTGTGCATGACATGATGAAATCTGAAGACTACCAAAGATTTCTGGGGAGTAATGTAGGACCCAGTGTCAGAAAGTTGGGTCTCTGTCAGAGGTCATGGGTCTTACAGCAGGACAATGACCCAAAGCACATGTCAAAAAGCACCCAGAAATGGTTTCAGACAAAGCTCTTGAAAGTACTGAACTGGCCAGCAATGAGTCCAGATCTCAGTCCCATTGAGCACCTGTGGAGAGATCTGAAAACAGCAGTTGGGAAAACAAACCCTTCTAATCTGAGAGACCTGGAGCAGTTGGTGAAAGAAGAGTGGTCCAGAATTCCAGTAGACAGGTGTAAGAAACTTATTGATGGTGAGAGGAGCAATTGATTTCTTTTATTTTTCCAAAAGGGTGTGCTACCAAATATTAAATTAAAGGTGCTGATAGTTTTTTCCAGTCCATTTTTGTAGTTTTGTGTTGAATGTGTCAGATTTGGCTTTTGTTTCCCCACTTTTTTGTGTCATACCAATACAAACAAAAGAAATAAACATGAGAATGCTTAAACATTTGTAATTGCAACAGTTTTATGAGCGAAGTGGTGCATTATCTGACAGAAATGCAGAGGTGCTAATATCTTTGGCCATGACTGTATCCTTTATTCTAAAATAAAAAATTAGACTAATTCTTATGCCCTCCTTTTCTTACTGTGGAATCTAGTGAGAGTGTATCTGCCTTACTTTGATAGGATACAGTGCCTGATACTTTTACCAGTACTAGTGCCACATCATGCTCCACTAAGGTATGAACATTAGAATACTATATATCTGTTGGAAGAAAAATGCACTTTTTGTTTATCCGAATACAAGTGTTCTTCTTCCAGTCTATATTTCAGTGTTCAATTAATAGACACATTTTTGACATTCTTAAAAAATATTTACGGGCACATTTGGGGCCTGATCTGTTTTACTGCAACCATATGCATAAAATTTGGAATCTTTTAAATCCACATTTACTTCCCTTCATTTAACATCACTTTACAGTTTGGTAAACCCGGCTGTTATTCTTATTGTACCCTGTGTTCAAAAAGTTTTGTTATGTAATTGTATTTGTTAATCTTGCTTGTATTAGTGACAACAAAAGCGGCAATATATAAAACTTCAGTTTAGGCTGGCTTGCTAAATTTTCATGAAAGTTTAAGGACCGGTGCACACTTGAATACACATGTTCTCATATTCAGATTTGGTGCCTGCAAATGCCCTGTGTCTGATCTGCATTTTGGGTGCCATTAACAATAAATGAAAATTGCAAGGGCAACAAGTTCACCTGCAGTGTGAGAAACATTGTGCCACATTTTGATGTGAACCAACAACAAAAAAAAAGGGCATACATTTTTTATTTAGACTTCCCTTCTCTGTCAGCTTTGTGTATTTTTGACTGACTGTTAAAAAAAAAAAAAAGATTCAGAAGCATTCACTTAAAGGGGCACTGAACTGGGGAAGGTGTGCCTAAAAAAGACAGGCAGAGAGCAAAGGACTAGTTATCAATTATTTCTGTGGTACAAGGATATAGCTGATTTTTCCCCTTCACATGCCTTGTTCTCAACATGCCTTGGCTTTTTTTAGATCAGGCCCCTGTTATTGAATTTGATGTATGTATCATTTACAATGAATTTTCCTGGCCTTACTTCACGGCAGCACACAACGGGTTAACTCCCCTTCTGGAACCCAAAGGACCACCTCTTCCTAGCTAAATAAAAGACAGCCCCTCCCCAACTGAAGTGTTCTTTTTTGGTCATGCTCCAGGCCACCTGTTGATTGAAGTTGGTAAGTACTTTGGTTGCTGCAAGTATAGCCCCCCTGCCATACTTTCCCCTCCAGGTTCAGCGTTGTGCGGTGTTGGAGGACACAGAATGTTGGATGTAAACCTTCCTGGGACTGGGTGCCCTGTGTGCCAGGGAGCAGACAATGTTGCTTAACCACCTCCCGCCCGCCATATAGTAATATGACGGACGCAAGGTGGTTCTCTCATTCTGGGAGGACATCATATGATGTCCTCCCATTGTAACCGCGCATGCGTGGCTCCCGGAGTGTGCAGTACGGCGATCGGCGGTGCGCTGTGTCCCTCGGACACAGCGGATCACCGATCCATGGAAAGAGCCGAAGATGTTGGCTCGGTCATGTGATCAGCTGTGTCTAATCACAGCTGATCACATGTAAACAGGGAAATGCCGGTTATCGGCATTTCTCTCCCTACGAGCTGTGACGCTGAGGAGAGCCGGTAATCGGCATTCCTCGGAGGTGATATCTATACAGATCATCAGAGCACTGATGATCAGTGTGCCCTGATGATCTGTGTATCCCCAGCAGCGCCACCTGTCAGTGTCCATCAGTGCCAGCTCTCAGTGCTCATCTATGCCACCTACCAGTGTCCATCAGTGCCACATTTCAGTGCCCATTAGTGCCACATCAATGCCACATATCAGTGCGCATCTGAGCTGCCTTTCAGTGTCACCCATCAGTGCCAGTCAGTGTCACCTATCAATGCCAGTCAGTGCCACCTATCAGTGCTGCCAATCAGTTCCGCCTATCAGTGCCAGTCAGTGCCGCATATCAGTGCCAGTCAGTGCCTCCTATCAGTGTGCTTCAATGCCGCCTCTCAGTGCCCCCAGTGCTGCATATCAGTGCCGTCTAACAGTGCTAGTCAGTGCTGCCTATCAGTGCCAGTCAGTGCCGCCTATCAGTGCCACCTATCAGTGCCATATATGAGTGCTGCCTTTCAGTGCCCATCAGTGATGCCTGTCAATGCCCCCAGTGCTGCATATCAGTGCCACCTAACAGTGCCAGTCAGTGCTGCCTATCAGTTCCAGTCAGTGCCGCCTATCAGTGCCACCTATCAGTGCCATATATGAGTGTTGCCTTTCAGTGCCCATCAGTGATGCCTGTCAATGCCCATCAGTGCCACCCACCAGTGCCTCCTCATCAGTGCCCATCAGTGCCACCTATCAGTGTCCATCAGTGCAGCCTATCAGTGCCCATCACTGCAGCCTCATTAGCACACATCAGTGAAGGAGAAAAATCACTTTTCAGTGGTTTTTGGTTTGTTTAAGAAAAAATAAAAAACCCAGAGGTGATTAAATACCATCAAAATAAAGCTTTATCTGTCACAAAAAAATGATAAAAATTTCATATGGGTACAGTGTTGCATGACCGTGCAATTGTCATTCAAAGTGCAACAGCGCTGAAAGCAGGAAATTGGCCTGGGCAGGAAGGGGCTATAAGTGCCCTGTAGGCATGTGGTTAACCACTTTCCTACTGGGCATCCCCACCCCCTTCCTGCCCAGGCCAATTTTCTTTTGGTGGTATTTAATTGCCACTGGGTGTTTTATTTTTTTCACTATAAACAAAAAACAGCAAAAAATTTGAAAAAAAAGTTTCTTTGTTCCTATTATAAAATTTTGCAAGCAGGTAATTTTTCTCCTTCACTGATGTGCGTTGATGAGGCTGCACTGATAGGCAGTGTCATGATTGCAGTGTCAGACCTCAGCCCTTCTCACCAAACTCGTGACCGAAAGCACTAGCCAATCTAAAACTGGGCACATGGTACTGACGGCACGTTTTTTCAAATGACAGTATGTACGTGTCAATGTCACTATCTTTTTCCATCACTGGTAACTTGGCTGCGCCCATGGCCTGTGTTCTAGGGATTCGGGATTCTGAACCTGTCCCTGCTGGAGTCTCGCCATCACCAGCTCGTGCCGACGATCAGCTTCCCTCTGCACCTGGCGTTCCGCTCTGTCCGCTGCTGTTTGGCATTCCGCCACCTCTCTGTCAGCCGCTCTCTGCCTGGCAGTCAAGGAACTGCAAGTATGCCATAGGATCCATCTCCATGATGCGTTTCAGGGCTTCCTGCATCTCAGGAGAGTCTTTGCTGGTTACAGGCACTCCGGTGCTGGCCTGTTCAGGCGGTGGTGTGACGATACCATTTGGTGATCCTCCAGTGTCAGTCTCTGTATGCCCATCCTGCGAGGCAGTCTCTGAGCCACTGGGAATGTAGGTAGCAGGAACCCCGTCATGCTCAAGTTCCCCCGAGTTCTGATCTGCTTGGCTATCATGCTCCTGTAGATCCCAAATCAAATCTTCACGGGTTTTGCTACCGACGTCCATTCCCTGTGAGGCACATTCAGCACTCAAATCACTTTTGCTCATTTTCTTGTATTCTGCGTCACCAGGCATTATTGCAAGCAAAGATAGAATAGAAAGTAGAAAGAGGAAGGAGCTGTTGCTATATGTCTCCCTATATATATATATATATATATATATATATATATATATGAAAAATGCGCCGCTTGTTTCGAAGGACTGTTTCCACAAAGGTTACAATCCTTCAGTGCAGAGACAATTTTTTAACACTGCACTGAAGCTCTTAATGCAACTATCCCACCGCTGCCACCAATATGTCACGATCGCGGTGTCAGACCCCAGCCCTTCTCACCAAACCGAAGGACTAGCCGATCTAAAATCGCGATGTCACGTGTGTAACAATGCCACACCCAGCTGCATCCTGCACAACGATTTTCCAGCTAATTGGACCACAATCGATGTACCGGCAGCGTGAGCGATTGTTACTGCGTCAGTGTAATTATGCAATTAACCCTTCACACTGCCACCACCTCCTTTTTGTACAGAGAAAGAGGAAACTCGGCGATATCAGCTATAGCACTATAATGGTTGAGGTAATCGTCTGTATAACACGGTTATACAGAGGGTTAAACAAATACAGTAGCGTTCTCTTTAGAGGCAGGAATTCGTAAATTGCAATAAAGCGCTCTAGAAACAGTTCAACACTTTCAGAAGGAAAGATTTATTACTAAAAGGTCAAACGGGTGCAATAAAAATATTTACAGAAAAGATGTAACTAAGATATATATATATAAATATACAGAGACTAACAGCACAGCAAAGAGATATCAGAGAAAGGTGAAAGGGTTAAGGTACTTGTCAAAGTCCTGGGATAGCAGATCAAAGTTTCAGAGCAAAAGGGCACAGGTCTCCCCAGGTGGTATTGATGTTAAAATGGGGGACAATTTCAACTCAGCTCTCTTAGGCCTGACAGCTTATTTTGTAGTTCCCCAGCAGGGGGTGTCTCTGAAGTCAAGTACCAATACCCCGTTTAGGCGTGTAGGTATGGGCGGATACCTCAACTAGAGCCAAAATCTCCGTAACTCATATTTTGGCCCATAACTTTCCATCTGCACAAGTGACATTCCAGCCGCGGGTAGATTATTATGCAGACACATCTGAGGATTGATTAGATATGAATTATGAAATTTTACACTGAACGGTTCACAAGATCTATTTTTCAGCTTTCCTATGTATTTGAGACAATGCGAGTGACCTACCAAACTGTTTGCCTTCTCGTGGCCAATCTGACGATATGTCCAGTTTTTATGTAAGTCTCTCATATTCCAAGATATGAGACACAGGGAAAACTGGATTTTAACAAGTGTTAGCCGGTCCTGCCTTCCTTGGAATGTCTCGAACTCAGTGGAAAGCTTGCCTTATCTTATACGAGGTGTTACATTTTACAGGTTCTTTGGACAGCTAGGCCCCAGCTCCCTTGGGGACTTTATAGCTCCTAGCCCCCTGCTGGGCCCTGGCCTCCTGTGACACTCCTACACACATACACACTGGCCAAATGTCGCTGGGACTCTCAGAAAGGGAGGGGGAGAATGAGGGGGAAATATGTTTGTCAGGATGGTTAACCCCTTTGCCAAGATGGAGGTTCTTAACAAAATGGAGGACTGCGTCAGTCTCTGGGTATACGCTGTTACAGGCAGCACTGATGGGCACTGATGAGGTGGCACAGATAGGCAGCACTGATGGGCGCTGATAGGAGGCACTGATAGGTGGCACTGATGATGCTACTGCTTCTGTAGTAAGTGGATGAAAGCAAATGGGTCTTAAAGGGACAGTGTTTTTTTGGTGAGAGATTAATGATTTTTGCCATGGCTGGATCTAGGTGGGTGCTGCCCCCTCCCCCCAGAATCTCTGTTGTGTCCCTTCTCAAAGTCCCCTGACCAACCCCTCTCCACCCCAGATGTTCTGCCTGGCCGCTGAGCTCCTTTGCCAACCCAGTACTGCACGCAGCTCCTCCTCCCCACTCTACACAGAGCTGAAATCACATTACTTTACACACAGCCAGTCAGCCATGACCTTCACAGTGTGTAGCTGGCTACTGCAGTTACACTGCCATTCCAACCAGAGAATTTCACAGGTCAGAATGGCAATATAGCAGCTAGATATACCTTGTGAAGATCGTGGCTGTATATACTGTAAAGGAATGTGATTTCAGCTCTGTGTAGTGTGGGGAGGAGGATCTGTGGGCAGTGCTGAGATAGGAAAGGAACTCAGCCAAGCGTCCTGCCAGTGGTGACCCCTGGCCTCTGACTCTGCCAGCACTGACCCCCAGTCCTCAGCTCATTCCTTGCTGACCTTCCATCCTTTGCCAGGCTGACTCCCTGTATTCTGCCCAGCTGCCCCCTGTCCTCTAACCTGCTGCCCCCAGTACACTGCCCTAAAAAAACAATAGCCTCTGTACACTGCACTACAAACTGCTAACAGAGGATAGGATTAACCTCTGCCCTGCTGATCCCCTGTACACTGCCTTCCCATCCTCTGCCCCCTGACCTTTTTTACTGCACCCCCATATCAAACAGGCTAGATCCAGTCCTGATTTTCTTCATTTTTTTTTGTGCAGATATGAGCTGACAACATCTGTCAGTGACACAGAACACTAGGGAAAGGTAGAAGGGAGCAACGTGGGATATGTTTTTAAGAGTGCTCAAGGAAAGCAAAGTGTTGTGTTTTGCATTACTTTAGGGGCAAAAGTCCTAAGCGCAAACACTCCAGAAAACTTAAAGACCCGTCATCTAATGACTAGGACAATCTGCATTCCCACACAGGGTGGCTTTCATGCTCCCAAGCAGCTCACGTGGTAATGGCTAAAATGCGTTTATGTCAGCACAATAGGGAATGCCTTGTCTAGCTGATTGTGCATATTGGACCCGCATGCAGTTTGCAGTGGCAGGGAAATTCATTTGTGTGGATTGCCTCAAGTGACAATGGATAAGGAAAAGGATGAGCAAATTTCAAAGCCTATATTTAGGAGGCTATAGCGGAAATTATGTGGCATATATTCTTGCCACAGGCAAGACAAAAAAAAGTGCATACTTTTGATATCGATCTCATTGGTCCCTTTGGTGCCCAGGCCCAACCACTGCAAGAAAAATGCTGATATTTCCAAATGTGAATAAGGAAGGGTCTTCTTTTCCCATAATGACAGAGTAAAAAGCTCATTGATGAAGAATGGGAGAGACCTGAGAAGGCCAATTTACAGTACAGCTTCTCTAAGCCTTATCCAATGAAGATGGTGGGTACATGTCTAGGCTACGCACTTCCAGAGGTGGATGAGGCCTTCCAGTGTCTGGCATGTCGAGTGTCTTTGCCTTTCAATAACTCTGTTCCCTTTAGGGATCATATGGATTGAAAAGTGGACTTTAGGCTGGTTTACACCTGATGTAGTCCAGTGTGTTTTTATCCTGCATTAAAACTGCATAAACAGTGTTTACCATGGATTTCAATGGCCTAGTTCACATCAGTGCAGTGCGTTCCAGTACAGTCAACTAAAGTAGGACATGTTGCATTTTTTCTGTATGAAATGCATCTGAAACATGGCAAAACGTATTGGAAAAGCACCAGAACACTTAAAAAATGCACATGCAAAAAGACATTCTCAATGGTGGTGACCAGGCCCTGAGACTTGTAGAGAGTCTACACATCGACCAGCAACAGTGTTAACTTTAGTGTTTAAAGCATTAAGAAATGGCCTTTGACTCAAAATTGAACCTGCAGGATTTGGCATGGTTCTGGAGGAGTTGAACCTGACAGCTGTCCTTTGGAAGAGGCTTCAAGTACGAGTGCTGGCACATTCGGTTACAGCCAAGAGAGCTTTGTGGTTGTGCCACTGGAGGGCAGATGGAGCTTACACACAAGCTTTCTGTAACATTCCCCATAATGGGAGGTTGTCATTTTTAAACTGCTGGATGATGCAATTAAACGAGTGACAAGAGGAAAGTCCGGATTGTAGCCACAGTCTAATAAAAGGAAGCTCAAGTCAGTCGAACTTCAGAGGGGTTAGGGGGCCAAATCTTATAGGCCAGGCTGCAAATTTAACATATCACAGTGGCGGCGGCTCAGAATTCTTTTTTATATGAAATCAAATTCACAGCAGGCTGCTAGACATCCACATGTACCGATCAGTGCGGAACACCAGAAACATTAGAGATTTGCAGTGGCCGGATGCCACTTCCAGTTCAGGTATCTGCCATTTTTAGAATCTGCACATCACCAAGAATCTTTTCAAAGATTGAGGTGGCAGTAATTTGTCTTTGGGGAAAAGACTCTACTACCACTTGAACAACATTTTGATTGTCGCATGTTCAAGCCGGGAGCTGGCAAAGCAACACAACCTTGTCCTAGAAGTTTTTTCCAAGTTTGGTTGAGTAGTGTTCCTTCCCAATTAGTGAAGGATCTTGGAATAGTATTTTGTACCCAAATAAGTCAAGTGGTTTTTCAAAACTGCAACATTTCCAAAATTAAATTTTGCATCAAGAGTCATGGAGACAGCATTTATGCCAGTGAAGAATTGCATAGTCCTCGTTGGGACCTTTGTACAATTATACCATTCCAGTGGCACCTTGGGCCAGGTGACACATGGGAGTCATTCAGTTTGCCTTCCTTAATCAATGGAATGGGCTGTCTATGGATCAGAAGCTTTGTGTCTGCAAGGATTTATCAAGAACTGAAATTTTGGACATCACCAATGTGTCTCATTCAGGGCCTGCCTCTCAGCTCAGGAGATGAAATCATTTTGAAAATCGGATGCCAGTCAGACACATGCAAGGCCATTGGAGCTTTGTGGAATGCAGACACTCCAACTTTCTTTAATGGAAGGCAGTTTTCTAGCATTGCAAGCCTTTCAGAATCTTCTCCAAGGGACCCAAGTCACATTGATGATTGATAACAAGACAGCAGTAGCATACATTGCCTGCCAAGGGTCCATCAAGAGTCTCTCTATTACGGTACATCTCGCAACAGAAACTTTTGCTGGGCGGAGAGCCGCTTACAGCAGTTAACTACTGTCTACTTGCTGCGAAAGCCAAATCCACTAAAGGATCAGTTAAGCAGATTATTTTTCAACAATGAGTACTTCAACCAGTATTGACCCCAATATGGGGTATTCCAGTGATAGTTCTCAGAGAGTTCACTGAACATGCAGCTTCCGTTATCTGCAACAAGGTACGCAGGTGAAAAACTTCAGTGATGGAAGATGGGTTGACAGTGCCGTTGGATTTTCTATTTAGTCTTTGTCTTCATCCAGTGTCTTTGATTATGAAGGTGCTTCTGAAAAAAATTGTACAGAACACGTTCATGCCATACAGGTGCTTTCCACCTGCCGAAGAGGCTCTGGTTTTTGCTGCTCCTTCAGATGTCACCAACACCACCAATCCTATTTCCGGTCAAATGAGATCATTTATGCCAACGTCAATGGCAGCACTCCAATCCAGTGAGACTACTTTTAATAGCAAGGTTATTGAATCTGCTGGTCTAGAGGTGCAAGGATTCTCATCTGAGGTGGTTCATGCATGATCTTGTGGCCTTCAACAAGGTCTGAATGCTACATACGGTATATGAGGATATGAAGGAAGTTTGTTTTGTTTGCTCAGCAAAACATTTCTTTTCTGTGTCCCCAGCTCTAGGCAATATCCTGGACATTTTTACAGTCAGTTTTAGAGGTTGGATACAACTCCATTAAAGTAAAGATCTCTGCCTTATCCTCTTTTTCAGGATACAGATGGGCAGAAGAGCCATTACCCAGATGCTTTATGCAGAAATGTGGTAATCCATATACAACCCCCAAGGAAAACTTTGCTCCCAGGGCCAGTGCTAGACTATTTTGTGCCCTAGCCAAAACCAGCTACTTTCACCCCCACCCCCAAAAAAAGCTAAATTTCTTTTAATTTTGCAAAAATAAGTGCCATATGATAGCTCTGACAGATCGCAGGCTGGAATTCCCCAGGCGGAGATAAAACGCTGTGACAACAGGAAGCCCAGCCCACACACACAGTGAGAACACCTGAACTGCACAATCCCACACAGTGACAGATCTAATACAGCACACCACCACCAACATTGACACAGATCAGCAGGCACTAGAAGAGCAGGTGTAAGGGACCACCCGGCGGTACCACTAGCACTCCACTAAATAGGCGTTCCCAGAGCACGGAGTCTAAGTCCCAGGGTGCTTGTTCACCAGGGCCCCTGATGGTGGGGATGGACTTGGAGCTCCCCGAGACCAGGTCGTGGCTACTGGGTAAACCCGTCAGTGGTAGTGGTATACGCTGAGGGCTCCCACGGGGAAGAGCCTGATATGAGGAGGTCAGAAGACCCCACTGGGAGGGATGGATGGATCGAAGTCAGACAAGCCGGGTCGGTAACAGGGAGGACGGTATGGTACAAGGCAGTGGGCAGAGAATAGTCGGGTCACACGCCAGGTCAGTAACAGCAGGTCAGATCCAATAGGGGGCATTCAAGAGAGAGGTCAGGCAAAGCAAGGGTCTGGGCAGGAGAACACAACAAGGTCAGAGCACAATCCAGGTCAGCAACTTACAATTCACAGGTTCGCGGGTACAGGATACAGGGAAGACCAGAAGGCACTGAATGACAGCACAGGGCCATATAAATATCCCGCCCTGCGCTGCCATTGGTGCCCAGCGGGCGGCCGCGGCTTCTACTGCGCATGCGCGAACTCGAACGCCGCGGCCGGCCTGGACCTAGTGCCCGAGTCCCTGCACAGGGCGGCACACTGCGCCTGCGTCGGGACCATCGCGGCGGGGATCGAGGAGATCCCTGACAGCAAGACTGGCACTTCACAGTGATTAGTGGCCACCAGCTGGCTTGCAGTAAGGCACGGAGTCTGAGTGGAACACTGGAAGGAGCAGCAGTTCAGCTGCTACACTGGCCTCAGACACCCGGCATCTTCCTCTGTCCCTTCTTCCTCCCCCTCTGCTGCTCCTCCCCTCAGCTGAAGGATCATTCATGATGAGACGACGTCCCACACAGAGAGTGCGACCTGTGCTGCGCCCCTAGGTGGCAGTACACCCTAGGCGGCTGCCTAATTATCTAGTGGAATCACTGGCCCTGCTTGTTCCCTTCATGTGACTTAGGGTTGGATCTGAAAGCACTAGTGCAGGCACAATTTGCTCCAATAACATTATTTCCATTGAGGTTCCTTGTGGTAAAACTAGTTCTTCTGCCAGTAATTGCTGCATGTCGGAAATGCAGCACTTTCCTGTAAGGATTTGTAGTGGATTGTGATAGACAGTCCACGTTTTATTAGATGATCAGTAAAATGACAATTTTATAGTCTTGCTACTTTCTGCTTCTTGCACTTTAAAATTCCTTACTCTCTTAAGTAAACAATCAGATATAGGTTGACAGAACAATGATGATAATTAAGATGGCACCTTCATCCGGAGTCTCACCCTAGGTGACTTATTAGGAGAAAAGTATCTTTTAATGTAAACAACCCCCATAAAAGGGAATGAGTCTTTTTGGGGAAAATGATTGGAAGATATCAACACGGATGGAAGAACACGCAGAAACCCAGTGGACTTTTCACCCAATCAATGTATATGCTTTGCCTGCATCATAAGCCCTATAAATGATACTGTTTTTTTTTGTTCCATAAAAGTTTATTTAGAAGTGACAACATATTACAGTAAAATATACAGAAATGCACATACAGCCTCAATCAGGTCATAGACACAGCTTAAACCAAAATACAGGAAGAAACAACATGGTAGAGTGCGACACTGTGGACAACATAAGCATGTCAAGTTACGGCAGAGATAGGCCTGTAGTACTCAAGTTTCACAAATATACAATATAGAAGGTAATAACAGCTTACTGCCACCAATTGATTAATGGCGTACTGGCCTATGCAGGGAGGAAATGAACCTTCGGAGCCTAAACCAAAAGCAGTACGCTATCAGGAGGCTAAGTGAGCATCGCAGTATAAGAGAAGATGTCGTGAGTACCATTGACTATCCTAGAAGAGGTAAGCTAACCATATACCAAGTAATCCTGAATGAAACGAAGACTAAGCCTGATCGAAGACTAAGAGCTTGTCGAGAAAGGAAGAGAAAAAAAAAAGGGAATAGAAAGAAGGAAAGAAAAGAAAAGAACAGTAAAAGGAGAAGAATGGGAGTCATAGTAGAGAAAGAAGAAAAAAAAAAAAAAAGGGGGGGGGGGAGAGTAAGGGGAGAGGGAGAATGGGGGATAAGAGGCAAAAAAAAAAAAAAAGGGGTAAGCAAGGGAAGCGAACGGTCCGGGTTGCGAAGTTTGTGTCAACATTGCTATTGGAAATCGTAAATGAGAGTGTCAAGAACCTAAACATTCACCAAAGCGAAGCAGGCAAATACAAATTACCGGAAAGGAGGTCATAACCATGCAGATTATGAAAGAACCAGGGGCATAACCAGAGGTAGGGCTGAGCTCAATCAGGTATCCCGACCCATGAGAGATCCGAATTCAGGGGTAGTTACAAAGTGTGTCCAGCAGGCCCAAACATGTGAGTATTTAGTTGGCATATCAAGTGCAGTCGCAATCAGTTCCTCCATCTCTGCCACTTTGCCCACTCGATTGAGCCAATCGCGTACAGTTGGGGGGTGGGTGGAGCCCCATAGCACAGGAAGACAGAGTCTGGCTGCGTTGATCATATGCATAGCTAGGGACTTAAAATATTGACTCCTAGGAATGGGGGTATGATGAAGCAATAGCTGAGCAGGAGAGAAAACAATGGGCAGAGTGGTCACTGAAGTCACCAACCGGTGGACCTCCTGCCAGAATGGTTGAATAAGTAGACAGGACCACCAAATATGTAAGAGAGAGCCATCAGGTGTCCCACATCTCCAGCACACGTCAGGGACAGATGAGTTAAACCGATGAAGTCTGGAGGGAGTACGATACCATCTAGTGGCCAATTTGTAGCCATTTTCCTGCGTCGAAACATTACTCGAGCAGGTGTGGGAGTACATAAATATGCGATCCCAATCCGACTCCGATAAATCCGTCTTTAGGTCTCTGCTCCAAGCACGGCAAGAGGGGAAAGAATTGCAAGTCCTGCTGTCCCCTAGGAGAGGATAAATCTCAGAGATCAAATGCGTCCGCGGTTCGGATTTAGAGCATAAGGATTCAAATGGAGTAACAGGGCGAGTCCAATTATGGCGGGATTTATGGCAAAGCAGGAAGTGTCTAATCTGAAGAAAGGCCCAGAGAGGGAATTCGCGGATATTCAAGCTAACCTTCAGCTCCTGTAATGATTTCACCTTGCCTGAGTGCAGAAAATGTTTTACTAGAATCTGATCGTGTGGCCAGTAATTGGATAAAAAATCCTTGTGCAACCCTGGGGGAAAATCTGGATTCAGGCGGATCGACGTCAAGGGACTAGGAGAGTCCGAAATGGACGACAATTTACAAGCCTTGCGGAAAACTTCTAACGTGGGACCTATCAAAGGATGGGAAAGGAGAACTTGAGGTGTGTGTTTCGGCAATAGCCAAGGGATCGATGGTAGGGGAGTGGGCGAAAAGGCCTTCTCCAAAAGGACCCAGTCTTTGGAAGCAGAATGAATGTGCCAGTCGACTATGCGGGAAAGATGACATGCCCAGTAATAGCGGTGAAGGTCAGGGAGCCCAATGCCCCCGCTGAGTTTGGGACGAGTTAGCTGAGAATAAATGATACTGTTAGTTCCTCAATAAAACAGAATTTTAGGAAGTTGACAAACTGCAACAGTGTCAGTGTCATTCTTCCACGTGCACGTAATTCTATATTAATTTGGCTCACTGGTAGATCACGGTAAATGGTCTGTAAGTGACCGAGTCCAAAACTGGTTCCTTTGTGCATTTTTACCAGAAATAGTGATACTATGTCCATCTCCAAAGCTCAATTCTAAAGTGGTATCCAGTTTCTTGAAAAACTTTTGCACAAGAGTCGCTGAGTACACAGCAGGAACACTTCCGTTCCTTACACAGGGTCAAGTTGCTAAGTGTACTTGAACAGGTCTAAAGACATGCGGGAAGTGGAAAATCTTTTCATTTTACCACCAGGTCCTCAAGAAGTCATCCTCTCTTGGTTTACCAGTGTGATTAGTTTAGCATGCAGGAAGTAGACCTTTCTTCCTTTGGAAATGGTGCAAACTGCTTCGACCAGAGGGGTGACAGCCTTTGGTCAGTTATGCCAGGATTTCAGTGGAAGATATATGTGAGACCGCTAGCTTAAGCTCTTGTGTGTCCTTCATTCGACTTTGCAAGCTAGACGTGTGGGTTAGCAAGTTCTTCAAATTTTGGGACAAAAGACAAATTCTGTGTCTTTAGCAGCTTTTCTTTGATTATCAGTGTTTCTTAACATATATTCTCTCCTGCCCATTTATTCTGCTATTTAGATCCTATTGTGTGCTGACATGAGGTAGGGCCAGGAAAGCAGAAAATTGTTATCAGATACTTACTTTTCCTGGCCTATTCTCATGTCAGAATAGGACTCCCTTCCCATTGGCCTGTTGCGGGCTAGGTTATCAAACACTTTAGTTGGAGAGTGTCTGTCTTTTATTTAGCTAGGAAGAGGTGGTCCTGGGGGTTCCAGAGGAGGAATTCACCAGTTGTGTGCTGAGGATAGGTCAGGAATGGAAAATTACAGTAAGTATTTGATAACAATTTTCCATTATGATGTACTTTGAAGCCCAAGATTCTTACAATCTTTGTTTTGTAGGGAGATTGAAGGAGATATACATGTGGACCTTCCTGATGTAAGTTTATTTTAACATGTTTAATGCTTAATTGTAATTACTTTTATTACTAGCCAGTATTTTTGTCCAAACCTGCAGTAAAGGCTTGCCACACATACCTGCTGAATTTACAGTTATACGGTATGTGTTGTATTGCACGTGTTATATGTTTGTGTTTTATGCAAAAAAAACTATTTGCAAACACTGGGGTAGATTTACTAAAAATGGTGCACTCAAATTCTGGTTCAGCTGTGCATGGTAGCCAATTGGCATCTGACTTCAACTTGTTCAATTAAGCGTTGGTATTAAAACCTGGAAGCGGATTAATTTTCTATGCATAACTGCACCAAATTTTGCACACTCAAGTTTTAGTAAATAAACCCCACTATCTCAGCTTTTGCTTACCGTAGTGCTTGTATTCATCAATTGGCTGAATCATTGTATTCTAATTACGGTAGATAACTTACCATGCAGTATGTCCAACACAAAATGTGTTGTTAATATTCATATGTCACAAATATATTTTACAGCCACCAAAACCAAATCCTCCACATAAGGAGACTGAAGAAGAAAGACAATTTCGCACTTTGTTTGAGCAAATTGCTGGAGACGTATGTATTAGATATTTACCATCAATGAAAATATGTTCCCCTTACATTTCAACTTTTCAACTTAAAATTTTGTCCTCTAGAAATGTTCCTGACACTTCAGAATTGAAAGGAATTAAACCCCATTTCGACGTTGTTATCAAAGTCAAATCTTCTATAAATATTTCTTGTGTATGTCGAGTTAAACACATGGCATGTGTAGAGTTTTTACAGTATAATGCTAAGGGTGCTGCTAGAGTGAATGAGGTACTAAAAGTTGAGAACCAAATTAGAACAGCTACTGAGTTTGAAGGGCCAGATACAGATTATTATTATTATTCAGGATTTATATAACATCAACAGTTTGCACAGTGCTTTACAACATGAGGGCGGAACAGTACAGTTACACTACAATACAATACAGGAGGAATCAGAGGACCCTGCACATTAGAGCTTACAATCTAAATGGAAGGGTCAAGTGATACAAAAGGTTAGATGGAGGCAGGATAGACTTCTCTGAAGAGAAGGGTTTTCAGATATCTAAAAGTGGACAGAGTAGAGATAGTCGGACAGATTGGGGTAGGCAGTTCTATAGTTTGGGAGATGCTCAGGAGAAGTCCTGAAGGTGAGCATGGGAGTAGGTGACAAGGGAGCTAGAGAGTAGGAGGTCTTGGGAGGACCATAGAGAACGATTAGGTTGGTATTTTGAGACAAGATTATTGATGTAGTGGGGGGCCAAGTTGTGGATGGCTTTGTAAGTTAGCGTTAGTATTTTGAATTAAATTTGTTGGCTGAGTGGCAGCCAATGGAGGAATTGGCAGAGAGGGGTAGCAGATACTGATTCCTGGCAGAAACATGACGACAAAATGAGTATGCACAGTTGAAGGACCACTGCAATAACTATAGATAATTACAAACCAATACTGTACAGTATATAATGCATAATCTACATTGTGTTTTATATCACGTTCTGACATCAGAATGTACACATAGGGAATACAACCCAATACCTGTCAGATTGTCAAATGAGACCCTTACAGTCACCACAGTGAGCAACTATGCCTCTGAAAGCTAACTGATGAAAACCCACTTACTTTGAAATCCTAATTTGCTAAGAATCTACCAAATAAGTATACTTTTCAACTAAGAATTTCTCAACAAAGTCTCTCAGTTTATGTTCACCTATTTCATTACAAAACTGACAGCATGGCATTCTGTGTTATTGACAGTTTGGTTTATTAAAAATAATATAGGATCATTTTCTATAAGTTGTTAACCAGTTTATATAGATAGCCTTTTTGCTTTTTGCCTTTTTTTTACTTTTTGCTATTGTACCGTGGGGCAAAAAAGTATTTAGTCAGCCACCAATTGTGCAAGTTCTCCCACTTAAAAAGATGAGAGAGGCCTGTAATTGGCATCATAGGTAGACCTCAACTATGAGAGACAAAATGAGAAAAAAAATCCAGACAATCACATTGGCTGATTTGGAAAGAATTTATTTGCAAATTATGGTGGAAAATAAGTATTTGGTCAATATCAAAAGTTCATCTCAATACTTTGTTATATATCCTTGTTGGCAATGACAGAGGTCAAAGGTTTCCTGTAAGTCTTCACAAGGTTGGCACACACTGTTGCTGGTATGTTGGCCCATTCCTCCATGCATATCTCCTCTAGAGCAGTGATGTTTTGGGGCTGTCACTGGGCAACACGGACTTTCAACTCCCTCCAAAGGTTTTCTATGGGGTTGAGATCTGGAGACTGACTAGGCTACTCCAGGACCTTGAAATGCTTCTTACGAAGCCACTCCTTCGTTGCCCGGGCGGTATGTTTGGGACCATTGTCATGTTGGAAGACCCAGCCACGTTTCATCTTCAATGTCCTTGCTGATGGAAGGAGGTTTGCACTCAAAATCTCACGATACATGGCCCCATTCATTCTGTCCTGTACATGGATCAGCCATCCTGGTCCCTTTGTGGAGAAACAGCCCCAAAGCATGATGTTGCCACCCCCATGCTTCACAGTAGGTATGGTGTTCTTTGGATGCAACTCAGCATTCTCTCTCCTCCAAACACGACAAGTTGTGTTTCTTCCAAACAGTTCTATTTTGGTTTCATCTTGCGTAAAGCCTTAGATCAAGGGAGATTATCAGTGGTCTTGTATGTCTTCCATTTTCTAATTATTGCTCCCACAGTTGATTTGTTCACACCAAGCTGCTTTCCTATTGCAGATTCAGTCTTCCCAGCCTGGTGCAGGTCTACAATTTTGTTTCTGGTGTCCTTCGTGGTCTTCACCATAGTGGAGTTTGGAGTGTGACTGTTTGAGGTTGTGGACAGGTGTCTTTTATACTGATAACAAGTTCAAAAAGGTGCCATTGATACAGGTAATGAGTGCAGGACAGAGGAACCTCTTAAAGAAGAAGGTACAGGTCTGTGAGAGACAGAAATCTTGCTTGTTTGTAGGTGACCAAATACTTATTTTCCATCATAATTTGCAAATAAATTCTTTCCAAATCAGCCAATGTGATTGTCTGGATTTTTTTTTCTCATTTTGTCTCTCATAGTTGAGGTCTACCTATGGTGCCAATTACAGGCCTCTCTCATCTTTTTAAGTGGGAGAACTTGCACAATTGGTGGCTGACTAAATACTTTTTTGCCCCACTGTATATCCCAAAACATTCTGCAAATTTTCTGTAGAAAGATAGGACATTTTTTTAACAGAAGATGTACAAAAAAGTAGTTTTATGGGGGGGCGTGTCCAAGATGGCGACCGGAGCGGCCGCGTAATCTGGAGCTCCGGCGCCAGCAGTATTAATCTGCTGCCATCCGTGCAGCCACGGACCGTAGTGGGGCAGCGGAGGATCCTGACTGTGTCCCCGGGGTCTGGTGGTACGGCTCCGGGTGATATCTTCGCCCTCCGCAGCGGTCGGCACCCGCGGCCTAGCGCGGCCGCATGATCCGCGGCTCTGGTACCTCGGCCCGCATCCGCTGTCATCCGGGCGACGGTGGATCATCCCCGGGCATTGGGGGCGCCCTCTCCATCCCCTGAGTCTCAGAAAGGGGCACTGCTGCAAATTACCGCTACCCGAAGCGGCGGAGTTCTGCGGCCTACTCCACCTGATAAAGGCCTCCTCTCATCTGGACCACTGTGAGTACAAGGGGCTGGGAGGCTGACGGCTGCTGGTCACCGGATCCCCCCTCCAGTGATCTGGGGAACGGGGTTCCCATCTGTTACCCCTAAAGTCACCTTCGTCTGTGACCACAGCCCCTGTTGGGCCCAGAGGCCTTTTTTACTGCTTTCTGCTGTGCCGGGACCCCTTTGAAAGGCCTTGAAGGTCCCTGGGACTGTCATAGAGGGTCCCTGATTCTGCAAGGCACGTGCCCTAGAGAGTGAGTCAGAACTATCACCTTGCTCCTGGGAGTTGGAGATGGTATCTACCTCGGCCTATGTCCCTGCTGCGCCCTTGTAGTTCGTCACATATTTTTACAATATACAGTTTCTGTGGATAACCCTGACAGCTTCAATGTAACTATACTCCTAAACCTGTTTCGGGCATTATAGGTCCCCTGGGGTTATTACCTCTTTAAGCTATCCAATCTCCAGTTGATCACCCCCAGGAGACTCCCTGTATGCCGTCCACTAAGAAAAAGAAGGGACAAGCTCAAAAGTCCCTCACAACATACCTACTTAAGACACACGAGATCTGCGGCATGGCTTCAGGTGACGCAGAACGAGCGTCCCCATCCGAACCCATGCAGGATATCGCAGCCCCTTCATTGAGTCTGGTCAGTGATTATACACAGCAACTCACAAAGGGTGACCTGGAGGCTGGCTTGGAAACCATGTACACCAAACTGGCCGCCAAATTCCAATCAGAATTACACAAAAGCACTAGTGTTCTCTCTCAGGAAATAGCCGCATTGGGCTCTAGAACCGATCGCTTGGAAACTAAACATGATGAACTTAGCCTAGCCTATGGGGACCTTTCCAGAGAACACGATCATCTACATACGGCCTTTTTACAACTGCAGGCACAGGTTGAAGACCTTGATAATCGTAACCGCAGAAACAATCTGCGAGTCAGGGGAATTCCGGAATCTGTATCTGATCTCTCACAAACCGTTACCAAGCTATTCAAATCACTCCTTCCGGATCGCAGCCCTGGGTCCTTCGCCTGTGACCGCATCCATAGAGCCCTGGGACATTGTTCTGTGTCTAAAGGATTTCCTGACCAAAGAAGACATACTCAGAGCGGCCCGCAATACCCCAACGATCTCCTTCGAAGGCTCGGTTTTACAAATCTTTCCAGACGTTTCTCCGGCTACGTTGGAGAAGCGCAGAAAAATTAAGGAGGTTACAACAGCTCTCTTTTCAGCTCGTATCCGTTATAAATGGGGCTTCCCTTTTAAGTTGATAGTTCCACATAATGGGAGCACATATATTGCTACATCCCTTCCTGAAGGCAGAGAAATCCTGGCCAAGTTGGGCCTGGCGAGTGCCCCATCACTTCAGCGTCCACCCTCCACACCTCGTGTTTCTCCCATCTGGCACACTCCATCTCCACGGAGGGATAGGAGGAGAGCCCATCAAGAGCTGGGCTGATGGGACCATGCCTTCCTGCCTCTTGTTCATTATATTGATGTTCCCTGTCTGTAGTTTCCCTTGATCAGGATAGGAAGCAACCCACAGAGAATTTTGTTCTTTAGCGTCCCCTACAGCTTGGGGATAGTATGTTTTTGTGGACGCTGCTGTAATGTTCCTGTATTTCTGTGGACTATGTATGCTCTCTCGTTGATAACTGGATGTGTTTAGGTTTAACAAGGGTCTTCGGGCCCTCTAAATGTCGCCCATTGATTCATGGTTTTAGGACTCTTGAACACGTTACCCCACCCTGCCTCCTGACATGGCCGGAGGGGTCACCGCCCGATTGTGGGGTGGCAGCTCCGTTTTCCATGTTTTATGGAGACAGGATATGGGCCCGATTGGCCCTTTGATGTTAGAATTTTTTGTTTTTTCAGGTATGGCTAATTGCCTGCTTGATCCATGTTTCTCAGTTACCTTTCTCATTGTAGAAACTATCACTGCTTCTCTTTTATTGTTTTTTGTCTTTTCTTTATTTAAAACTTTAGTGCATGATGTTGGCGTGTCGCCGGTGTGTGGATGTCACGACCCCCGTTTTGGGGTCTGGATGTCCCTTAGACTGGTAATGCTGCCTGTAGGTCGGTCTGTTATGGACTTGCAGGTCCTTATATCTAGCCAAATAATTCGAGGAGATGTCTTTTCAGTGTATATTTTTTTTACTGATAGCAATAATTTTTGTATATCATGGTGATCCAATGTATCTCGCATAATGTCCAGGGTTTCAATTCGCCAAACAACCGCAAAACGGCCTTTCTCCAATATAGGCGACTAGGGGCTAAAATTATCTTATTACAGGAAACACATTTTGCAGCCGCAAAACACCCGACATATTTCCATAAATCCTATAGACAGGGATATTATACTTTACATTCCTCCAAGAGTAGAGGGGTGGCCATTTTTCTGCATAATTCAATCCCCTTTGAGGTTCAACATGTGTACCGTGATCCAGACAGTAGGTTTATTATCCTTAAGGGCACCCTTTCAGGCCGAGAACTTACAATAGCAAATGTTTATGCACCGAATTCGGCACAAGCTACTTTTTTCTCAAAATTTTTTGACGTTCTGGATAGATTTTTGTCACCCCATCTGATGGTGGGTGGTGATTTCAACCTGGTAGCAAATCCACTTTTGAACCGTAGCTCACCCTCACATTCTTCCCAGGCTTTCCCAAGATCCCTTACTAAAAAACTAGATGCCCTCCAGTTGGTAGACGCCTGGAGGGCGCACAATGTGGGAGCTAGGGACTACTCATTTTATTCTCACCCACATGACTCTTATGCCAGATTAGACTATATTTATTGCACCCCTATTTTATTAGCTAATCCTAGAACAGCTAGCATTCACTTGAGTCCTTGGTCGGATCACAATATCATAGCCTTGTCTATCACGTGTATGGGACTGGCACCTACTCCCTTCTCTTGGAGACTCAATGACTCTATGCTTACGGACGCTGACTCCCGCCATGAGGTGGCTGCATCTATTCTGGAATATTTCCAATCTAACTCGACTCCTGATATATCTCCAGCCACATTATGGGTAGCCCATAAGGCGGTCCTACGAGGCCGCCTTATCTCTATGGCTTCATCCAGAAATAGAAAACGATGGCAACAAATTCTGCTTCTTACCCGAGAGTTGGAAGCACATTATAGAAGTCATATTGCTAACCCATCTCTTCTTAACAAACAGTTATTATCTCAAAAACGCTTAGAATTGAATACTCTGCTATCCCAAAAAACTGAAAAAGCACTCCGCTGGTCGAAGGCCTCGTTTTTGTTACATAGTAACTCGGCCTCCACTATGTTTGCAAGGAAATTGAATCACTCCCTGCACCCTCCACATATTTATAAATTACGCACTAGTTCGGGCGCTATTTCATCTTTGCCTCAGGAGGTCCTGGGCATTTTTGAAAGCTTTTATTCTAACCTATTAGCTCCTCCACGATCAGACCCTGTTTCACTAGCCGACTTGTGGTTAGATTCTATACCCCTCCCTGCTCTTACACCTTCCCAAGTTGCTTCTTTTAATGCCCCTTGTATCCTGGAGGAAATAACTCGTGCAATTGGCGCCCTAAAAAGTTCTACTGCACCAGGTCCGGACGGATTCACTGCTAGTTATTACAAACATTTTGCCTCTACGCTGGCTCCCTATCTGATAACTTTATTTAATGATGTTTTGCAGGGGGGTAAGTTTCCTGAGGAGATGCTGTTGGCTAATATGTCTTTAATACCTAAACCGCAGAAAGACCATAGCTTACCGCAAAACTTTAGACCTATCTCAGTAATGAATAATGATCTGAAAATATTTAGCCGAATATTGGCAGACAGGTTGGCCCCTATCATCTCCTCTTTAGTCTCTCCGGACCAATCGGGCTTTATTCCTGACAGATTTATCACCGATAATATTCGCCTCACGCTCAATGTTATTCAAGATGCCAATTTACACTCTAAAGAGGTCTTGCTGATGAGTCTAGATATAAACAAGGCCTTTGACAGTGTTCTCTGGCCCTATTTATTTTCATTGCTACGTAAAATGGGCTTTAATGACGAGTTTTTAGCTGGTATACATGCCCTATATGACTCTCCAAAGACAAGAATTAGGCTCCCTGGTTGCAATTCGGACTTTTTTACATTGGGTAGAGGTACCCGTCAGGGCTGTCCTCTTTCACCCCTTTTATTCGCGCTGGTGTTGGAACCTCTGGCAATAGCGATCAGATCACATTCGGATATTTCAGGTTACCCATTGTTAGTCTCACATTTTAAAATAAGCATGTATGCTGATGATTAGAGATGAGCGAATCGAACTTGGCGAAGTGGAATTCGTTTCGAATATTAGGAAAAATTCGATTCGCATCGAATCCGAATTTTAGCAAACTTCGGATGCACGAATCGAATTTTCCCCGATCAGCCGGCAAAAGTGTCACTGCAGAGAGCTCCGCTATTTCTGACAGTTCTCTGACAGTTCTGACAGTTCATTTACAGCGGTTGAAACATTGTATCTATTTGTTTCCATTTAGGATACAGATGTTTTTATTCGGAAATAAATAGATACAGTGTTTCAACCGCTGTAAATGAACTGTCAGAACTGTCAGAGAACTGTCAGAAATAGCGGAGCTCTCTGCAGATACACTTTTTGCTGTACTGGAATTCTTCTTCTTTTCATTCTTCTTCTTCTTTTCATTCTTCTTCTTCTTTTCATTCTTCTTTTCATTCTTCTTCTTCTTTTCATTCTTCTTCTTCTTCTTTTCATTCTTCTTCTTCTTCTTTTCATTCTTCTTTTCATTCTTCTTCTTCTTCTTTTCATTCTTCTTCTTCTTTTCATTCTTCTTTTCATTCTTCTTCTTCTTCTTTTCATTCTTCTTTTCATTCTTCTTTTCATTCTTCTTCTCATTCTTCTTTTCATTCTTCTTCTCATTCTTCTTTTCATTCTTCTTCTTCTTCTTTTCATTCTTCTTCTTCTTCTTTTCATTCTTCTTCTTCTTCTTTTCATTCTTCTTCTTCTTCTTCTTCTTCTTTTCATTCTTCTTCTTCTTCTTTTCATTCTTCTTTTCATTCTTCTTCTTCTTCTTTTCATTCTTCTTCTTCTTCTTTTCATTCTTCTTTTCATTCTTCTTTTAATTCTTCTTTTCATTCTTCTTCTCATTCTTCTTTTCATTCTTCTTCTTCTTCTTCTTTTCATTCTTCTTCTTCTTCTTTTCATTCTTCTTCTTCTTCTTTTCATTCTTCTTTTCATTCTTCTACTTCTTCTTTTCATTCTTCTACTTCTTCTTTTCATTCTTCTTTTCATTCTTCTTCTTCTTTTCATTCTTCTTCTTCTTCTTTTCATTCTTCTTTTCATTCTTCTTCTTCTTCTTTTCATTCTTCTTCTTCTTTTCATTCTTCTTCTTTTCATTCTTCTTCTTCTTCTTTTCATTCTTCTTCTTCTTCTTTTCATTCTTCTTTTCATTCTTCTTTTCATTCTTCTTTTCATTCTTCTTCTCCTTCTTCTTCTTCTTTTCATTCTTCTTCTTCTTCTTTTCATTCTTCTTCTTCTTCTTCTTTTCATTCTTCTTCTTCTTCTTCTTCTTCTTTTCATTCTTCTTTTCATTCTTCTTCTTCTTCTTTTCATTCTTCTTTTCATTCTTCTTCTTCTTCTTTTCATTCTTCTTTTCATTCTTCTTTTCATTCTTCTCATTCTTCTTTTCATTCTTCTTTTCATTCTTCTTCTTTTCATTCTTCTTCTTTTCATTCTTCTTTTCATTCTTCTTTTCATTCTTCTCATTCTTCTTTTCATTCTTCTTTTCATTCTTCTTCTTCTTCTTTTCATTCTTCTTTTCATTCTTTTTTTCATTCTTCTTCTTCTTCTTTTCATTCTTCTTCTTCTTCTTTTCATTCTTCTTTTCATTCTTCTTCTTCTTCTTTTCATTCTTCTTCTTCTTCTTTTCTTTCTTCTTCTTCTTCTTTTCATTCTTCTTTTCCTTCTTCTTCTTCTTTTCATTCTTCTTTTCATTCTTCTTCTTCTTCTTTTCATTCTTCTTTTCATTCTTCTTTTCATTCTTCTTCTTCTTCTTTTCATTCTTCTTTTCATTCTTCTCATTCTTCTTTTCATTCTTCTCATTCTTCTTTTCATTCTTCTTCTTCTTCTTCTTTTCATTCTTCTTTTCATTCTTCTTCTTCTTCTTTTCATTCTTCTTCTTCTTCTTTTCATTCTTCTTCTTCTTCTTCTTTTCATTCTTCTTCTTCTTCTTCTTTTCATTCTTCTTTTCATTATTCTTCTTTTCATTCTTCTTTTCATTCTTCTCATTCTTCTTTTCATTCTTCTTTTCATTCTTCTTCTTCTCCTTCTTTTCATTCTTCTTCTCCTTCTTTTCATTCTTCTTCTTCTTTTCATTCTTCTTCTTCTTCTTTTCATTCTTCTTCTTCTTCTTTTCATTCTTCTTCTTCTTCTTTTCATTCTTCTTTTCATTCTTCTTCTTCTTCTTTTCATTCTTCTTCTTTTCATTCTTCTTTTCATTCTTCTTCTTCTTCTTCGTCGTGCCCCGTGACTGCCCAAATGAGTGAAGTGTGCGGTGATTCTAAGATCGACGGCACTCATCTGCATGTCATACTGACTGACAGTATTATTTCTCTTCCCCAGCAGACTCCAAGGGCATTTAAATTAAAGGTACAGTGTTCTGCACTAATATAAAGGCTCTCTGAAGCCTAGAAACCCTTTAAATAAGTTAAATTCGCGGCGAATGAATTCGCATCGAATCGAATTTCTCCCGCAAATTCGGCGAATCAGCCGAATCGAATTTTTGAATAATTCGCTCATCTCTACTGATGATGTTATGCTTTTTCTTACTAACCCATTGACTTCACTGCCTAATTTATGTGCCATACTAAATGATTTTGCTATAATATCAGGTCTAACTGTTAATTTTACCAAATCGGTGGTTATGCCGGTTAATATTCCTGATTCCCTAAGTGCATCTCTCCGCAGTTCTTTTCCGTTCCGCTGGTCCACAGACCGGATATCCTATTTGGGTATTAATCTCACTCCCAGGTACTTAGATATGTTTGCTGCTAATTATCCACCATGTATATCACGTCTCTCTACTCTACTGAAGATTTGGCATGGTTATCCTATTTCCTTTTTGGGTAGAGTCACGGCTGTTAAAATGAATATTTTGCCTAAACGTCTTTATCTTTTTAGAGCACTTCCAATCCCGGTCTCAAACACATTTTTGAACCATTTTCAGCGGGCCATTAATAATTTTATCTGGGGCAATAAGCGCCCCCGTTTCGCCTCAGCTATTTTGTACCGCTCACAACGGACTGGAGGCCTCGGTCTCCCCAATTTTTGGCTATATTACCTTTTGGCTCGTTTTGCACAGCTATCTCAATGGGCAACAATTAACTCTCAGATCCCATGGGTCAAGTTTGAATCTCAGTCTATACGCCCATTCTATTTACCGGGTATTTTGTGGTCCAGAGTCCCTCCACGATCGTTTACTTTTTATAACTCCATAGTGACTCATTCCATGACACTTTGGTCCATATACAAATTTAAGTTGAATTTGGTCTCTCCTGTTCCCCCCGGTGCTTCATTTTTTGGTGATCCTACTTTTGCACCAGCTTTTCTTCTCCTCAACTGTTTCGTTGGTGGTATGATCAATCTTTTATCAGATTATCTGATTTTCAAAGAGGAGGATCCTATATTACCTTTGATATGCTGCGCACGCTTTTTGATGTTCCCCTTCGTGAATACCTTCGTTACCGACAGATTAGACACTTTTTTGAATCACATTTTGGCCTTATACCATCTTTTCCGGTTTCCTTTTTTGAACGTACCAGCCGTGACTGCCCTAGGGGAAGGGGCCTTATTTCTAATTTTTATCACCAATCTTTGCTTTGTCTTTTTCATACGCCTCCTTTATACCGACAACGGTGGGAGGAGGATAGTGGCACCACTTTTTCGGATGAGGATTGGGATTCCATGGTGGATAATATATGTAAAAGTTCTCGATCTCTTTCTGTTCGTGAGACAGCCCTTAAAGTTTTAACTAGATGGTATTATACCCCATCGAGGCTACATAGATTGTTCCCACAAACGTCCCCTCTATATTTTCGGGGCTGTGGCCTTACAGGCACTTTGGTGCATATATTTTGGGACTGCCCGTCCATTTCATTGATTTGGTACAGGTTATCTGAGGTGGCTACCTCACTGGCGGGTACCCCAGTACGCTTTTCTATACAGACCTGTCTATTGGGGGCTCACATCCCAGGGGTCCCAGATGCCATTATGAGATTGATACATACACTATGTGTATTGCCACTTTATGGTCTATTGCCTTACATTGGAGGTCCAATGCTGTGCCTTTGGCCTCCATTTTACACAGAGTTGATGCAGTAATGCTCATGGAACGCATTCATTATACTCTGCTGGATAAGATGCACTTATTTTATAAAAAATGGGAATCATGGAGGGATTATAGACATTTATTGCATGATTAACAATGTTTCCAGTGAACAGCTACTGACAAATGCAGTTGACGGATGTCTCATTCAACCTATCTCATCACTAACATATCTCATGTACTTGCAATCTACTTTTTTTCTGTTTCTTCTCTTTCTTACTACAATAGACTTTTCTGAATTGTACTTTTCATAAGTGCCTTGTTTTTTCTATCCATATAATCTGAAAATGTGTTGTTATTTTATTGTCTACCTTTTTTTCAATAAAATCGTTTGTAAACAAAAAAAAAAAGTAGTTTTATATAGGGTTTATTATTTTACACTTTTTAAAATTTTCTAAGGAAGTTGGGATTAGAAAATGTAATTGACCTTTTTGATCTGGCAATATGGGGGGGGATCTGGATCTTTTGCAGGTGCAGCAGTAACCAACCAACGTCTTCTCTAGACATTGTTAGAGCTCATACTATGCATACTTAAGTTAATATTAAACCCTCAATTTTTTTTAGCACCTTTAGCAGCTGATGTAATCACTTACTGAGTATGCAGCTTCTTTATCTTTTAATCCTTGCCCATGTTCTAGTTTAAGCTTGTGCCATGACCACTGCCCTAGGTTTCCTGTTTCGTGGTGGCTTCTTTCTCTTCCATATCTTTAATCTGAGCTCTTTGCAGATTTTCCCCAGGGTTTAATGAATGAGTTTGAGATCTTTTGACTATCATCCAATCATGTGCATATACAGTTATGCTTTTCTGTATTGTCCTTGCACATGATTGGATATTCATGTAACCACATTCACTAAGCTCTGGGAAAAATTCCCTTGCAAAGTGTAACTTCCTTTGCAAAGTGAACAGCCTATTTTCCTTTAGTTTAGTAAATCAGACCCATTGTTTTATTTTTTTTACCTATGCCATAGGCAGATCAAGATCTTGCATCCAAAAGCCTCCACTTTATCCAGTGGCTTAGCATGGGTTTACAGCGCCCGAGGCAAGGCAAGTAATTTGTGTCCCCTAACCCATGGACTTTTAGCACTCCCACAGCCAGCCAGTGAGCAGTGTGCGGGGCGGACAGTCACTGTGCAGTGAGGACAGCCAGTCAGTGAGCAGTGTGCAGTGAGGACGGTCAGTGAGCAGTATGTGGTGAGGACAGTCACTGTGTGGTGGGGTCAGTCAGTGAGCAGTGTGCAGTGCGGACAGCCAGTTAGTGAGCAGTGTAAGGTGAGGACAGCCACTGTGCAGTGACACCAGTCAGTGAGCAGTGTGCAGTGAGGACAGCCCATCGGTGAGCAGTGTATGGGGAGAACAGTCACTGAGCAGTGAGGCCAGTCAGTGGGCAGTCTGGGGTGAGGACAGGCAGTCAGTGAGCAGTGTTCGGGGAGGACAGTCACTGTGCAGTGGGGCCAGTCAGTGAGCAGTGCACAGTAAGGACATCCAGTCAGTGGGCAGTGAGAACAGCCAGTCAGTAAGCAGTGTGGACACAGTCAGTGAGCAGTGTGCTGTGAGGACAGCCAGTCAGTGAACAGTGTGGGCATCCAGTCAGTAGGCAGTGCACACTGAGGACAGCCAGTCAGTGAGCAGTGCATGGTGAGGAAAGCCAGTGAGCAGTGCATGGTGAGGACAGCCAGTCAGTGAGCAGTGTGGACTGCCAGTCAGTAAGTCATAAGGACAGCCTTATACTGGATGACACACACTGTGAGCCTCCTGTCAGTCATCCTACACCCCTCTAAATGTTGAGGCCAGAGCAACCGCACTGGGGGGCCCAAGCTACTCCACTGACTTGCTTATCAAAAAATTCCCTATTTTCAGTGAATACTCAGTGATTCTCTATTACACTTTCTTCTTTGCTGAAAATGCCACCACCATGGAATCACCAGTTACTTGAAACGTAGCGCATAAAGCCACATTAGAGGTCACTTTATTCATTTTGTTACTTGAGCCAAAAACTGAGACTACATAATTCAACTATGTTAGAAATGAAATATTTAAACTTTGGACATTATACAAATCTAATCCTAGTGTAGATTATAATCTACCTGTACCTAACCAGCTGAGCAGTTAGGCTAGACCTAAGATAACACACTCCAATAAATATGCCAGGTTGCACAGTGTTGCGGGGTATCTACTTAAGAGTGGCATTGCTGAAGCAGAATATCTCCCCTAGCTATCAGTGGAATGACTGTTCAAGTAAGGATGGGGACAGGAGAAAAAACTGAGGGTCCCCTAGTGGGTGGTATGGGGTTGTTTTGGACTTCTGAATGGCCAAAGACTCTAATAATTTCTTAATCAGCTTACTTTGAATGTCTCCTCCCTAATCAGAGTGGATTATTTTTCCAGTACATAATGAACAAAAACTTCACCAAGACCTTGGCTACTGTGGATGCTCATAAGTCTTTTGTTGGAAACGCCTAAACACAACAGGTGAAATGGTCTGTCACACCACCAGGACATTTCACTGTCCACTGGAGTAGAGTTCTAGGCATAAGGAGTCAGTGCACACCAGCTTCATAGGCCCTTGGCTTTAGATGTGGCCGATGTGCACTTTGTATTCAGTGCAGTCTATTCAGTGCAGTCAGGAGTGACAGTAGCTCTTGCCTTCAGCCCGCATACAAGCCAGTAGTAGTAGTAAGTCATTTCTCACTAATTTGAAAATCCTTCCCATTCCTAAGTGGTCAGCATGGAGAGCAGTCAACACTGTTTCTCCAACAGCATTGGCCCCGGTCACTCCCTTGCTCTGGTATTCAATTCCTTGGTATAGAGCTTGTACTCCTTCTGCTGTCAGTTGAGTCTGTTTTCAGATGGAGTATCTGAATCATAGGCTCTCCTTTACAGGGCTTTTGCATTTCTGTTACCGACCACTGGTTGATACTTCAAGCTGAACCATTAGCCAGATTGTGTGGCTATGCATATGTACCCTGTGGCACTCAACTTGGCTGTGATGAGGGGGTTATTATCGGTTTTGACCACAAAGTCTGCATCATACAGGTAGTCTTTCAGCCTATTCACTACATCCCACTTCAAGGCAAGGATCTTTATTTTGTGGGTGGGCTAGTTTTTCTTAGCATGGGTGAGGCTCAGGTAGGCAACAGGTCAAAGGTGTCCATCACGCTTGTGGTATAACATCCCACCTGGCCCATCTTGATTGGCATTAACATGCAGTTCGTAAGGTTTGATTGGATCAGTATAAGCTAGAACAAGGGTATTCGTGAGACTTGTCTTCAACTGACGGAAAGCTTGCTCACACTGATCGCTCCATTGATCCTTAATCTACTCTCGAGAATTACTGGGCCCTTTGGATTGCTTGGCTGACCTCAGTAAGTCTATGGTGTCTTCCTCACCTCCACTCTTCAACAACTCAATGAGGGGCAAGGCTATCTTAGAGAATCCCTCAATGAATCTTTGGTAGTATGAGCAGAACCCCAGGAAAAACCTCAGATCCATGAGTGGTAGGTCTTGGCCAGGAGGTGACAGCTTCTAGCTTCTTGGGGTCAGTGGCCACTCCCTCAATGGAAACCACATGCCCTAGATAAAATGATGAAGGGCTGTTAGAACTGGCACTTGTCTATAGACAACTTCAACCCTCATCCATTGGAGAGTCAAGACCTTCTCCAGACGCTTTTCATACTCTTCAAAGGTTCCAGCAAAAGATAATAATATCATTTTGGTACACCAGCACTTTGATCAGGTTCATTTCCCTCACTGTTTTCTCTATCAGTCGCTGGAAGATGCTGGAGCTCCCTAAAGAACTGGAGGCATTATTTTGAATTTTAAAAACTACAGTAGACAGATAATGGTCATCTTCTTATGATCTTCAGGGTGCAGTGCGATCTGAGAGTACCCACATTTTAGGTCTAGAACACTGAACCACCTCTCTCCTGAAGGGTTTTTTAAGACATCTCCGCGTGGAGTAATGTATCGGTCAGAAATAATTCTCCTGTAAAATGTTTGGTAGTCGATACACATCTGCGGAGAGCCATTCTTCCTCTGCACCGCCACTATGGGGGAGGCATAAGAGCTCCATGACTGTCTAATGTCCACTCTCTTCAGCTCTCCACCTCCAGATTACCTGGCGAGTTCCATAAAACTCTTTTCCTAAATGTATTGTCTTCCTGAAGGCAAACTCGGTGTTGGGAACTCCTTTGCACACCCCACGTTGAAATCACTCTTAGAGAACATTTCCTGCCATCAGAAGTTGGGTTTTGGCTTTCTCTCTCTATTCAGTGGATATCGGGGTGTTCTGTGGATAGAACCTCTCTACAGGAATTACCTCTATGGCTCCCCCCACCAAATCAGATGGCAAAACAGGGGAAGCTGGATTGACTTCCCTATCTGCATTTGGACTCCTAACTTAACTAGAGAGCCAGTAATATTGCGAACACTGAATCTTCCCGTGACTTTATTGCAAAGCCCTGGTCGACACTACTTCAGGGATCGACTCCACCCCTGTGTCCTTATCCCGATAATCTGTTTCAAGGACAATAAAAGGACTCTGGTTGATCCTAGCTGAACTTGATGGAAGCTCATAGGCATGCCACCTCTCCTGGCTGCAGTATCTTCCTGCCTCTGTCTAGTTGCCAGAACTTCCCACTCCTTCCACTGGAGATTTTTGTTCTTGTATCATGTGTTGATGCATTTGTTATAGCATGGGGTGGACACCTTATCTATCAAGTAATTTATTGCTGCAAGTGAGCAGCCTCCCTACAACATCAGTATTTGTCCCTACTAGCAAGGAGTTCCTTTTAGCCCCAGAGGAATGAGAGCACATAACAGCTATGGTATCAAACGTCTTGGGTTGCCCAGCTATAGAAGAACTGAATGTCCACTTGATCAACAGGTACCCATCATAAACTAACTTCTGGATCCCTCAAACCTCTAGCCCCTTTTTTTAGGGCTGAATGTTTTAGATGTTTGTCTTAGAAGTCCCAGAATAACAGAGTCACCTATGCTCCAGTATCCAGAGGAGCATTTGTGTAGATGCCTTGTACTTGGACTGACATGATGGGGTAGGGCCGTACTAACTTGTCAGGTATTTTGCTGCGGGCAGCGGGGGTGGCTGGTTCTGTGGCTTGTATTTTCACCCCCTTCTTGGTTGGCTGCTATTTTTGCTGGTGTCTCAATTAAGTTCCAGGAAGTTGGTGTGCACTGACTTTTTGAGGATGCATGCCTGAGGTAAATAAGACTAAGCTGGACAGTCGCTCAGAAACAGCAGAAGGGACCCACTTTGGACCTCCACTGTTTGTTTGCATCTTTAAATTTGAAGTTGTCTGCTGGGAGTGGGCACTTGGTTTGTTCCTTCACTGGGACCCTGTAAAGTTTCCCACTGGCTTTCCAGGCAGCAGCTTCTGCAGTGCCTTTAGAAATTATGTGGCAATGGCACGCAAAGTCTCTCTCTTTGCAAACTATGCCCTGAAGATTCCTACACAATTGTAGCATCGCTTCCCAGAAAAGGGAAGAAGGGTACGTGATATGGCTTCCTTCCTTTCTGAGGTCAAAGCAACCACTGCCTGTTTCACATCAGTGAGGGGTTTTTGCATATTAGCATGGGTTTCCATCACTTGCATTATTGTCTTATGCATCTCAAGCTGTGGCTACACCACTTGGGCCAGTAGATTTGGAGTTAACAGATCTGATGGTGCTTGGGATGTTTTTTTTTCTTAGCTGCTCAGCATTTGCCTCATCATCATCCTCTGAGAAGTAATCTCCAACCTGAGGAGGACACATTTTGCTTGCTCTTTCCTTAGTACATGCTTTGGCTTGGTGTTTGAATCTTGCTTCTTCTCCTCCAACAAAGCTTCCTAAATTCCTTCCCCAACTCTAGATAGGTGGGAGTGTTTTTGGATCCCCTCAGAAGAAACCTGAGAATAATAGGATGATCTCCCTGTATAATTGGGTCCAGCTGACCCTTTCAGCATTTTTTAGACCTATCCCCTTTTTCTGGATGATCTGATGCAGAATCTTGTCCACTCGGGTCACATAGTCTGGATGTATATATAATCGGGTCATATATATCTGGACATTTCTCTACTCTCCTGAATACAGCATACAGTGTCTCAATGTAGTCTGAGTCTATGCAGTCCTGTTTCCCAGGTTTTAGGTTGTGGAACACTTCTGCAGCTGGTCCCCTCAGACTCTCACTGCCTCTTTGCTTCTTTAGGACCCCAGGGATCTCCCACTCCTCTAATGCCTGGGAGGCTTGATCCATCCATGTTTCAAAGTCCTCCTTACTTGATGGGACTGGAGATTTTTCTAAGAAGAAACAGTTTCCTTTACCCACGGTTAATGGGGCTGGAACCATTCTTCACAAATGGCACTTTCTGGATTGATGTCTGGCACTCTCAGCTGAATCAGGTGGGCTTTAAAGTACTTATTTAACTGTGAGTTAGCCCTCTGGAAACCAGAGGGGACTCCCCTCCTCCACTCTAGTAGGAAATGGGTATGAGAGGTCATCTGATAATGTCCAGTATGAACAGAAGTGCCGTTGCTGCTTTTGCTCTTCCGTCCAGGTATTTCTGGAGATATCAGCCACTATGCTTGATGCCAGGCAGCCATTTTGCTCCTCGCACCACTGGATTGCATCAGCAGGGCCCATGCTGGCTGTCTCTAACTCATTGTCTTGGTTACTTGCTGGCAGAACAGAGGTATTCTGGACAAACACTTGTTACACTTACCCCTGCAGGAGCCACTTCGTATGATGGGTTCTACCATGACTCTGTAAACTACTCTGTATATATTATTTGAAGGCTGCACACACCCGTATAACTTAAGTGTAAGTATGCTGCCACACTATATTAACAAACAGGAAATAGGCCATAGGCTGCTTGATGGTAGATAAAGTTAGATTAACTGACTATTGAATTAACTAAATACTAGTCTCAACTGTGGCGATTAACTTAATCTGCACTAAGGCTAACCCATATTAAACTAGTGCACACAGTGTTAATAAATACAGTGTCACCATAAGAAGTATAAAAGTCCCAATGTAACTTTTGATAATAACTAGTCAAGTGTATCTGAATGTACTCTGCAATACACCCTTAAAAGTGGGTGGGAGTACACTTTCCTGAGAGGGGAACCCCTGAGGATGGCTGCCAAGTACCTGGCACCTGATTAACAAGTTTCAGCTGACTAGTGTTGGGGTCCATAGGTGGCGCACTTGCTGATGTCTCTTTACGCTGTATGCAGTGGATGACTAATGGGCTGCTAATTTTAGAGCAGTCTCTACTGGCATTAAATGTAGATAGTAATGGGATAAGAAAAGAAATTAGCAGCTGACTAGAGCAGACCTGCCAAAAAGTGGTTTATTACAAATCCTATGCGGAGTAATTATCACTAAATTAGTGAATGCAAAATATTATTTATTTATTTAGATCACATGGATCATGAAAAGATTGACATTTAATCATGGTGATCACTTAGCTGCATGTGTATCTAGTAAACCAGATAAGAAAAGCAAAGACTTCTTCTGTATTCATCAAAATAGAGAGTTCAAATAAAGAATCCTGGTATGAGTACAACTTCTTTATGTCAAAGTTGGCATCCTTATCAGTTCCTTAATATGGATAATCAAAGCTTGTATAATGCATTCCTAGAAGTTGAATAGATGAATAGACAATGAATACATGAAGATCTTGAATAGGCTATGTCACTATCATTGATTGCCTGCTACCATGAAAGCTTGAATATAAACCAACATCATGTGAATAACTGTCTGTAATTTCACAAAGTGTGGCCAAGACCAATGGGCCAATGTTCAAAACATTTTTGGATTTAAAGGAGACCATATCTCTTTGATAACTATAGTATGCATACTTATGCAAATTCATTCATCAGTGGGAATATCTTGGTTTCTAATATGGAGGAGGGCAGAGGGCTGTGGAGGTCTGAGAAGGAGTAGGAGGTCTGGGGGGGGGGGGGGTCTGAGGAGAAGAGGGAAGCTCTAGGTGGGTCTGAGGAGGAGGAGGACTGGAGGACTTTGAGGAAGGGGGAGTCTGAGGAGGAGGGGTTGTTGGAGGAGGAGAGAGGTCTGGGGGGGCTCTGAAGAGGAGTTCTGGAGGTTTTAGGAGGGGAGTCTAGGGAGCTGAGGAGGAGGGGGGCATCTGGAGAGGTCTGATGAGGGGGGGCATATGGGTTGGTCAGAGGAGGGATGTCTAGGGGCATCTGAAGAGAAGGGGGAGGTGTGACGGGAGTCACTTTGGGTGGGGGGTCCATAGAACACAGCTCACTTTGGTGAGGTGAGGAAACCCCGTCTCAGCTCCCCATATCCCTCTTATGTGTAAGTCACCCTGTGCCTGTTAGGGGTGCAGGGTGATATGTCTTAATATTGTGTAGACATGTATAGGTGGGGTGGGGGGTTGTTCATTGTTTAATGACATGTGGTTGTATCCCATTGTTCTATTGTGTGTCTTGCTTGGGAGCAAACAATTATGGGATGTATGTGTTTGTGTGTATTGACTTGGTGGGGGGGGGGGTTTCCGGCAGCCCTTCCCCTGATGGGACTGTCTGCTGATGTGTCTCTTGTTACTGGGTGTGTATTGCCCCGCCCTGTGTATATATCTTGTATCTATGTTAAAATAAAGTAGTCTATTTCCTGATTTATTTCAAGAGTGGTCTCGTCTAGTCTTGTATGGTCAGTGGTGGTGTTCATGGTCGGTGTTCAGATGGGGAAGCGGTATTACAACGGAAATACCCAAGCGCAGACGGGGTCAGGTTCCGTTACAAGAGGGCTGGAAGGCTCTGAGAAAAAGGGGGTCTGGGGAAGCAGGAGGCATCTGGAGAGAGTCTGAGGGGGAAAGTCTGAGGAGGAGGAATAGGGAGGTCTAAAGGGGTCGGAGGAGGAGGGAAGTCTGGGAGTCTTAGGAGGAGGGGGGGCATCTGAAGAGAAGGGGGTAGGTATTGGAAGGTCTGAGGAGAAGGGGGGAGATCTGAGTGGTCTGAGGATGAGGGGGGCATCTGAGGAGGCGAAAGGTCTGGGGGGGTCAAAGGAGGAGGGGTTATCTGAGAAGGGGAGAGGTCTTGTGAGTGTCTGAAGAGGAGAGCAGAAGTCTGAGAGGGTCTGAGGAGGAAGGGGCATCTGAGTAGAAGGGGGGAGGTCTAGGAGGGTTTTAGGAGGAGGGCAGAGGTTTGTGGAGGTCTAAAGAGGAGGGAGAGGTCTAAGATGGAGGGTGAGCTCTGGGGGGTCTAAGGAGGAAGTCTGGAGGGCTCTGAGGAAGAAGGGGGGTATCTGAGGAAAGTCTGAGGGGGAAAGTCTGGGGGGGTCTGAGGAGAAGGGGGGTGTCAGAGAAGGAGGGAGTTCTGGGGGTCTGAAGAGGAAAGAGGAGGTCTGGGTGGGGTGTGAGAAGGGAGAAGGTCTGGGGGGGCCTGAGGAAGTGGGGGGGCATCTGAGGAGAAGGGGGAAAGTCTGAGGTGGAGGGGGAAAGTTTGAGGAGGAAAGGGGCATCTGAGAAGAAGGGGAGGATCTTGGGAGGGTCTGAGGAGAAGGAGGGTATGGGGGTGTCTGAGGAGGAGGGGAGAGGTCTAGGGAGTTGTCTGAGGAGGAGGTTGGAGGTCTGGGGGGGGGGGGGTCTGAGGAGGAGGGGGGGCATCTGAGTAGAAGGGGAGATTTGGGAGGGTTTGAGGCGGAAGGCATAGGTCTGTAGATGTCTGAGGAGGAGGTGGAGGGTCTGAAGAGGAGGGCATCTGAGGAGGAAGGGGGAGGTCTGGGAGCAGTCTAAAGAGAAGGGGGAGGTCTGATGAGGTGTAGAAGGGAGGAGGCATCAGAGGAGAAGGGGGGTCTGAGGAGGTCTGGGGGGGTCTTAGGAGGAGAGGGGCATCTGAGAAGGAGATCTGGGGGTCTGAGGAGGGGGGAGGCATCTGATGAAAAGGGGGAGGTCTGAGGAGGAGGGAGGTCTTGGGGAGTTCTGAAGAGGAGGAAGGAGGTCTGGGGGGTCTTAGGAGGAGGGGTGCGTCTGAAGAAAAGTGGAGTAGGTCTGGGGGGGGTCTGAGGAGGAGGGGGCATCTGAGGAGAGAGGAGATCTGGGGGGGTCTGAGGAGGGGGGAGGTCTGGGGGTATAATTATAAGAAAGATGCCACAAAAGTAGGTGGATCATTCCTACATAGTAACTCTCTGTCTCATCAAAAAATAAAGATGTGGGTTATAACCGAGCAAAACCATAACACAAAAAAATACAGCCATAAGAGCAGGCTGTGAAAAGAATGGTTCTAAATAGACCCAAGCAGAGTAGTTTGAAAATACAAAATCCTTTATTACAAATCTTGCAAAAAAGTGAAACCTTGCAAGGTGATCAAAAACACACCACAGATGAATTAAAATCAGCAATCCGGATTGCAATGTCAACAGGTTGTCGATGATATAGTGTAATGTGAGCTGCCAATAACCCCAGATATTGTGTAAAATTATCAGTAATAAATACAACCCTATTAAGGAAATTTTCATTTATATGTAGCAACTCACTGAATAGCCATAAGCATCATAAATAAAATGTTCTTAATAATGAAAAACAAAAATTGAATCTCAAAAGTTCCAGCTATCCTGGGAATAAGGAATAATGAGAATCATATAGGTAATCCAGAGACCACGATTAGGTTATCCCAATATCCGTGTAGATGGATCACATGAGTCTCAGATGGCATTAAAAGGCAATCAGTATCCATAGTAGTTATCGAACATTGATGAACCAGGGACTAAAAAGAAGTGAATAACTGTTCCAACAGGTTGTCACAAGGGATAGGCTTCAGGTGATGTATGAGTTTAAACTCATATGCAAATCAGCGTGCATGCAGGTATAAACACAAATCCAGTTAGAGTGACTGGTACGTAGAGAGATCACAGTTGGCCTCAAGGATGTTGATCCCCAAGTGGTTGATCTCAAGTGTGTTTCCATACACTACAAACTGCATCAAGCTGTGCTATTCCCCATTGAAGCCTTCCAGTCATCCCTGGAGATCACTCCTATTCAAGGCAATGCATATTGCAAAGCAATACAGGGCATCGCACATGCGGTTCTGAGTACAGCCTTGTGTGCTCACATGTCTGTGAGAACACCTGTGGACATCGCTTCCGGGTGTGATGATGTAATTATGTTGACGCGTTTCATCCGCCAATCACTACGGACTTCATCAGAACAAGGAGGGGTCAGTTAGTTACTTGCCCTCCTGAGGATTTACCCTCCTTCCTGACCAGGCCTCTTTTTTGCTACTCGGCGCTGCACTAATTCAACTGATAATTGCGCAGTCATGCAATGCTGCACCCAAACAAAATTTACGTCCTTTTTTTCACACAAATAGAGCTTTCTTTTGGTGGTATTTGATCACCTGTGAGCATTTTATTTTTCACGCTTTAACAAAAAAAGACCAAAAAGTTTGAAGAAAAACAATATTTTTTTACTTTCAGCTATAAAAAATATATAGTAAACTCAAAGTTAGTTATAAATTTAGGCCAAAATGTATTCTGCTACATGTTTTTGGTAAAATAAATCCCAATAAGTGTATATTGATTGCTTTGTGTGAAAGTTATAGCGTCTATATAAATATGGTATAGATAATGGAATTTACACAGCTTTTACTTTCTGATTGCCCATCACATTTCTTGAGGTGCCAAAATACCAGGATAGTACAAACACCCTCAAATGACCCCTTTTCAGAAAGTAGACACCCTAAGCTATCTGGTGAGAGGCATATTGAGTCCATGGAAGATTTATTTTTTTTCCACAAGTTTCTGGAAAATGACAAAAACATTTTGTTTTTTACACAAAGTTGTCATTTAAATGATTTATTTCTCGCACAAGCCATGGGTATATGTGGAATTACACCCCAAAATACATTCTGCTACTTCTACTGAGTATGGGGATACCACATGTGTGAGACTTTTTGGGAGCCTAGCCACATACAGGAGCCTGAAATCCAATGACCACTTTGAAAGCCTGAAGGTGCGTAACTTCCTCATTACACTTCCTCACTACCTATCAAAGTTTCGAAGACCCTGACATGCCAGGATAGCACCAAACCCCCCCAAATGATCCCTTTCTGGAAAGTAGACACCTGAAGGAATTTAAAAAGAGGCATGGTGAGTATTTTGCAGATCTAATTTTTTCTCACAAGGTTTTGAAATATAAAAAAAATAGAAAAAATATGTTTTTGTTTTTTTTCTTCATTTTCCAAAAACTTGTGGCTACAAATGAGATCTGCAAAATACTTACCGTGCTTTTTATCAAATTCCTTGGGGTGTCTACTTTCCAAAAAGGGGTCATTTGGGGGGGTTAGGTGCTATCCTGGCATTTCAGGGCCTCCGAAACTGTGATAGGTAGTCTGGAAGTGTAATGAGGAAATAAAGCCCTTTAAAAGCCTGAAGGTGCTTATTGGATTTTGGGGTCCTGTATTTGGCTAGACTGCCAAAACGTCTCTCACATGTGGTACCCCCATACTCGGGAGAAGTAGCATAATGTATTTTGGGGAGTAATTCCACATATACCCATGGCATGTGTGAGCAGTAAATCATTTAGGTGACAATTTTGTGTAAAAAAAAAAATGTTTTTTTTGTCATTTTCCAAAAACTTGTGGTAAAAAAATAAATTCTTCTATTGATTCAACATGCCTCTCAGCAAATAGTTTGGGGTGTCTACTTTCCAAAAAGGGGTCGTTTTGGGGGGTGGGGGCATTCTATACCCAGCATTAGAAGTTTATGTCACACAACCACCTGAAGACCAAGCCTTTTCTGACACTTTTTGTTCACATGAAAAAAATCAGTATTTTTTGCTACGAAATTAATTTAAACCCCCAAACATTATATATTTATTTTAAAGCAGATACCCTAGTGAATAAAATGGTGGGTACTACAATTTTTTATGGCACATAGTACTCGCGCAGCGATTTTTCAAAAGCAAATTTAAAAAAAAAAAATACACTTTTTTTACTTTTAATGCACAAAAACACAATATATTGGCCAATTATTTGGTAAAATATAAAAGATAATGGTATGCCGAGTAAATAGATACCAAACATGACATGCTTTAAAACTGCGCATGCCCCGTGCAATGGCGACAAACTGCAAACATTTTTAATATCCATAGGCAACGCTTTAAAAGCCTTTAAAGCTACCATTTTAGATTTACAGAGGAAGTCTAGTGTTAGAATTACTGCCCTTGATCTGACATTCATGGCAATACCTCACATGCATGGTGCAACCGCTGTTTACATACCGACACAGGGTCAAGGCTTGTGCACACAGGTGTGCGCGCATAGGAGGGGCGATTTTTTTTTTTTTTTTAGTTATTTTGATTTTTTTAAATTATTTTTACATTGTACCTTTCATTTTTTTTAATCACTTTTAATGCTATAACAGGGAATGCAAATATCCCCTATAACTTCAATGGGCATTGTCATATATTCTTTTTTGAGAAATCTGGGGTCTATCAGACTCTGGATATCTCCTCTGCCCTTACATTATCTAATCAAACCAAAATCGGTGTGATCAGATGCTTTCCAAATTCACAAATGGCGCTGTTTATATCCTGCGAAACTGAAGTGATGAAATGCTTGTAGCTTCCGAATTCTTAGACTATAGAGATGATTGGCACCACTCTAGTCTCCAATCAGCTCTATGGTCAGCTGGCAGAAACACCAGCTGCATTCTCAGGTTCCCCCGATGGCATGAGACTGCTTGGAAGACAGCGGGGGAGGGGGGCACCATCTCGTCACTGATCCTTGTTGGGTATATATACTATGTTCTTTTTTTTTTTTGTATGCAGCATGTGGACTGAATGAAAAAAAGAGAAGAAATCTCTGCCAGAAAAAGTGTGTGGTATGCCCACCATTAGAATATACCGCCCTGCATCCACCCACTTCTAATGGTGGGCACACATTAGGTCACACTTTGCCACAAGCGCCAGTTCCAAGATTGAACAAATGTCTAAATAGTGGGACGCTTGAATAAAAATTGTCCATGTATTAGTGGTGCCCCATATGGAAAAAGGATGACACCAAGTCCCAAACTATTTTGCCACTGCTCCCCATGTAGTCTGGGCATCCAGGGGGCTCCACGTGACTATCTTTTCCCTCGTAAATCCGAAACTTATAAGTATAGCCTGTTGCCCTCTCACAGGTCTTCTACATCTTGATCCCATATCTGGTACGCTTGCAGGGAAGAAATTGTTTGAATGCAAGGCGGCCAGAAAAATCAGGGTCTCATGCGAGGGGCTGAATTTTGTGGAGCCAGTCAAATTCAGGGTTACCCCGAGGATGACAGAGTGTATTGTCGTTGAAATGCATAAAACACATTATACTCTCATATCTATGCTTGGCCATGGCAGAAGAGAACACGGGCATATGATGAATCGGGTCTGCGGACCAATACAACTGCAATTCATTTCTTTTAGTAATGCCCATTTTGAGGGTTACGCCCAAAAAAAATCTAAATTCGAAATCCGTAATGAGTTTCCATGCGAATGGTCTGGCAAGGTTTGAATTTGGGTTGGCGGCGATTGTTGTGCATATAAATTGCTTTGATCCACAATCAATGCATACAGATATTCCGAGAAAAACAGCTCCAAAAATTATTATTATTATTATACAGTATTTATGTAGCACCAAAAGGTTTGCTCAGCGCTGAACATTATAGTGGGGGACAGAACATGAGACAATACAGTAACAAAACAATACACGCGGGGTTCGAGGGCCCTGCTATTTTGAGCTTACAATCTAGGAGGGAGGGGATAGTGGTACAGGAGGAAGTGGCTGTGGGGGATGGAGTTGTAGGAGGAGTGGAGGAGATCGGCTGTTAAGTGAGGGTGGGGTAGGCTTCCCTGAAGAGATGGGTTTTCAGGGTGCGCCTAAAGGTGAGGAGTGTTGGTGACAATCTGATGGATTGGGGTAGTGAGTTCCAGAGGATGGGGGAAGTCCTGGAGAAGTCCTGCAGTCGGGCGTGGGAGGAGGAGACCAGGGAGCTAGAAAGTAGGAGGTCTTGTGAGGAGCGAAGAGTACGGGTTGGGTGGTATTTGGGTATCAGGTCGGTGAGGTAGTTTGGGGCAGCGTTATGAATGGCTTTGTATGTCAGTGTTAGTATTTTGAATTTAATGCGTTGGGCAATCGGAAGCCAGTGGAGGGAATGACAGAGGGAGCGGTTGGTAAGGTGGATGAGTCTGGCCACTGAGTTCAGGATAGACTGAAGCGGGGATAGCCTGTGTTGGGGTAGGCCAGTGAGAAGGGAGTTGCAGTAGTCCAGACGTGAGATAATAAGGGAGTGAGCGAGTTGTTTAGTAGTGTCTGGGGTTTGGAACGTACGTATTTTGGGGATGTTGCGGAGGTGGAGTCTGCATGAGTTTGCCAACGATTGGAAATGGGGTTGGAAGGACAGGTTTGAGTCTAGAGTGACACCTAGGACTTTGGTTAGCGGGGTGGGACTGATGGTGGCGTTGTTGGTCGTGATGGAGAGGATAGGGGGGGAACGCGGGCTGGGGGGAAAATTAGGAGCTCGGTTTTGGAAAGGTTCAATTTGAGGAAATGAAGCGACATCCAGTCTGATATGTCGTTCAGTAGGTGGGCGATACGGGCGGAGACTGAAGGGTGAGGTGAGGGGTGGAGAGGTAAATTTGCTTGTCATCGGCATAAAGGTGATAGGTGAAAATCAAGGAGGTATGTGAAAAACCAAGATGTACTAGACCGCTGGTACTCGCCAGTTCACCAAAAGGTAGAGGCACTACTACTGGCACTCTGCTGCATATGAGAGTCAGCAAAATTTACCGGCAAGTGCTAACAGAGATCAGGCCTGATTCTGCGAACACTGTGGTTTTGTGTGCAATGTATCAAGTGACAGTGACCTACTGAAACTGCACTTGCTGGGGGAGAAGGTGGGGGGTAAGCGTAGGGGCTAAACGCAGGTGCTGGCAGGTGCCGGGGCTGATCCCGCTAACGCTGCATTTTTGGGGACGCTACACTAATGTGAACGCTGGTATAGTGCTGATCTGATCAAAGATTTTGACCCGTTCAGACAATGGAGGTTTATTGTGCATGAGCGCGTGAGGCAATCAAGGGGTTAAATGTGATGACTGGTGTACTGACGGGTAATCTGGCACTATCTGGGAGGGGCGTGAAAACCACGGGAGCGCGAATCACGTATATATATATACAGGGCTTTCTTTCTGCCGGAACGCGGCGGTACTGCGTTCCGCCACCTTTTTCTTCTTGTCCCCGCTCACCGACTGCCTCTGCAGAGCTGACAAGCTATGCAGAGCAGCGAAAGTGACAGGTGCCGGACGCGGCTTGTTTATGTCATGCTTGCGCGTGCCCGGCACCTGTCACTGCCGCTGCTCACAGCCGGTGAGCGGGGACATGCACGCTTCACCCCCCCCCTCTACCGCCAGCGTGTAAACATCGGGGGCGCGCGGCCACCCCCATAGGAAAGGTGTATCTTAGTACACCCGGCGGTGCGCGCTGACGTCATCACGCCCTCTGCTCGTCGATCCTACCATAGCGCGGATCGTCAGCATCAGGTAAGGAGCGGCGATACAATTTTTCTCGCTTTTCTTGCTAATGTGGGGGGGGGCAGTGTTACTCGCTATTCTTACTAATGTGGGGGGGGGGGCGGTGTTAATTCCATACATTTACTTTTATAGCCCCTCCCAAATTTTACTTGCATTCCTGTTCTCTAAAGGGGTGGTCCTAGGGTTTGATGGGGGCGTGGCCAGGTTTGGGTGGGGGAGTTCCACCACCTTTCCTCTGAGAAAAAAAGCCCTGTATATATATATATATATATATATATATATATATATGTGATTTTGCGCACCCATGCCGCCCTGTACAGTAGTAGTATTTCTGCTATAGGGCGGTCAGGAAGCGGTTACAGAAGTGGTTTGTGTTACGTCGCTGCGTTATTTTAACTGACAATTGCACGGTTATGCAACACTGCACCCAAATTAAATTTACATCCTTTTTTCCCACAAATTGATCTTTCTTTTGGTGGTATTTGATCGCCTGTGTGTTTTTTATTTTTGAGCTATAAAAAAAAGGCTGACAATTTTGAGAAAAAAAATTTTTTTTGGACTTTTTGCTATAAAATATGTCCAATAAAAAAATGTAAAAATCAAATTTAGTCATAAATTTCTGCCAAAATGTATTCTGCGACATGTCTTTGCTAAAAAAAAAATCCCAATACGTGTAAATTAATTGGTTTACGTGAAAGTTATAGTGTCTACAAATGGCGGGAAAGATACTGGTATTTTTTTCTTTATTATACTAATAATGGCAGCAATCAGCGACTTATGGCGGTGATCAGCCATTTATGACAGTGATCAGCGACTTATGGCGGGACTGCGGCGGACATTTTGACACTGGGTGGGAACTGACTTGGGGTCACTGACATCTCCAGTGACACCAATACAGTGATCAGTGCAAAAAAAAACCACTGACACTGTACTAACTGTAATAACACTGGGGAGGATGGGGTTAACATTTCTATTCAATGAAAGGGTTAACTGTGTGAGGGGAGTGTTTTACTAGTGGGTGGGGGGGTGTACTTCACAGGAACACACTGATCCCGAGAGATAAAGTCTTCTCTCAGGTTCAGCGTGCTCTGAACTGACAGATAGCAGAGCTGCAATGTAAACACTGCAGCCGTGCTATTTGTCAGTGTTTACCGGTAATCGCCGGGAGCCGGCAGGTAATGACCCGCCGGGATCCGGTGATGGACTCTGTCACAATCTGCGGGACGGGTAGGACGGGCACGCACCTCGCACGTGCCCCCTACCTGTTTTGCATAGCGCCATTTAAAGACGGCGCTGTGCGCACAGGTGCTGCCCTGCCGCAGTAAAAACACTGCGGCGGGTCGGCAAGCGGTTAAATAGCCCTTGTATGTCAAATAATGGTCATATGGCTCCCTCTTGTGTTAGATTGTCATCATTACTCAATAATACCAAATTAAAACCATTACCGAAATGTATGTGTCATTATGCTCCATAATTAATTTCAACAGGGAGGAAAACACAGATCATGGCATACTGTTTACTGGAGTAGGAACATTATAATTTCTAAAGTTTAACGCAGATGGAGAAACACGATCAGAACAGGTATAGATTACATAGATATTCTAAAAACCAATTGCAGAGACTTCATTTCATTAAATCTATTCAAGAAATACCCCAAAGTTAAGATCCGTGTTCAAACCTCTAGGGGACAAGTGTTCCCAGTGTATATATCCAAAACTTTTCCTTCTGAAGTAAAATTCTGTTAAATATCTCCACGTCTAGGGGATAATTGGAGAGAAAAAATACCTATTATTTTTATATCAATATAAAAGGGTGCAGCGCTAAAACATAATGTGCAACATAATTCGTAATAAATACAAAGATAAAATGAATAATGAATTGGATAATAAATAAACAAATAAAACCTTAACAACATAAGGTGCAAAATAATTAGGTGCAAAATAAGATGTCACCATGTGGTGAACTTTAGTGAGTAAATGTCCCAAATAAAACAGCTAACGTGAGGATCTTGTATGATCAAAATATTCGCATGTGGAAATCTGATTTGGGGTGGCAGATTATAAATCTGATTAAGTAAATCGCGCACTCACCAGAAGTGTGTAAATACACGCATTTGAGATATAGCCTGTCTCATCAGGTATTACTCAGGTCCCAGGTCAGGTTCCTTTACACCTTCTGGTCCCATCTGAATTGGGTGCTCAGGGTTCCTTGATGTGTATCACCATCTGGGGTCACCTCTAAAGCATGCTGTGTGGATGATGGCACTCACAAAGAGAGCCCAATAGGAGACACCACATAGTGTGATACTGTATAGGGAACTTTATTCCATCAAAGACAGGTGTAAACAATAGTGTAAATAATAAAGGACACTGACCATATATTACTCAGGATGGCCACCAGCAGTGGCTAGACGTCCGGTTGCTGTAGCTCCTCTGACGTGTTTCGTGCTATGCACTTACTCATAGGGTGCAGGGCTTACAGCAGGAGACGTCTAACTGCTTGTATTTATAAGTGAAAATGGCGCTTGCGCTTATCGTGCCCACCATTTTGCCGACTATCGGCGAATGCATAGTGCGCCGGCACCATTTTGCCGTGGATCACGAGGACCATAGTAAATTTCTCTATCCTCGGCTGATGCGCGTGCACCACAGCACCATTTTGTTGCCGGTATGCAGATGCCAGCAATAAGACAAATACTGTCAGATCAGATGGATTGACACAGGAGTCATGGGGGTATAATAGAGAGGCGGGATAAGGAATCCTTAATGGGTAATAATAAAAAGAGTAGGTATATGTGAAAGTACCCTTATCTACATACTCCTAGGCCAATATAATAACATACCGCAAAATACATAATTAAGCTTGTATGCGGAAATCACCCATTATTACACATACAGGTGAAACTCGAAAAATTAGAATACCGTGCAAAAGTTCATTTATTTCAGTAATGCAATGTAAAAGGTGAAACTAATATATGAGATAGACTCATTACATGCAAAGCAAGATAGTTCAAGCCGTGATTTGTCATAATTGTGATGATTATGGCTTACAGCTCATGAAAACCCCAGATTCACAATCTCAGAAAATTAGAATATTGTGAAAAGGTGCAATATTCTAGGCTCAAAGTGTCCCACTCTAATCAGCTAATTAAGCCATAGCACCTGCAAAGGGTTCCTGAGCCTTTAAATGGTCTCTCAGTCTGTTTCAGTAGAAATCACAATCATGGGAAAGACTGCTAACCTTACAGTTGTGCAGAAAACCATCATTGACACCCTCCATAAGGAGGGAAAGCCCCAAAAGGTAATTGCAAAAGAAGTTGAATGTTCCCAAAGTGCTATATCAAAGCACATTAATAGAAAGTTATGTGGAAGGGAAAAGTGTGGAAGAAAAAGGTGCACAAGCAGCAGGGATGACCGCAGCCTGGAGAGGATTGTCAGGAAAAGGCTATTCAAAAGTGTTGGGGACTTTCACGAGGCGTGGACTGAGGCTGGAGTCAGTGCATCAAGAGCCACCACACACAGACGGATCCTGGACATGGGCTTCAAATGTCGTATTCCTCTTGTCAAGCCGCTCCTGAACAACAAACAACGTTAGAAGCGTCTTACCTGGGGTAAAGAAAAACAGACCTGGTCTGTTGCTCAGTGGTCCAAAGTCCTCTTTTCTGATGAGAGCAAATTTTGCATCTCATTTGGAAACCAAGGACCCAGAGTATGGAGGAAGAATGGAGAGGCACACACTGCAAGATACTTGAAGTCCAGTGTAAAGTTTCCACAGTCTGTGTTGATTTGGGGAGCCATGTCATCTGCTGGTGTTGGTCCACTGTGCTTCATTAAGTCCAGGGTCAACGCAGCCGTCTACTAGGAGATTTTGGAGCACTTCATGCTTCCTTTCACAGACGAGCTTTATGGGGATGCTGACTTCATTTTCCAGCAGGACTTGGCACCTGCCCACACTGCCAAAAGCACCAAAACCTGATTCAATGACCGTGGGATTACTGTGCTTGATTGGCCAGCAAACTCGCCTGACCTGAACCCCATAGAGAATCTATGGGGCATTGCCAAGAGAAAAATGAGAGACATGAGACCGAACAATGCAGAAGAGCTGAAGGCCACTATTGAAGCATCCTAGTCTTCCATAACACCTCAGCAGTGCCACAGGCTGATAGCTTCCATGCCACGCCGCATTGAGGCAGTAATTGCTGCAAAAGGTGCCCAAACCAAGTACGGAGTACATATGCATGCTTATACTTTTCAGAGGTCCGATATTGTTCTATGTACAATCCTTGTTTTATTGATTGCATGTAATATTCTAATTTTCTGAAATTGGGATTTGGGGTTTTCATGAGCTGTAAGCCATAATCATCACAATTATGACAAATCACAGCTTGAACTATCTTGCTTTGCATGTAATGAGTCTATCTCATATATTAGTTTCACCTTTTAAGTTGCATTACTGAAATAAATGAACTTTTGCACAATATTCTAATTTTTCGAGTTTCACCTGTATATATGAATCACTGTGTTGTGATCATAAATGTTATATATGTAAAAAGTAGAACAAAAAAATTGATCATATACCCCATTGTGACATCAGATAATGGATGTCAAAGCTCAATTGGTAAAGGTATATAAATATAGCCTAAACATATAAATAATATATAGCTCAGACACATAGGCCTTGATTCACTAAGATGTGAGTGTATTAGCAGAGACTGACCATTCAGGCAGACTCCGGTCAATCAATCAGTCGTCTGACCAGCGTCTAGCAAGCTCATTAACGAGCGTCTACTTTGCCATTAGTGAATGTGGTATCCTATCTGGCACATTTTTAGGTGCAATACCAGATATATTCTCTAGATGGCGCACAAGCACAGGCTTTATTAACATTGGCGTTTTTCTGATAGCAAAAGAGAATTTTTAGAATGTAATAAAGAGTACAGCTGTATTAGAATTTTCTGTTTTTTTTTTTTGCTGTTTCTCTAAAATGATCAGGAAAGTAATGCATTTACTAATGAATGTCATACATTCTATTTTCAAATGTTAAACATTTTCACACTTATATCTCAAATAATTTATATACTTCTAATTTCCCAATATAGTTATATATCTTCATTCTCTTTAATCACATAACTATTCTATGTTAAAGACAAGTGCAGCGCTATAAATGCATGTGATCAATAATGAACGCATGTAAAAACCAAAAAGTGCAAAGAATAGCAATAATGATGTAAACTGGTAAATCGTGCTAAAATAAGTTCATATAATCATTCCTGAATAATGGAATGTCCTTCGTGTGAGAGTACCAACTCAGAGAGTGCCTATGAATGGCACGTGTGGTCTCTCCGTGACGGACAGTAGTGCATGAACTCGTGAAAGGTAAACCACCCTTGGGACTGGTCTACACTCACCAGAACAAAAGTATTAATGTGCATGGGTTATACACATCGCACATCTGGGGGTGCAGCAGTATGCTGGCAGCTATGGGTTAGTCATCCAGCTCCATCCATCCATCCATCAGGGTGGGTGCCCAAATGGTCCTGGGGAGGAATTAGCTCAGCCACAGGAGCCAGAAAGGTGCTCAATAGTGTAGTACACTGTCACAGGGGTGGATGACCTTTCACGAGTTCATGCACTACTGTTCGTGGTTATATTTATCTTGTGTAATACCATTTTACTAGTCTATATCATTTGACCAGCGCTCGCTTTATCATTTTTAAACAATGTAACTATTCTACATTATAACTCAAACTGTGTTTCCCACAGTGGTTTAGTGGTTAGAGCTCAGAACTTACAGCACTTGGGTCATGGGTTCTAATCCCAGTCTTGGCAACATCCCAAAAAAATGGAGATCAATTTTCTGGGTTGTGGCAGGAATATTGATCAATCAATTATGATTTTGCCTAATGACTAGAAAGTGGATGAATGTTACTTGCGTACTGTTCTTCTGCCAATTAGGTCATGTGCAAGTTTCATGCCGTGTATATTTCATTGTAACTTTTTTCTCTTTTAAATCTGTCTCCTTATACAACTTGACCCCCTCCCCCACCCCATCATCACCTGTCCCATGTGCAAATCTATGGATCACCGCCCCACTCTTTAACTATCTATTTACTGATCAAGTGAATGTGTCTCATTTTCTATCAGCTACAGCTCAGATCTCACATTATTATACAATTGCTGATTGTATCTCACCACTAGTCTGATTGAATTCACAATTCCTGGTCAGTCCTGTTCCCTGACCTCTAATAACCTTTAGGGCCAGTTCACACTACATGTGTTTCAGTTGCTTTTTCAGCATCACAAATGCACAGAAAGAAGGTTATATGGTTGTCAATGTCATAGTTCACATCAGCGCTTGCATTTTCAATGCATTGCAGGTGCTGTAAACAAAGTTGACCACGCTGCATTGTTTCTGCACAGAACTATACTGGAACACATTGAAACGTCCTTGAATGTACTAAAACGCACATGTCCCTAACTACATTGAATACAAGGAAAATAGAAAAAAATAAGTGGAAGGGATACAAAAATGCAATGTAAACATGTCCAAAACGCATCCAAAATGTACTGGAACACACTAAACATGCATGCCAAAAGGGCATGAAAAAAACCCATCAGGAACACATCTAGACTGTTTCTATAGTGTGAACCAGCCCTTAGGACTTGTTCACACCATTGGTGGTGCAGAAACGCATGCAAGAACACACATTTTCCAGCACAGCAAAGAAATGCAATGCCCTATGTAGATGTGCGCAGGTACCATGATGAAAACGTTGTTGCACCTACACACGTCTATTAAAAACAGCCCCATTCACAGCCACAAATACGCATGGCACCACACTACTGTGCGGTTAGGTGCGACACACTTGGAAAATAACATAAAAATAAGCCAACATGGCTAAAACATATCTTGAAAATATGGGGACTCTGATATCCGGCGACAGTCCGTTCACGAACGAGAAGCAATTCTGCACCCTAAAACCAACATAGAGGAAAGGGATGGTCAAATTGCTGTGCTGCTTCCAAACCACCTCTGGCATGCCAGGGTCATTATGCAGGTCCTCGATGCCAGTTCTTGCCTGCGGCCACAAAATATCCACTGGCCACAAGTGAAGGTGAGTAGAGGACGTGAAGGTGGATTTCTACCAGCTTCAACCGCAAGCAGTACCACTCCTGAAAAATGAGAGCAAATAATCATTGACACGTCATCATGACAGTCAATTCTCAGTGCAGGCTATCTAGAGTGTCTTTCCTTTTTAACCATTTCAAGAGTTCAAGGAAACATTCTTGGAGCATCTACTGTGTTTGGAAAGGCCAAAGGTCCCCCCCTCACCCAGGCACACTAATGCTTATGCAGGCCATAGACGGGGAGAAAAACAGCCGATTTTGCTTTTAAAAAATGAAAAATCGGTTGTTCAAGCGGCCGACGTTACCAGCAATGGTAAAAAAAAAATCGGCCGATTTTCATCCCGTCTACAGCTGGCAAAAAGTGTCCCTGCAGAGAGCTCCGCTATTTCTTTGACAGTTCTTTGACATTTATAGCGGTTGCAACAATGTATTTGTATCCATTTCGGATACAGATGTTTTTATTCGGAAACAAATAGATAGAATGTTGCAACCGCTGTAAATGTCAAGGAAATGTCAAAGAAATAGCGGAGCTCTCTGCAGGGACACTTTTTGCCATACTGGAATTCCTCTCATTTTTCATCCTTCTCCTTCCTCTTCTTCTTCATCATCATCCTCTTCTTCTTCATCATCATCATCCTCTTCTTCTTCATCATCATCATAATCATCATCATCCTCTTCTTCTTCATCATCATCCTCTTCTTCCTCTTCATCATCTTCTTCTTCATCATCATCCTCTTCTTCCTCTTCATCATCATCCTCTTCTTCATCATCTTCTTCTTCATCATCATCCTCTGCATCATCATCCTCTTCTTCATCATCATCATCCTCTTCTTCATCATCCTCTTCTTCTTCATCATCCTCATCTTCTTCTTCATCATCATCATCATCCTCTTCTTCTTCTTCTTCATCATCATCCTCTTCTTCCTCTTCATCATCTTCTTCTTCTTCATCATCATCCTCTTCTTCCTCTTCATCATCTTCTTCTTCTTCATCATCATCATCCTCTTCTTCATCATCTTCATCATCATCATCCTCTTCTTCTTTTTGTCTTCCTCTTGCAGGTCACTGCTCATGTGCAGATTTTTTATCAGTAAAAAAATCGGCCGATTTGCCCATCATTGCCGCGAAAATCGGCCGATCGGCAAATTCGGCTGTTTTTTTCCAACTTTACCGAAAAAAAAAAATCTGCCAAAATACCGAAAAACGGCCGAACAAATAGCCCACTAACTAGTATAAAAGATAGTGAGCGCTCTCTAAAAATGTCAGCAGCTAGAACACTATAGGCAACCACAATGCCTCAAAAATATATCAATATGACCTTAAAACAATGAAGTGCAGCGCTTAACCAGGTGAAAAAGTCAATAAATAGGTAACCACAGTGAGTGCTTAACCAAGTAAAAAAGTCAATAAATAGGTATCCGCAGTAAATCACTGCATAGATGCGAATTCCCACGGCCTCCACTCTGTCAAATAGTAGAAATGCGCACTCACCGGAAACGCATAGGTTATGCGCATGTGTGATTATGCATCACAGGCAATGGGAGCATCAGAGGTTAGGCAGCCAGGCATCTCCCTCATGGTGGGTTATCACAGACTCTTTGAATAGGTCCAGGGGTCCCCTTAAGGTCAGCCAGGTGTTGTAAAAGAATCTCCTCTCAGGATGGCAAAAGTGTTTTCTCTGTGGGAATGAAAGCTTCAATAGGAGCCCCAGAAAACAGATGCCAGAGATAGTGTAGTATGTCCAAAAATCAGTGCTTTATTGATATACGTAACAGGGCAGTAACAGGGCAGTATGCATATATATAATAATGTAATAACACAAATATGCAGCAGTACTGACCCTTAGTAGTGATGGCCGCCGGGCCTCCTCGTGGCTCTGGCGGTGGAATGACGTCACGCTCTGCACAGCTCCTCCTTAGGCCTTTCGTGCTATAGGCACATCATCAGAGGGCCAGTGCTAAAAATAGGAAAATCGGCACATGCGCAGTTAGCCGCGGCCATTTTCCCGGAGAAAGCGTGTACTGCGCATGCGCGAGCACGGCAGCGCCATTTTGCCGTGGATCCGCGATCATACATAAAACGAGGAGGAGACACAGAAGTCTCATAACACAGAATCCCAGTGCCGTTTGCTGACTATGCCACAGACCCCAGGGACTTAATGTCAAACGCTATTTCCCTCAATACAGTGACAGTGCAACTAAAGTAGCAATACCTGTGCGCATAATGTATGGGGTACAAAGATCCCCCTCAGTGACTGGCATATGATTGTAATAACGGACCACGGCAAGATGAAGAATGACAAATCACAAGATAAAATCATGCAAAGGCTTGAATAAAAACAATGGAAATAAAAAATAAGGCATTAGATCTAGGCAGTAAATAACATACTTAATATTATACTACCTGATCATACCAGAGTAAATGTAATAATTATATACATCCCAAATATACATGATAAATATGTACAAAGCAAAAAGGGGATAAAAAGAGGTAAAAAGACCCTAAAACTAGCCCATACAAGGCCGTCATGATCATTCCTCCACCCGTCTTCTATAATGGGAAGTCAAACGGGGCAGAAGGAAAAATATTATTAATACTAGGACCAATAAATATTAATCAGTCAGGATGGATGAATGTCCGAATAAAATTCAAAAATAATCAAACACATGGAGAAGAAGCACCCTAAGGGTGCAACTTAATGCAGGGAATAAAATTACTCAGCAATATATGTCAGATAAAAACAAGCTCAAAATTCATAAAGCAGTAATGGGAAAAAGACATAAACCAATCAACTGTTAGCAATGAAGCAGTTGACGTCTACCTCAATATTATGGCCTAAAGGGTGTAAGGTTTGGAGCTCAAACACCCATTTTGTTTCGGCTTGGGAAACCGCCCTTGTTTTCTTGATACCCCTCCAATGGTTATTGATCACATCATTACCAATAAACTTTAATGAAGATGGGTCATTATTATGGTGAAGGCGGTAATGATTTGATAATGAGTGCTCCCTAAACCCCTTCTTAATGTTTGAGACGTGCTCACGTAGTCGATCTCGTAGACGTCTTGTTGTCCTGCCAATATATTGTTTGCGACAGGGACACTGCAGCAAATACACTACAAATTTGCTGTAACAAGAGATAAAATGCTTAATATTATAAGTTCTACCCGTGATAGATGATTGAAATGTGTCGACTCTCCTTTTTCTTGTATTATCGCACTTACAAATAATGCACCTATTACAGGGGTGGAACCCTTTCAGATCATTAAACAGAGATGTGTTTTGAGGAGGGTCAACAACATTTGGTGCAATCATATGCCTAACAGCAGTTGCTTTCCGAAATACAATTTCAGGTTTATCTGGTAAAATTGTTGTTAAAACTGGGTCCATTTTTAGAATGCCCCAATTGTCATTCATTATTTTGTTAATCTTCTTATATTGAGTAGAGAAGGATGTGATGAAGGGGCAAATTTTCCTTTGATTATTCCTTGACTTATCCATCAGCATGGTATTTCTATCCATCTGCGCTATTGTCCGTATAGTGTGATCAGGGGTTGCCCCATTGTATCCCTTCTCTAAAAACCTATGCTTTAAAATATCGGCCTGAATATGGTAAGACTCATCCTCTGTACAATTACGCCTAATTCTCATCATCTGTCCTTTAGGGATATTGGACAGCCATTTAGGGTGATGACAACTCCCAAGAGGAATGAAACTATTGCGATCTGTTGATTTAAAGAATGATTTGGTGATGATCCTACCCATGTGGTTAACAAGTATCAAGTCTAAAAAATTTATTTCTTCATGACTATAAGCATATGAGAGCTTAATATTAAGGCTATTATAATTCAATGTATTAAAAAAGTTCTTAAGAGACTCCTCCTCCCCATTCCATAAAAGCAAGATATCATCGATATATCTTTTGTAAAACAACAACTCAGGCCAATCTCTGGAAAAAATGAGGTCCTCCTCCCACCGGGCCATGAACAAGTTTGCCAGGCTGGGGGCAAACTTTGCCCCCATAGCCACACCTCTAATCTGCAAATAATATTCTTTATTGAACCAAAAATAGTTCCTAAACATCGCGATTTCCAATAATTCTAAAATGAAATCCTTCTGGGTGGTATGTAAGGAGCTGTAATGCGTCAAGAAGAAATCAGCTGCTTCCATACCATCATTATTAGAGATGAGCGAAGTATTCAAAAATTCGATTCGACTGATTCGGCGAATTCGTAGAAAAATTTCGATTCGAGTCGAATATATTCGCTGTGAATTTAACTTAAAAAAGGGTGTTTCTAGGCTTCAGAGAGACTTAATATTAGTGCTGAACACTGTACCTTTAATTTAAATGCCCTTGGAGTCTGCTGGGGAAGAGAAATAATACTGTCAGGCAGTATGACATGCAGATGAGTGCCGTCGATCTTAGAATCACCGCACACTTCACTCATTTGGGCAGTCACGGGGCCAAAACCAGAGTGTGGAGCCACAGTGTGGCGGTGGAGGCAGCAGCAATGGGAGGCCATACAGCACCCTATGACAAAAATGGAAACCACCAGCAGTGTGAGGAGACCTGAAAGTGGCACATGGCAGAGTGTGGCGATAGAGACAGCAGCAATGGGAGGCCGTACAGGGACCCATGACACACTCTGGACCTCTCAGCAGCATGAGGAGGCGGTACAGGGGCCCATGGCAGATTACGGGCCTGGCAGCAGCATGAGGAGTCGGTACGGGGGCCCATGGCAGATTACAGGCCTGGCAGCAGCAATGGGAGGCCGTACAGGGACCCATGACACAATCTGGACCTGGCAGCAGCATGGGGAGGCGGTACAGGGGCCCATGACAGATTACGGGCCTGGCAGCAGCATTTGGAGTCGGTACGGGGGCCCATGACACACTCTGGACCTGGCAGCAGCATGAGGAGGCGGTACAGGGGCGCATGACAGATTACGAGCCTGGCAGCAGCAACTTGGACAGGAGGACGTTCAGTTTCTGCACCGTCTGGTGCGTGCTCGCAAACTGTTGTCTCTTGGAAACGGATTCCAAGAAAGACTGCTGACGGAATCCGTGAAGAGGAGTAGCAGGAGAAGGAGCATCTGAACGAGCGGAATATGCCAACAAGCGACAACAGGGGCCCATGGCAGAGTAGGGGCCTGGCAGCAGCTATGGGAGGCCCGTAATCTGCCAGCACCCTATGACAAAAAATGGAACCCACCAGCAGTGTGAGGAGACCTGAAAGTGGCACATGGCAGAGTGTGGCGATGGAGACAGCAGCAATGGGAGGCCGTACAGGGACCCATGACAGACTCTGGACCTGGCAGCAGCATGAGGAGGCGGTATATAGGGGCCTATGGCAGATTAGGGGCCTGGCAGCAGCTATGGGAGGCCCGTAATCTGCCAGCACCCTATGTCAAAAAATTCTACACACCAGCAGTGTGTGAGACCTGAAAGTGGCACATGGCAGAGTGTGGCGATGGAGACAGCAGCAATGGGAGGCCGTACAGGGACCCATGAGAGACTCTGGACTTGGCAGCAGCATGAGGAGGCGGTATAGGGGCCCATGGCAGATTAGGGGCCTGGCAGCAGCTATGGGAGGCCCGTAATCTGCCAGCACCCTATGACAAAAAATGGAACACACCAGCAGTGTGAGGAGACCTGAAAGTGGCACATGTTTGGGGCATGATTCATGGCGGATTTAGTCAGTTGTGTCAGGAACTGGTGGTTTGAAATCCAGACTAATCCACGCCTGATTCATTTTCACAAACGTCAGTCTCTCCACACTTTGGGTGGACAGTCGTGTCCTCCGCGGAGTTGCAATACCTCCTGCCGCACTAAACACGCGCTCCGATGCCACGCTACTGGCCGGGCATGACAGCCTTTCAAGGGCAAATTCAGCTAGTTGGGGCCAAAGGTCAAGTTTCGTTGCCCAGTAGTCAAGGGGATTGTCTACCTCGGTTGGCAGGGTGCTGTCCAAGTAGGCCTAAGCCTGTTGTTTGAGGTCCTGCTCCAGGTCCACCTGATGCTGCTGCTGCTGCTGCTGCTGCTGCGGCTGGTTAGTAGTTTCCTCACTGCGCTGGTGAAGAAAGCTACTCATCATCGACTGCAGACTGAGGCAGCCGCTGCTGGTGGAGCTGCCACTGCTCCTACCACCCCACCCCTCCCCTGCTGCCATGGCAGCGGAACGCGAGCGCACAGGGCCCACAGTGTCTGAGGATGGACGTTGGCGCAGACAGGCAGAGACCAGCTGACTACATAGGTGGTTTTTATAGTACGTTATTTTGGCCTCCCTCTCAGCAGGTGTGAAAAAGGCCACCATTTTTGAACGGTAGCGAGGGTCCAACAAGGTGGACAGCCAAAAGTCATCCCTCTGTCTGATGGTTATTATTCGGCTGTCGCTACGCAAGCAAGCGAGCATGCTATGGGCCATTTGTGCCAAGGAATGTGAGGGACTCCCTGCCTCCATCTCCACAGCATACTGCCACGGTGCGTCTGGGTCCTCTGTCTCCTCCTCCTCCTCCTCCTCTACCAGATGCTCCTGCTCCTCCACTCCTGTCCGCTGAGTGGAAAAACCACCCATTTCACTCAATAATTCCTGAGCACCAATGTCCTCCTCTACCTCCTCCTCTTCTTCCTGTCCTGCCCCCACAGGGGTCATGTGGCGTTGAGATCTGTGCGCCACGTCTACCGCACCCTGACCAGCCATTGTTAACAGCATTTGTTCCAGGACGTGCAACAGAGGAATGACGTCGTTCATCCCATAGTCCTGCCGACTCACGAATAGCGTGGCCTCCTCAAAGGGCCTGAGCAAGCGCAGGTGTCACGCATGAGCTGCCAATGGCTGACATCTAAGTTACACAGGGAATACCTTTATCCGCTTTTAACATCAGGAAATCTGTGATGGCCTTTTGCTGTTCGTAAAGGCGGTCTAACATATGTAGGGTTGAATTCCACCTTGTTGCAACGTCACAGCATGAGGAGTCGGTATAGGGGCCCATGGCAGATTAGGGGCCTGGCAGCAGCTATGAGAGGCCCGTAATCTGCCAGCACCCTATGTCAAAAAAATTCTACACACCAGCAGTGTGAGGAGACCTGAAAGTGGCACATGGCAGAGTGTGGCGATGGAGACAGCAGCAATGGGAGGCCGTACAGGGACCCATGAGAGACTCTGGACCTGGCAGCAGCATGAGGAGGCGGTATATAGGGGCCTATGGCAGATTAGGGGCCTGGCAGCAGCTATGGGAGGCCCTTAATCTGCCAGCACCCTATGTCAAAAAATTCTACACACCAGCAGTGTGTGAGGAGACCTGAAAGTGGCACATGGCAGAGTGTGGCGATGGAGACAGCAGCAATGGGAGGCCGTACAGGGACCCATGACAGACTCTGGACCTGGCAGCAGCATGAGGAGGCGGTATATAGGGGCCTATGGCAGATTAGGGGCCTGGCAGCAGCTATGGGAGGCCCGTAATCTGCCAGCACCCTATGTCAAAAAATTCTACACACCAGCAGTGTGTGAGGAGACCTGAAAGTGGCACATGGCAGAGTGTGGCGATGGAGACAGCAGCAATGGGAGGCCGTACAGGGACCCATGACAGACTCTGGACCTGGCAGCAGCATGAGGAGGCGGTATATAGGGGCCCATGGCAGATTAGGGGCCTGGCAGCAGCTATGGGAGGCCCGTAATCTGCCAGCACCCTATGTCAAAAAAATTCTACACACCAGCAGTGTGAGGAGACCTGAAAGTGGCACATGGCATGAGAGACTCTGGACCTGGCAGCAGCATGAGGAAGCGGTATATAGGGGCCTATGGCAGATTAGGGGCCTGGCAGCAGCAATGGGAGGCCCATAATCTGCCAGCACCCTATGTCAAAAAATTCTACACACCAGCAGTGTGTGAGGAGACCTGAAAGTGGCACATGGCAGAGTGTGGCGATGGAGACAGCAGCAATGGGAGGCCGTACAGGGACCCATGACAGACTCTGGACCTGGCAGCAGCATGAGGAGGCGGTATATAGGGGCCTATGGCAGATTAGGGGCCTGGCAGCAGCTATGGGAGGCCCGTAATCTGCCAGCACCCTATGTCAAAAAATTCTACACACCAGCAGTGTGTGAGGAGACCTGAAAGTGGCACATGGCAGAGTGTGGCGATGGAGACAGCAGCAATGGGAGGCCATACAGGGACCCATGACAGACTCTGGACCTGGCAGCAACATGAGGAGGCGGTATATAGGGGCCCATGGCAGATTAGGGGCCTGGCAGCAGCTATGGGAGGCCCGTAATCTGCCAGCACCCTATGTCAAAAAAATTCTACACACCAGCAGTGTGAGGAGACCTGAAAGTGGCACATGGCATGAGAGACTCTGGACCTGGCAGCAGCATGAGGAAGCGGTATATAGGGGCCTATGGCAGATTAGGGGCCTGGCAGCAGCAATGGGAGGCCCATAATCTGCCAGCACCCTATGTCAAAAAATTCTACACACCAGCAGTGTGTGAGGAGACCTGAAAGTGGCACATGGCAGAGTGTGGCGATGGAGACAGCAGCAATGGGAGGCCGTACAGGGACCCATGACAGACTCTGGACCTGGCAGCAGCATGAGGAGGCGGTATATAGGGGCCCATGGCAGATTAGGGGCCTGGCAGCAGCTATGGGAGGCCCGTAATCTGCCAGCACCCTATGTCAAAAAATTCTACACACCAGCAGTGTGTGAGGAGACCTGAAAGTGGCACATGGCAGAGTGTGGCGATGGAGACAGCAGCAATGGGAGGCCGTACAGGGACCCATGACAGACTCTGGACCTGGCAGCAGCATGAGGAGGCGGTATATAGGGGCCCATGGCAGATTAGGGGCCTGGCAGCAGCTATGGGAGGCCCGTAATCTGCCAGCACCCTATGTCAAAAAAATTCTACACACCAGCAGTGTGAGGAGACCTGAAAGTGGCACATGGCATGAGAGACTCTGGACCTGGCAGCAGCATGAGGAAGCGGTATATAGGGGCCTATGGCAGATTAGGGGCCTGGCAGCAGCAATGGGAGGCCCATAATCTGCCAGCACCCTATGTCAAAAAATTCTACACACCAGCAGTGTGTGAGGAGACCTGAAAGTGGCACATGGCAGAGTGTGGCGATGGAGACAGCAGCAATGGGAGGCCATACAGGGACCCATGACAGACTCTGGACCTGGCAGCAGCATGAGGAGGCGGTATATAGGGGCCCATGGCAGATTAGGGGCCTGGCAGCAGCAATGGGAGGCCCGTAATCTGCCAGCACCCTATGTCAAAAAATTCTACACACCAGCAGTGTGTGAGGAGACCTGAAAGTGGCACATGGCAGAGTGTGGCGATGGAGACAGCAGCAATGGGAGGCCGTACAGGGACCCATGAGAGACTCTGGACCTGGCAGCAGCATGAGGAGGCGGTATATAGGGGCCTATGGCAGATTAGGGGCCTGGCAGCAGCTATGGGAGGCCCTTAATCTGCCAGCACCCTATGTCAAAAAATTCTACACACCAGCAGTGTGTGAGGAGACCTGAAAGTGGCACATGGCAGAGTGTGGCGATGGAGACAGCAGCAATGGGAGGCCGTACAGGGACCCATGACAGACTCTGGACCTGGCAGCAGCATGAGGAGGCGGTATATAGGGGCCTATGGCAGATTAGGGGCCTGGCAGCAGCTATGGGAGGCCCGTAATCTGCCAGCACCCTATGTCAAAAAATTCTACACACCAGCAGTGTGTGAGGAGACCTGAAAGTGGCACATGGCAGAGTGTGGCGATGGAGACAGCAGCAATGGGAGGCCGTACAGGGACCCATGACAGACTCTGGACCTGGCAGCAGCATGAGGAGGCGGTATATAGGGGCCTATGGCAGATTAGGGGCCTGGCAGCAGCTATGGGAGGCCCGTAATCTGCCAGCACCCTATGTCAAAAAATTCTACACACCAGCAGTGTGTGAGGAGACCTGAAAGTGGCACATGGCAGAGTGTGGCGATGGAGACAGCAGCAATGGGAGGCCGTACAGGGACCCATGACAGACTCTGGACCTGGCAGCAGCATGAGGAGGCGGTATATAGGGGCCTATGGCAGATTAGGGGCCTGGCAGCAGCTATGGGAGGCCCTTAATCTGCCAGCACCCTATGTCAAAAAATTCTACACACCAGCAGTGTGTGAGGAGACCTGAAAGTGGCACATGGCAGAGTGTGGCGATGGAGACAGCAGCAATGGGAGGCCGTACAGGGACCCATGACAGACTCTGGACCTGGCAGCAGCATGAGGAGGCGGTATATAGGGGCCTATGGCAGATTAGGGGCCTGGCAGCAGCTATGGGAGGCCCGTAATCTGCCAGCACCCTATGTCAAAAAATTCTACACACCAGCAGTGTGTGAGGAGACCTGAAAGTGGCACATGGCAGAGTGTGGCGATGGAGACAGCAGCAATGGGAGGCCGTACAGGGACCCATGACAGACTCTGGACCTGGCAGCAGCATGAGGAGGCGGTATATAGGGGCCTATGGCAGATTAGGGGCCTGGCAGCAGCTATGGGAGGCCCGTAATCTGCCAGCACCCTATGTCAAAAAATTCTACACACCAGCAGTGTGTGAGGAGACCTGAAAGTGGCACATGGCAGAGTGTGGCGATGGAGACAGCAGCAATGGGAGGCCGTACAGGGACCCATGACAGACTCTGGACCTGGCAGCAGCATGAGGAGGCGGTATATAGGGGCCCATGGCAGATTAGGGGCCTGGCAGCAGCAATGGGAGGCCCGTAATCTGCCAGCACCCTATGTCAAAAAATTCTACACACCAGCAGTGTGAGGAGACCTGAAAGTGGCACATGGCAGAGTGTGGCGATGGAGACAGCAGCAATGGGAGGCCGTACAGGGACCCATGACAGACTCTGGACCTGGCAGCAGCATGAGGAGGCGGTATATAGGGGCCTATGGCAGATTAGGGGCCTGGCAGCAGCTATGGGAGGCCCATAATCTGCCAGCACCCTATGTCAAAAAATTCAACACACCAGCAGTGTGAGGAGACCTGAAAGTGGCACATGGCATGAGAGACTCTGGACCTGGCAGCAGCATGAGGAAGCGGTATATAGGGGCCTATGGCAGATTAGGGGCCTGGCAGCAGCTATAGGAGGCCCATAATCTGCCAGCACCCTATGTCAAAAAATTCAACACACCAGCAGTGTGAGGAGACCTGAAAGTGGCACATGGCAGAGTGTGGCGATGGAGACAGCAGCAATGGGAGGCCGTACAGGGACCCATGACAGACTCTGGACCTGGCAGCAGCATGAGGAGGCTGTATATAGGGGCCTATGGCAGATTAGGGGCCTGGCAGCAGCTATGGGAGGCCCTTAATCTGCCAGCACCCTATGTCAAAAAATTCTACACACCAGCAGTGTGAGGAGACCTGAAAGTGGCACATGGCAGAGTGTGGCGATGGAGACAGCAGCAATGGGAGGCCGTACAGGGACCCATGAGAGACTCTGGACCTGGCAGCAGCATGAGGAGGCGGTATATAGGGGCCTATGGCAGATTAGGGGCCTGGCAGCAGCTATGGGAGGCCCGTAATCTGCCAGCACCCTATGTCAAAAAACTGAACACACCAGCAGTGTGTGAGGAGACCTGAAAGTGGCACATGGCAGAGTGTGGCGATGGAGACAGCAGCAATGGGAGGTCTCCCATTGTCCCAACATGGCCCAAATAGTCCCAACATGGGCCCCCTGGCCACGCTTGACTTTCTGGCCACATAGTCGACATACGGCTACGTTTACTTCCTCGGGCGGCTTGACGAAAAATTGCCACACCGCCGAGTAGGAAACTTTGCCCCCGATACTCCTCACTGGCTGACTGCTGCTTCCTCCGTGCACACCGGCACCACTACTGGCCGTGGTGGTAGGCTGCAGTGGAGCTGGTGCTCTACTCCGTGGCCGTTTGGCTCCACTGACACTGCTTCCACTGACACTGCTGCGACCCTCCTGCTGTCTCCTGGGCAACCCACCGACTGTTTCGCTCACTGCCAAGCTGCCACCCTCTTCTCCTGATGATGCGGAAGAAATTGCCTGATGACGACGAGGCTGCCAAGTGCGATCAACCTCCTCATCATCAAGTAGGGTCTCCGCCTCACTACTAGCCCCCTCGGCTGCGTCTGGGTCAGGAGACAGACCTGTCTCTAGACCGGCTACCGGGCCACTCTCCTCGCCACTACTTCTTCGCCTAGCTGCTGAAAAGGCGGATGTCTCCCCCCGTTCCTGACCGCCCTCTGTTAGCTCTTCCTCACTGTACAGTGGGGCTGAGCCCACAGCATGCGATACTTCGCTTGGTGAGGGAACACCAAAGGACAGGGGCAGGTAGAGGACACGTGATTTCAGTGGGCTAGGTCCCGGGCCATGCCAACTAACGGTTGTGTCTGACGTACCCACCGACCGTTGGCTGTAGGTGTCAGAGGTGACCTGGGAAGAGGAAGACGACCGAGCCAACCAATCGACGACGGCAGGGTTGTCGGTGGAGACACGACCGCTGGATGACACCGGGAGCACTGGCCTCTGGCTGCGAATAGTGCTGCCTCGACCCCTTCCTCTGCTGCCACGTCTGCTCGCTCCTAAAACATTGCCTCCTCTGCCACTCCTCTGCATGTTGTCTGACATACTCTTTAATTAAACGATTATGTGTCCCTGAGTAACAATTCTGTGTCCCTGAGTAACAATTCTGTGTCTGTGCGAGTAACAATTCTGTGGCCCTAAGTAACAGTTCTGTGGCCCTCAGTAACAATTCTGTGTCCCTGATTAACGTTTCTGTGGCCCCAAGTAACAGTTCTGTGGCCCTCAGTAACAATTCTGTGTCTGTGCGAGTAACAATTCTGTGGCCCTAAGTAAAGTTTCTGTGGCCCTAAGTAACAATTCTCTGGCACTCAGTAACAATTCTGTCTGTCCCTGAGTAACAATTCTCTGGCACTCAGTAACAATTCTGTCTGTCCCTGAGTAAAAATTCTGTGGCCCTAAGTAAAGTTTCAGGGGCCCTGAGTAACAATTATCTGGCACTCAGTAACAATTCTGTCTGTCCCTGAGTAACAATTCTCTGGCACTCAGTAACAATTCTGTCTGTCCCTGAGTAAAAATTCTCTGGCCCTAAGTAAAGTTTCTGTGGCCCTGAGTAACAATTCTCTGGCACTCCGTAACAATTCTGTCTGTCCCTGAGTAACAATTCTCTGGCACTCAGTAACAATTCTGTCTGTCCCTGAGTAAAAATTCTGTGGCCCTAATTAAAGTTTCTGTGGCCCTAAGTAACAATTCTCTGGCACTCAGTAACAATTCTGTCTGTCCCTGAGTATGAATTCTCTGGCACTCGGTAACAATTCTGTCTGTCCCTGAGTAACAATTCTCTGGCACTCAGTAACAATTCTGTCTGTCCCTGAGTAAAAATTCTGTGGCCCTAATTAAAGTTTCTGTGGCCCTAAGTAACAATTCTCTGGCACTCAGTAACAATTCTGTCTGTCCCTGAGTAACAATTCTCTGGCACTCCGTAACAATTCTGTCTGTCCCTGAGTAAAAATTCTGTGGCCCTAAGTAAAGTTTCTGTGGCCCTGAGTAACAATTCTCTGGCACTCCGTAACAATTCTGTCTGTCCCTGAGTATGAATTCCGTGGCCCTAACTAGCGTTTCTTTGTCCCTAAGTAAAGTTTCTGTGGCCCTCAGTAACAGTTCTGTGTCTGTGCGAGTAACAATTCTGTGTCTGTGCGAGTAACAATTCTGTGGCCCTAAGTAAAGTTTCTGTGGCCCTAAGTAACAATTCTCTGGCACTCAGTAACAATTCTGTCTGTCCCTGAGTAACAATTCTCTGGCACTCAGTAACAATTCTGTCTGTCCCTGAGTAAAAATTCTGTGGCCCTAAGTAAAGTTTCTGGGGCCCTGAGTAACAATTCTCTGGCACTCAGTAACAATTCTGTCTGTCCCTGAGTAACAATTCTCTGGCACTGAGTAACAATTCTGTCTGTCCCTGAGTAAAAATTCTGTGGCCCTAAGTAAAGTTTCTGTGGCCCTAAGTAACAATTCTCTGGCACTCAGTAACAATTCTGTCTGTCCCTGAGTAACAATTCTCTGGCACTCAGTAACAATTCTGTCTGTCCCTGAGTAAAAATTCTGTGGCCCTAATTAAAGTTTCTGTGGCCCTAAGTAACAATTCTCTGGCACTCAGTAACAATTCTGTCTGTCCCTGAGTAACAATTCTCTGACACTCCGTAACAATTCTGTCTGTCCCTGAGTAACAATTCTCTGGCACTCAGTAACAATTCTGTCTGTCCCTGAGTAAAAATTCTGTGGCCCTAAGTAAAGTTTCTGTGGCCCTGAGTAACAATTCTCTGGCACTCTGTAACAATTCTGTCTGTCCCTGAGTATGAATTCCGTGGCCCTAACTAGCGTTTCTTTGTCCCTAAGTAAAGTTTCTGTGGCCCTCAGTAACAGTTCTGTGTCTGTGCGAGTAACAATTCTGTGTCTGTGCGAGTAACAATTCTGTGGCCCTAAGTAAAGTTTCTGTGGCCCTAAGTAACAATTCTCTGGCACTCCGTAACAATTCTGTCTGTCCCTGAGTAACAATTCTCTGGCACTCAGTAACAATTCTGTCTGTCCCTGAGTAAAAATTCTGTGGCCCTAAGTAAAGTTTCTGTGGCCCTGAGTAACAATTCTCTGGCACTCCGTAACAATTCTGTCTGTCCCTGAGTAACAATTCTCTGGCACTCAGTAACAATTCTGTCTGTCCCTGAGTATGAATTCTCTGGCACTCGGTAACAATTCTGTCTGTCCCTGAGTAACAATTCTCTGGCACTCAGTAACAATTCTGTCTGTCCCTGAGTAAAAATTCTGTGGCCCTAATTAAAGTTTCTGTGGCCCTAAGTAACAATTCTCTGGCACTCAGTAACAATTCTGTCTGTCCCTGAGTAACAATTCTCTGGCACTCCGTAACAATTCTGTCTGTCCCTGAGTAAAAATTCTGTGGCCCTAAGTAAAGTTTCTGTGGCCCTGAGTAACAATTCTCTGGCACTCCGTAACAATTCTGTCTGTCCCTGAGTATGAATTCCGTGGCCCTAACTAGCGTTTCTTTGTCCCTAAGTAAAGTTTCTGTGGCCCTCAGTAACAGTTCTGTGTCTGTGCGAGTAACAATTCTGTGTCTGTGCGAGTAACAATTCTGTGGCCCTAAGTAAAGTTTCTGTGGCCCTAAGTAACAATTCTCTGGCACTCAGTAACAATTCTGTCTGTCCCTGAGTAACAATTCTCTGGCACTCAGTAACAATTCTGTCTGTCCCTGAGTAAAAATTCTGTGGCCCTAAGTAAAGTTTCTGGGGCCCTGAGTAACAATTCTCTGGCACTCAGTAACAATTCTGTCTGTCCCTGAGTAACAATTCTCTGGCACTGAGTAACAATTCTGTCTGTCCCTGAGTAAAAATTCTGTGGCCCTAATTAAAGTTTCTGTGGCCCTAAGTAACAATTCTCTGGCACTCAGTAACAATTCTGTCTGTCCCTGAGTAACAATTCTCTGGCACTCCGTAACAATTCTGTCTGTCCCTGAGTATGAATTCCGTGGCCCTAACTAGCGTTTCTTTGTCCCTAAGTAAAGTTTCTGTGGCCCTCAGTAACAGTTCTGTGTCTGTGCGAGTAACAATTCTGTGTCTGTGCGAGTAACAATTCTGTGGCCCTAAGTAAAGTTTCTGTGGCCCTAAGTAACAATTCTCTGGCACTCCGTAACAATTCTGTCTGTCCCTGAGTAACAATTCTCTGGCACTCAGTAACAATTCTGTCTGTCCCTGAGTAAAAATTCTGTGGCCCTAAGTAAAGTTTCTGTGGCCCTGAGTAACAATTCTCTGGCACTCCGTAACAATTCTGTCTGTCCCTGAGTAACAATTCTCTGGCACTCAGTAACAATTCTGTCTGTCCCTGAGTATGAATTATGTGGTCCTAACTAGCGTTTCTTTGTCCCTAAGTAACAGTTCTGTGGCCCTGAGTAACAATTCTGTGTCTGTGCGAGTAACAATTCTGTGGCCCTCAGTAACAGTTCTGTGTCTGTGCGAGTAACAATTCTGTGTCTGTGCGAGTAACAATTCTGTGGCCCTAAGTAACAGTTCTGTGGCCTTCAGTAACAATTCTGTGTCTGTGCGAGTAACAATTCTGTGTCTGTGCGAGTAACAATTCTGTGGCCCTAAGTAAAGTTTCTGTGGCCCTAAGTAACAATTCTCTGGCACTCAGTAACAATTCTGTCTGTCCCTGAGTAACAATTCTCTGGCACTCAGTAACAATTCTGTCTGTCCCTGAGTAAAAATTCTGTGGCCCTAATTAAAGTTTCTGTGGCCCTAAGTAACAATTCTCTAGCACTCAGTAACAATTCTGTCTGTCCCTGAGTAACAATTCTCTGGCACTCAGTAACAATTCTGTCTGTCCCTGAGTAACAATTCTGTGGCCCTAATAACGTTTCTGTGGCCCTAAGTAACAATTCTCTGGCACTGAGTAACAATTCTGTCTGTCCCTGATTATGAATTCTGTGGCCCTAACTAGCGTTTCTTTGTCCCTAAATAACGATTCTGTGGCCCTCATTAACAAGTCTGTGTCCCTGAGTAATGGTTCTCTGTCCCTAAGTAACTTTTCTCTGTCCCCAATTATCGTTTCTGTGGCCCTAACTCTGTCCCTGTCCCTAGTACAGAGCGGTCTGCCTCTGTTCAATAACTGCAGGCAAATGAAGAATTCCAAAATGGCCGCTATTTATAGCTCGACCATTACACAGTGCTGGCTGGCTGGCTGCTGATAGGCTGATGCGATCACATGTAGTTGAGGAATGCATTATGGGTCAGCGCGCCTTGTCTGCGCGCCTTCCCAGACATCCCCGCTCCGTCGCCGCACATGTCAGCCGCCATTTTCTGAAAAATTTCGATTCGCGCGTCCGAATTAGGCTATTTTTCGGATTCGGCACGAATCGAAATTTTTCCGATATTCGACTCGAATTCCACTTCGGATACTTCGATTCGCTCATCTCTAATCATTATGATTGATGTTCGAGTACAAGGAAGCAACATCAGCTGTTACTAAAAAGGTTTCAGGAGAAGTGACAATGGTGCTGACCTCATTGAGAACCTGTTTAGTGTCTTTCAGGTATGCTGCAGTTTGCAAGACAAGCGGTTGGAGAAAAAAGTCCACATATTGGCCAATCCTAGAGCAAAGTGAGCCAATACCGCTTATTATTGGCCTCCCTGGTGGTTTTACAGGGTCTTTGTGGACCTTCGGCAGTATGTATAGGACTGGTAGTTTAGGTGCTGTTGGAACTAAGAAGGCTTTTTCTTTTTTATTCAAAATACCTTTTTCATACCCTTTGTTGATGATGATTTTAAGAGACCGTTTGAATTCAATCTTAGGATCCTTAAGTAAACGGACATAAGTAGTGTTGTCACTCAGGATATGGTTGACCTCATAATATAGTCCTCTTTATTGAGAACAACCACACCGCCACCCTTGTCAGCTGGCCTAATATCTGTCAAAAGATCTCTTATATGGTAATAATGTTAACTCTTTCAGGACCTTATCCCTGAATAAATTCACGTATGTACAGTATGGGTTTGCGGAGGAGGGTTATAAGTGGATGCGTTATGCAAGTTGGAATGAGTATATCTATCAGTTGGGACATCCTTAGTGATAGGATTAGTGGTGAAATACCTTTTCAGGGATAATTGTCGTGCAAACTTGTGTATATCCATATAGGTTTCGAATTTGTTCAGTTTTTTGGATGGGGCATATTTCAATCCTTTATCCAGTAAGTGAAGCTCTTTCTCTGTAAGGTTAGTTCCACTAAGGTTGAAAATACCTTGTGCCTTTACACCCTCCTTTTCTTGGGTGTGTCCATTTGTTCTCTTCCCTCCTCTCTTTCCCCTCTGGTGTCCCTTCTTTTCCGTGTGGTACTTACCCCTAAAAAAGGCTGCCGGGGATAATTTGTAGTTTGTTGATAATAATCCAAATTTTGTTGCTGGTTATAATAATAATCTGAATTAGGTGGTGCCCTAAAATTGTTATTGTAAGGTTGATAACTATTCTTATTGTTATTTTGATTGTTTGGCCTTGACCGGGAATTATCCTGTTTAGATTGTTGGTAAGTGCCTTTAGTGGAATTTTTAACCACTTTATTATTCCTGGGAGATGAGTATTGTCTCTTATTTTGCCCTTTATATTGTTGAGGTTGATATTGATCATAATTGTGAAAGTCAGGGTGGTAATTATTCCCATACGGCCTATCCCGTTCATTATAAGGGTAGGAATGATGACTTCTAGCTGGAGTATTAGTAGTATTTGGATACCAACGCATATCTCGTGATCCAACATTGTCATCATGAATATTCTGTAAAGGCTCAAACCTGTTAGAAATAGGTAGATCATAATGCTGATATTCACATTCTCTCATATTAGATCTACTTATGTTTTTATTTTGTCCCATCAAAGGGGGTACATGATTAGGGACCAGTGGATTGCCAGGATCATTATGTTTCTGCCAATCAAAGACCATTTTTTCCGAGTAATCCTTATAATCCCTATTATATTTTTTCCTCTTTTTAATTTTTTGTTCTTTTTCCACCCCTTCCATATGAACCTTCAATTTATCAGATTCAAATTTATATTTCTCATTATCTCTAAAAGGGGTTAATTTCTCCCGTACTAAATTAATTTCTTTATCCAAGTAGGCTAATTTTTTCTTTTTACGTATAATGAGAAACCTTAAAAGATCAATTCCTGTGTTATTAAAAAATTGATACCACTCAAGGTGACCACTCGGATCTTCCGAATCTGGGCGTACATCCCACCGAAGTGATCTGGGAACCATATGTTCCTTAATATCCTCGTTATCTGGTGTGAAAAAATCCTCAGGGATGGCACACCTGGAGGATCTGAGGTCAAAGATATCCCCCATATTGCAGATGGATAATAAGTAAGATCAACCTTAGAGCAGCTACAAACTGAAAATGGTGCAATAAAACTAGTATAAAAGATAGTGAGCGCTCTCTAAAAATGTCAATAATATTTTTCCTTCTGCCCCGTTTGACTTCCCATTATAGAAGACGGGTGGAGGAATGATCATGACGGCCTTGTATGGGCTAGTTTTAGGGTCTTTTTACCTCTTTTTATCCCCTTTTTGCTTTGTACATATTTATCATGTATATTTGGGATGTATATAATTATTACATTCACTCTGGTATGATCAGGTAGTATAATATTAAGTATGTTATTTACTGCCTAGATCTAATGCCTTATTTTTTATTTCCATTGTTTTTATTCAAGCCTTTGCATGATTTTATCTTGTGATTTGTCATTCTTCATCTTGCCGTGGTTCGTTATTACAATCATATGCCAGTCACTGAGGGGGATCTTTGTACCCCATACATTATGCGCACAGGTATTGCTACTTTAGTTGCACTGTCACTGTATTGAGGGAAATAGCGTTTGACATTAAGTCCCTGGGGTCTGTGGCATAGTCAGCAAACGGCACTGGGATTCTGTGTTATGAGACTTCTGTGTCTCCTCCTTGTTTTATGTATGATCGCGGATCCACGGCAAAATGGCGCTGCCGTGCTCGCGCATGCGCAGTACACGCTTTCTCCGGGAAAATGGCCGCGGCTAACTGCGCATGTGCCGATTTTCCTATTTTTAGCACTGGCGTCGGTCACGCTCCTGTGCAGCCTCCCCTCTGATGATGTGCCTATAGCACGAAAGGCCTAAGGAGGAGCTGTGCAGAGCGTGACGTTATTCCACCGCCAGAGCCACGAGGAGGCCCGGCGGCCATCACTACTAAGGGTCAGTACTGCTGCATATTTGTGTTATTACATTATTATATATATGCATACTGCCCTGTTACGTATATCAATAAAGCACTGATTTTTGGACATACTACACTATCTCTGGCATCTGTTTTCTGGGGCTCCTATTGGAGCTTTCATTCCCACAGAGAAAACACTTTTGCCATCCTGAGAGGAGATTCTTTTACAACACCTGGCTGACCTTAAGGGGACCCCTGGACCTATTCAAAGAGTCTGTGATGACCCACCATGAGGGAGATGCCTGGCTGCCTAACCTCTGATGCTCCCATTGCCTGTGATGCATAATCACACATGCGCATAACCTATGCGTTTTCGGTGAGTGCGCATTTCTACTATTTGACAGAGTGGAGGCCGTGGGAATTCGCATCTATGCAGTGATTTACTGCGGATACCTATTTATTGACTTTTTTACTTGGTTAAGCACTCACTGTGGTTACCTAAATAGCCCACTAACGATCCGAAAATCGGCCGATTTTATTTTCGGCCGAAAAATCGGCCGATTTTCGACCCATCTATGGCCTGCATAAGATATGGTGTGGCCCTAGGGTCAATGTGTGTTTAGAATACTTCCAAAATGCACATACAAAAACACTACATCCAAATGCATGTTGCATTTCTATAGCATGTTAAACAGAAGAAAAATGCACTTCCATAATGTTAACATGCGCAAGTAAAAATAGACAAAATCCACATCCTTTTATTCTGGCTTCACATACATGCATTGTGGTCTAACACCGCACTCCTGGGCAAATCACATGCAATTTGTGTGCGTTGCAATTAGAGACAAACATTTTGCACACCTCAAATTGCACCGCATCCGGGCCAAAAATGTGCAGGACCCTTTTTCAGGGTATGCACATGGGTGTGAATAGGCATGCCATCCAATTTGGCAAATCGCAATACGCTTTGTGTACCAATTTTGGTGTGTTGGTAACTTCACCTAGAAAGCCGCAGCAGGTGGCATGAAGAGGTTGCGGTTGTGATGCGGTGCAGCGCTTGCACAGAAAACACTGCAAATTTCACATCACATCTGTGTGACACCAGAATGTGCCAATATGTGGCTTGACAAAGCACAGTGGTCAGTGCAGATTATTTTCAATCCATGTTTTTTTACACTTTTCATTCACTGGTTTAACTCAGGTGATCATTAATCACAATTATCTCCGGAGATCACATGCAGCCCCTCAACCATCTACACATATCTCTGGAAATCTATACAGATCTCCTTGAAAAAATGTCTCCTCTCTTCTTCGGAAAACAATTGTCCTCCACCTCATAAACAGGGGGACAGAGAAGACTTCTCCTTGATAACTAAAATCAGATGAATTATCTGTGCTTAATAAACATACACCAATACTGCAAATGCATTGTACTGTCCAAGGCATTGCACACTAACGCATTGCACACTAGAAATGTCAAATGCGTTAGTGTGTACAGTGCATGAGTGTAAAATGCTTTAGTGCACACTGCAGTGTACAACGCATTGCACACTGTAATACACTGTCAAAAGTAATACCGTGTACACCCACACATTGTAGACTGTAATGCACTGTACACTGTCATGCAGGATGGAGCAACGCATTGCACACTGTGATACCGTGTACACCCACACATTGTAGACTGTAATGCACTGTACACTGTCATGCAGGCTGGAGCTACGCATTGCACACTGTGATACGCTGTCCACTGTCATGCAGAATCCAGCAACGCATTGCACACTGTAATACCATGTACACCAACACATTGTAGAATGTAATGCATTATACGCAGTATACATGTCCAGATATTCAAAGATTAGCCATGAAGGCCTAGCTGGTTACCTATTTGGCGACCGCAGATAGCCGAATAACGCTACACTGCATCCAGGCAGCTCTGGGAGGGTGTCATATGACATCCTGGCAGAACGCGCTCTCCGTGATTGCTGTGTCCTAAGGACACAGCTGATCACGTGATGTGGTAAAGACCAATCACAGCGGCTTTTTACCATGTGATCAGCCATGTCCAATGACACGCTGATCACCGGGAAATGCATTTGCCGGGTCTTGGCTGCACTTTCATCACGCTGTCAGAATGTGTGGAAAGTACTGCCGAGAACCAGCAGTTATCAAAGCAGGGGTCGGCCCCGATGATCAGTGCCCACCAGTGCCACCAACAGTTCCGCCCACCTGTGGCCAGCAGTGCCGCCTCATCAACGCACATCAGTGTTGCTAAATTACCAGTTTACCAAATGTTATAATATAAACAGACTTTTATTCAGTATGAGCTATTTTGTGGTTTATCGAGCAAAAAGTAAAACTCACAGCAGCAAGTCAATACCACCCAAAGAAAGCTCTATTTGTCTGAAAAAACTGATACAAATTTAAGATGGGTACAATGTGGCATGACCGCACAATTGTCATTCAAAGGGTAACAGTGCAGAAAGATGAAAATTGGCCAGGACAGGAAGGGGGTATGAGTACCCAGTAGGCAAGTGGTTAATATAATTGACCCATCAATACCCAGGAGCTAATGTACAGATAAGTAGCATGTGCACCAAGTGAGATTCTGCTAGGCCCCACCCACAAAATTGCAATTACTTGTCCCTCACATGTTATAAACATATTTGCAATGGCCACAGTTACTTTACATATAAGGATCATCTCCTCAGTTGAGAACTGTGCTCTCGCCATGTCCAAATGCCAATAAAGTTATCAAAATTTTCAACCAACACAAAACCTCCAACCACTTCTCATCCACTTACACTCCCCACAACCACTTCCGGGTGCGCGCGCACCAGATGACGGACTTCCGGGAGGATAGCTGCTCGTGCGCCATGGGGGACACCTGTTTGGCGTTTATTTGTGCACGATCGCTCATTTCTATGCACGGCTATGATAGCTTTCGAGAATGTGTGTTTCTTAGTGATTTTTTTCTTTTTAAACCTTGGCTAATATATATTTGTTGCCAAAGGCCAAAAATCAACATACAGTGGGGACTATTTTATTACTGTAAATCAAATTGTAGAAAACCTGTAGCTGGCTGCACAGTGAATGTGACATATTCATTAGTACATAACAATATTGTGGTGCAAGCAGGTTTTTTATTTTTTTGTTTGGTTTTGAAAAAGCCAGTTTGCACCCACTTGCATATTCACGCTCTTACAAGCTACATTTGAGCAGATTATATAAGTATACAAAGTAACTATTAAGGTTGTTCATATATTGAACATAAAATAAACACAAAAACATCGGTGAAACATTTATTGATCAAATATATCTTCATTTATTTGGTCAGCAGGAACAAGTAGGTACAGTCAATATCTTGGTGAGTCACAAAAATAGGATTGATGTGGCAAAAAGAAAACACTCCTGCTCATAAGAGCTTACAATCTAAAGATACTTCTAATGAACTGTGTGTGCTCAGGTTATAGCAGGAAACAAAGGGGAAGATGAATCAAGTAACATTTTCGTGCACATAAGGTTTACTTACACAATCATTTAGTATAAAGATCCATTCACAAAAAAAGTCTACAGATCAAAATATCAAGAAAACAAGACATATGTGAAAAACCCCTCCCACCTCTACAAATCCCCTACACATACATTTGTCAGCAGGTTTGTAAGAAAAATGCATTTGAGTCTAAATAAGCAAGCAAAATTAAAACAAGAGCAGATTTTAAACAAAACGATTGACATGTGTGAGGCTTTCAATGCAAAGAGAAAAAACACAATCATTGTGCAATAACACACAAACACACTTTACAAGGCCAAAAATATGCAAACATTTCCAGCCCACTTCCAAACACAGCCTGAGTGGTGTCTGGGGCAATTCAGCACAAAATCTCTCCCTCCCCCAAACCACTACAAGCAAGGACTTAGTCACAAACCACACGGCCTAGTAACAGGCCAAATCACTCCCTACTGCACATCTTTATATAAGCTAGGTTGTATTTGGAGCACGCCAAACAAGGCCCCACACCCACCACTGACCTTAATTTGGTCAGTGAAAGTGTTTTCACCTGATGAATCCGCTTCCTACCTGCATTAACCCTTGGTATACAGGCCCCACAAATCAGAAAGATATATACAGTGAAATGTACGTGTGCAGCATACAACAGAACATTGAGCAGGGATGTGAAAGGGAACCCCAATTGCAACCTTTATTGCTACTATGGTCACAATTCCCTCCAGATTCTCGCATGAGTTAAGACAGTCACATGACCACATCTTGTATGCAATACTGAAAATGACAAATCGATTTGACTAGTATGGTGAATTTCCCATCAATTGGTAAAACACTCCAGAAATCAAACATCACCAAACATTACACTCTGGGCAAAGCTGATTTACAAATCATGCAACTTACAGTAAAGTTGACCATTTCAATGCAATTTTCAAGACATCTGACAGAGATCTCTATGCAAATTGCCACTAAAGTAGTACATGTACTACTATAGAAATCAGTGTTTGAAACGCACCCATGTGGTCACTCTAATAGCAGACAATAGGGTGCGACTTTGCAGACGATTTACAGCTTGCATGTTGTGCAAATCACATGCCAAGTCCCACTCAATGAGCACGCTATTGGAGCGTTCATATTGTTGTGGTTCAAACTTGGTAGGAGCCGCAAGTAATAATAGAGTAATAAATACACTACTTTTCATGCAATTTGCTGAGAGATCGATGTCGAATGTCTTGCAAATTGCACTTGAAATCACCATGTACCCCGACTTTGAAATCATGCAACTTCTATGGAAGTCACATGATGTGACTGTGGTGTCAATAACACCACTTAGAAATCTGCTTTAATGTGACCGGGTAGCCCCCAGTAACATTGTTTGCGATTGCCATGCAATTGGCATGACAGGCGACTTGCAAATCGTAGACCAAGTCGCACCCTATTGGCCACTGTAGGCTCTGTTCACATCCAATTGGATTGTGAACTCGTGCAACTTCACTGTAAGTTGGACAATTGCCGCATCGGATTAGATGTGACAGTGGTGTTGGCCCCCAGTAACATTGGGTGCAATTTGCCATGCAAAGAGCAAGCTGCTGGCCATGCCAATCACATGACAAGTCACATCCAGGGTGTGCAATTTCAGGTGCGATTTGTGCATTGACATCGTACCTGATATTGGATATAATGAATGTGAGTGTATTAACATACACCATTTGTTGCAGCGAGAGTTCAAAGGTATTTGAGAATTGTGGCCATTTATTAGCAATTTAACATCTAGACTCAAATAGAAATCGCAATGCTACACACAATTGAAAACACAACTAGTTAGTAATTCTCTAGAAAACACAGTAAAATTGGCAACTTAAAGAGTAATTTTCAATTGCATATAGTGTGAGCGAAGCAGGAAAATCAACAAAGGAAATAAATCTTTGAAGGCGTGCGGTACCTGCCTGCTGGGATAAGGGTCTGCTATGCATTTGGGGGAAAAATGCACGCCAGGATTTGTGACAAGTTTGATGTGTGGATTCACCAACCAAGTCTTTTCTCTCTCGTTCACTCTTTTGAATGTCTCTCTTTATCACTCTTCAGTATGTATCTCTTGCTCACTCTTCTTTGTCTCACTGGCTCGCTCTTCTCTCTCGCTCACTCTTCTGAATGTCTCTCTTTATCACTCTTCATACGTATCTCTCGCTCACTCTTCTTCGTCTCACTCTTCTCTCTCTCTGTCAGCTCTTTGCTTGCCAAATCCTTCACAAAAGTGGGTGGAGTGTAAACCATCATTATCAAATCTATTAGTGATTCAGGCCCTTATCTTATCCCATTGTATGACATTCACATAAGGTGCAGCTTTGAAGGTGTTTCAACAGACAAGGCCTCATTCTAATTCACATTTTAGGGATCATTTAGACAGAAAGCAAAGATGTTGCCAGAATATGTATGTGAAGACAGCCACACACGGAGATCATGCTACTACCTCGCCGGGGTTGGGATTCAAACCTACAACCCTAGAGTTATGAGGCAGTAGTGCTAACCACTAATCCACGGAGCTACATTGCTAACCCAGCCTGTATTTCTGTGCTGTGAATCAATCCTAGGTCCCTGGGCATGGTCAGTATAACTAGCCAGATATCTCCAATGTGACACAAATGTTGTGCTATGTTGCCAATTCAGATGTATGTTGGTTCTATGTATCCCAATACAAAGGATTGCAATACTAATACAGGCGTACCTCGGTTTACCAACGCCTCAGGGAACGTCATATATGGGGTACAAATGTCAAACCATTTCAGTTAATTGGTCTGTTTACAAATGTTTGAATAATTTGGTATGGGCATGTGGCCTGGTATGGTTCAGGAGAGGGGGAGGCGCTCGCTCGTCGCCCCCCCCCCCCTTTCCTGACCTGCCGGGCTGCATGCTCGGATAAGTATGTGTTATGGATTTAGGGGGGTACCCCATGCTGTTTTTTATTTAATTTCAGCGTGGAGTTACCCCTTAACATCCATACGAGACCCGAAGGGCTTAGTATGGATGGGAGGGGGGACCCCACGCCAGTTATTTAAAGAACTGTTTATAAATCACTGCAATACTTTGACATTCAACTGTCAGTGGGGAAATCCGCCGACAGCTGAAACATGAGCGCTGCATTGGTTTTCACTACTAAAACGCCGCATGAGTTGATAACATAACTCATGCGGGATTTTAGAAGCGACAGCCATGTGTTAATGTTTCAGCTGTCAGCGGGGTTCCCCACTGACAGCTGAATGTAAAATAATTCCCTTTATTGCATAAATAATAAAAAAAAAAGCGTGGGGTCCCCCCTCCCATCCATACCAAGCCCTTCGGATCTGGTATGGATAGTAAGGGGGAACTCCACGTCGAAATTAAAAAAAAAAAACAGCGTGGGTCCCCTCAATATCCATACCAGACCCTTATCCGAGCATGCAGCCCGGCAGGTCAGGGAAGGGGGGGGGGGACGAGCGAGCGCCCCCCCCTCCTGAACCATACCAGGCCACATGCCCTCAACATGGGGGGGGTGCTTTGGGGCAGGGGGGCTCCCCCCCCCCAAAGCACCTTGTCCCCATGTTGATGAGGACAAGGGCCTCTTCCCCACAACCCTGGCCGGTGGTTGTGGGGGTCTGCGGGCGGGGGGCTTATCAGAATCTGGAAGCCCCCTTTAACAAGGGGGCCCCCAGATCCCGGTCCCCCCCCCCACGTGAATGATTCTGCGGTACACGGTCCGCAGACTTATTCACAAAAAAACTAAGTGTGGTGTAAAAAAAACACAGTACAGGGTCTTTGACAAGTCCTTTATTAAAACAATGTCCCCCGAAGTAGATCCAACGTCAATCGCGGCGGCAGGGACCCGAAAAAAAAAAAAGTTCCTCTCCTGTCCGAGGCTTCCAGCCTTGTGAAGAAGAGGCTAGCTGACATTTCTTATATAGGTATGGGGCGGGGCCAGCCGGGGACATCATCTGAGTGACCCGCCCCATGTCACATGCTTGCTCTTCCCGGCTGGCCCCGCCCCATACCTATATAAGAAATGTCAGACTGTCTCCTGCATTCAGCTAGTTAGCCTCAGTGGAGAGACAGGATGACATTTCTCAAATAGGTAAGGGGCGGGGATGATGTCCCCGGCTGGCCCCGCCCCATACCTATATAAGAAATGTCAGCTAGCCTCTTCTTCACTAGGCTGGAAGCCTCGGACGGGAGCGGAACCTTTTTTTTTTTTTCTTTTTTCGGGTTCCTGCCGCCGCCGCGATTGACGTTGGATCTACTTAGTTTTTTTGTGAATGAGTCTGCGGACCGTGTACCGCAGAATCATTCACGTAGGGGGGGGGACCGGGATCTGGGGGCCCACTTGTTAAAGGGGGCTTCCAGATTATGATAAGCCCCCCGCCCGCAGACCCCCACAACCACCGGACAGGGTTGTGGGGAAGAGGCCCTTGTCCTCATCAACATGGGGACAAGGTGCTTTGGGGGGGGAGCCCCCCTGCCCCAAAGCACCCCCCCCATGTTGAGGGCATGTGGCCTGGTATGGTTCAGGAGGGGGGGGGGCGCTCGCTCGTCCCCCCCCTTTCCTGACCTGCCGGGCTGCATGCTCGGATAAAGGTCTGGTATGGATATTGAGGGGGACCCACGCTGTTTTTTTTTTAAATTTCAGCATGGAGTTCCCCCTTAATATCCATACCAGACCTGAAGGGCTTGGTATGGATGAGAGGGGGGACCCACGCTGTTTTTTTTTTTTTTTTTTTTATTGCGGACCTTTATTTTTACATTCAGCTTTCAAAATAAATATTATCTAGACCTTCAAAATAAGTAAAATCATAACAGAAATAATTATAAAGGATAAGAAACAAAAATAGAATCACTAGAACTAAGGAAATCTAATTAGATTACATGAAGATATGCCGAGTGCTGTTTATTAAACACAGTAGTCGCGACCGAGTGCCGGCTGTCAGAGGAATCCACAATCAGATTCACTATTAGTCAGTGGCTAAAAAGCAAACGCCCATGGCAGAGGTCTAAAAGGTGTTCTGCACATGCTCAGTTCTATCTGCCAAAGACACTGCACGGGCGTCTAGATTTTTACTGTGTCGATTTCCTTGAAAAAAAACGATTTTTAACACATTCTTAATTTTTTTGGAAATAGCAGATATTGTTTAAAGTGAAGTCCTGATATTTGGCAAAGCAAATTTCTAAGTGAACATGTCTCTACAGTGATTTTTCATGGTGTTAGACGTGCTTCTTAGCAAGTCTGCTTTTGTGAGTCTGATTTCGGGCGTGTGTCTTTTTGTGAATTAGATTGGGCGTCTGCTTATGGGCTCTGCTCAATAGTGAATTAGGTTGCAGGGTAAAAAATGGACGGACGCCCATGAAAATTGGGCTTAAGTCCATAAATATGCGCCCACGCCCAATAGTGAATCAAGGCCATAGGCCTTGATTCACTAAGATGTGAGTGTATTAGCAGAGACTGACCATTCAGGCAGACTCCGGTCAATCAATCAGTCGTCTGACCAGCGTCTAGCAAGCTCATTAACGAGCGTCTACTGACTACTTTGCCTTTAGTGAATGTGATATCCCGTCTGGCACATTTTTAGGTGCAATACCGGATATATTCGCTAGATGGCGCACAAGCGCGGGCTTTATTAACATTGGCGTTTTTCTGATAGAAAATTCTAATACAGCTGTACTATTACATTCTGAAAATTCTCTTTTGCTATTTTTTTTTTTTGGCTGTTTCTCCAAAATGATCAGGAAAGTATTGCATTTACTAATGAATGTCATACATTTTATTTTCAAATTTTTCACACTTATATCTCAAATAATTTATATACTTCTAATTTTCCCAATATAGTTATATATCTTCATTCTCTTTAATCACATAACTATTCTATGTTAAAGACAAGTGCAGCGCTATAAATGCATGTGATCAATAATGAACGCATGTAAAAACCAAAAAGTGCAAAGAATTGCAATAATGATGTAAACTGGTAAATCGTGCTAAAATAAGTTCATAGAATCATTCCTGAATAATGGAATGTCCTTGGTGTGAGAGTACCAACTCAGAGAGTGCCTATGAATGGCACATGTGGTCTCTCCGTGACGGACAGTAGTGCATGAACTCGTGAAAGGTAAACCACCCTTGGGACTGGTCTACACTCACCAGAACAAAAGTATTAATGTGCATGGGTTATACACATCGCACATCTGGGGGTGCAGCAGTATGCTGGCAGCTATGGGTTAGTCATCCAGCTCCATCCATCCATCCATCAGGGTGGGTGCCCAACAGGTCCTGGGGAGGAATTAGCTCAGCCACAGGAGCCAGAAAGGTGCTCAATAGTGTAGTACACTGTCACAGGGGTGGATGACCTTTCACGAGTTCATGCACTACTGTTCGTGGTTATATTTATCTTGTGTAATACCATTTTACTAGTCTATATCATTTGACCAGCGCTCGCTTTATCATTTTTAAACAATGTAACTATTCTACATTATAACTCAAACTGTGTTTCCCACAGTGGTTTAGTGGTTAGAGCTCAGAACTTACAGCACTTGGGTCATGGGTTCTAATCCCAGTCTTGGCAACATCCCAAAAAAATGGAGATCAATTTTCTGGGTTGTGGCAGGAATATTGATCAATCAATTATGATTTTGCCTAATGACTAGAAAGTGGATGAATGTTACTTGCGTACTGTTCTTCTGCCAATTAGGTCATGTGCAAGTTTCATGCCGTGTATATTTCATTGTAACTTTTTTCTCTTTTAAATCTGTCTCCTTATACAACTTGACCCCCTCCCCCACCCCATCATCACCTGTCCCATGTGCAAATCTATGGATCACCGCCCCACTCTTTAACTATCTATTTACTGATCAAGTGAATGTGTCTCATTTTCTATCAGCTACAGCTCAGATCTCACATTATTATACAATTGCTGATTGTATCTCACCACTAGTCTGATTGAATTCACAATTCCTGGTCAGTCCTGTTCCCTGACCTCTAATAACCTTTAGGGCCAGTTCACACTACATGTGCTTCAGTTGCTTTTTCAGCATCACAAACGCACAGAAAGAAGGTTATATGGTTGTCAATGTCATAGTTCACATCAGCGCTTGCATTTTCAATGCATTGCAGGTGCTGTAAACAAAGTTGACCACGCTGCATTGTTTCTGCACAGAACTGTACTGGAACACATTGAAACGTCCTTGAATGTACTAAAACGCACATGTCCCTAACTACATTGAATACAAAGAAAATAGAAAAAAATAAGTGGAAGGGATACAAAAATGCAATGTAAACATGTCCAAAACGCATCCAAAAAGTACTGGAACACACTAAACATGCATGCCAAAAGGGCATGAAAAAAACCCATCAGGAACACATCTAGACTGTTTCTATAGTGTGAACCAGCCCTTAGGACTTGTTCACACCATTGGTGGTGCAGAAACGCATGCAAGAACACACATTTTCCAGCACAGCAAAGAAATGCAATGCCCTATGTAGATGTGCGCAGGTACAAATAGATACAATGTTGCAACCGCTGTAAATGTCAAGGAACTGTCAAAGAAATAGCGGAGCTCTCTGCAGGGACACTTTTTGCCATACTGGAATTCCTCTAATTTTTCATCCTTCTTCTTCCTCTTCTTCTTCCTCTTCTTCTTCATCATCATCCTCTTCTTCCTCTTCATCATCTTCTTCTTCATCAGCATCATCATCCTCTTCTTCATCATCTTCATCATCATCATCCTCTTCTTCTTTTTCTTCTTTTTGTCTTCCTCTTGCAGGTCACTGCTCATGTGCAGATTTTTTATCAGTAAAAAAATCGGCCGATTTGCCCATCATTGCCGCGAAAATCGGCCGATCGGCAAATTCGGCCGTTTTTTTCCAACTTTACCGAAAAAAAAAATCTGCCAAAATACCGAAAAACGGCCGAACAAATAGCCCACTAACGATCTGAAAATCGGCCGATTTTATTTTCAGCCGAAAAATCGGCCGATTTTTGACCCATCTATGGCCTGCATAAGATATGGTGTGGCCCTAGGGTCAATGTGTGTTTAGAATACTTCCAAAATGCACATACAAAAACACTACATCCAAATGCATGTTGCATTTCTATAGCATGTTAAACAGAAGAAAAATGCACTTCCATAATGTTAACATGCGCAAGTAAAAATAGACAAAATCCACATCCTTTTATTCTGGCTTCACATACATGCATTGTGGTCTAACACCGCACTCCTGGGCAAATCACATGCAATTTGTGTGCGTTGCAATTAGAGACAAACATTTTGCACACCTCAAATTGCACCGCATCCGGGCCAAAAATGTGCAGGACCCTTTTTCAGGGTATGCACATGGGTGTGAATAGGCATGCCATCCAATTTGGCAAATCGCAATACGCTTTGTGTACCAATATTGGTGTGTTGGTAACTTCACCTAGAAAGCCGCAGCAGGTGGCATGAAGGGGTTGCGGTTGTGATGCGGTGCAGCGCTTGCACAGAAAACACTGCAAATTTCACATCGCATCTGTGTGACACCAGAATGTGCCAATATGTGGCTTGACAAAGCACAGTGGTCAGTGCAGATTATTTTCAATCCATGTTTTTTTACACTTTTCATTCACTGGTTTAACTCAGGTGATCATTAATCACAATTATCTCCGGAGATCACATGCAGCCCCTCAACCATCTACACATATCTCTGGAAATCTATACAGATCTCCTTGAAAAAATGTCTCCTCTCCTCTTCGGAAAACAATTGTCCTCCACCTCATAAACAGGGGGACAGAGAAGACTTCTCCTTGATAACTAAAATCAGATGAATTATCTGTGCTTAATAAACATACACCAATACTGCAAATGCATTGTACTGTCCAAGGCATTGCACACTAACGCATTGCACACTAGAAATGTCAAATGCGTTAGTGTGTACAGTGCATGAGTGTAAAATGCTTTAGTGCACACTGCAGTGTACAACGCATTGCACACTGTAATACTCTGTACAAAGTAATACCGTGTACACCCACACATTGTAGACTGTAATGCACTGTACACTATCATGCAGGATGGAGCAACGCATTGCACACTGTGATACCATGTACACCCACACATTGTAGACTGTAATGCACTGTACTCTGTCATGCAGGATGGAGCAACGCATTGCACACTGTGATACCGTGTACACCCACACATTGTAGACTGTAATGCACTGTACACTGTCATGCAGGCTGGAGCTACGCATTGCACACTGTGATACGCTGTCCACTGTCATGCAGAATCCAGCAACGCATTGCACACTGTAATACCATGTACACCAACACATTGTAGAATGTAATGCATTATACGCAGTATACATGTCCAGATATTCAAAGATTAGCCATGAAGGCCTAGCTGGTTACCTATTTGGCGACCGCAGATAGCCGAATAACGCTACACTGCATCCAGGCAGCTCTGGGAGGGTGTCATATGACATCCTGGCAGAACGCGCTCTCCGTGATTGCTGTGTCCTAAGGACACAGCTGATCACGTGATGTGGTAAAGACCAATCACAGCGGCTTTTTACCATGTGATCAGCCATGTCCAATGACACGCTGATCACCGGGAAATGCATTTGCCGGGTCTTGGCTGCACTTTCATCACTCTGTCAGAATGTGTGGAAAGTACTGCCGAGAACCAGCAGTTATCAAAGCAGGGGTCGGCCCCGATGATCAGTGCCCACCAGTGCTACCCAACAGTTCCGCCCACCTGTGGCCAGCAGTGCCGCCTCATCAACGCACATCAGTGTTGCTAAATTACCAGTTTACCAAATGTTATAATATAAACAGACTTTTATTCATTATGAGCTATTTTGTGGTTTATCGAGCAAAAAGTAAAACTCACAGCAGCAAGTCAATACCACCCAAAGAAAGCTCTATTTGTCTGAAAAAACTGATACAAATTTAAGATGGGTACAATGTGGCATGACCACACAATTGTCATTCAAAGTGTAACAGTGCAGAAAGATGAAAATTGGCCAGGACAGGAAGGGGGTATGAGTACCCAGTAGGCAAGTGGTTAATATAATTGACCCATCAATACCCAGGAGCTAATGTACAGATAAGTAGCATGTGCACCAAGTGAGATTCTGCTAGGCCCCACCCACAAAATTACAATTACTTGTCCCTCACATGTTATAAACATATTTGCAATGGCCACAGTTACTTTACATATAAGGATCATCTCCTCAGTTGAGAACTGTGCTCTCGCCATGTCCAAATGCCAATAAAGTTATCAAAATTTTCAACCAACACAAAACCTCCAACCACTTCTCATCCACTTACACTCCCCACAACCACTTCCGGGTGCGCGCGCACCAGATGACGGACTTCCGGGAGGATAGCTGCTCGTGCGCCATGGGGGACACCTGTTTGGCGTTTATTTGTGCACGATCGCTCATTTCTATGCACGGCTATGATAGCTTTCGCGAATGTGTGTTTCTTAGTGATTTTTTTCTTTTTAAACCTTGGCTAATATATATTTGTTGCCAAAGGCCAAAAATCAACATACAGTGGGGACTATTTTATTACTGTAAATCAAATTGTAGAAAACCTGTAGCTGGCTGCACAGTGAATGTGACATATTCATTAGTACATAACAATATTGTGGTGCAAGCAGGTTTTTTATTTTTTGTTTGCACCCACTTGCATATTCACGCTCTTACAAGCTACATTTGAGCAGATTATATAAGTATACAAAGTAACTATTAAGGTTGTTCATATATTGAACATAAAATAAACACAAAAACATCGGTGAAACATTTATTGATCAAATATATCTTCATTTGTTTGGTCAGCAGGAACAAGTAGGTACAGTCAATATCTTGGTGAGTCACAAAAATAGGATTGATGTGGCAAAAAGAAAACACTCCTGCTCATAAGAGCTTACAATCTAAAGATACTTCTAATGAACTGTGTGTGCTCAGGTTATAGCAGGAAACAAAGGGGAAGATGAATCAAGTAACATTTTCGTGCACATAAGGTTTACTTACACAATCATTTAGTATAAAGATCCATTCACAAAAAAAGTCTACAGATCAAAATATCAAGAAAACAAGACATATGTGAAAAACCCCTCCCACCTCTACAAATCCCCTACACATACATTTGTCAGCAGGTTTGTAAGAAAAATGCATTTGAGTCTAAATAAGCAAGCAAAATTAAAACAAGAGCAGATTTTAAACAAAACGATTGACATGTGTGAGGCTTTCAATGCAAAGAGAAAAAACACAATCATTGTGCAATAACACACAAACACACTTTACAAGGCCAAAAATATGCAAACATTTCCAGCCCACTTCCAAACACAGCCTGAGTGGTGTCTGGGGCAATTCAGCACAAAATCTCTTCCTCCCCCAAACCACCCGGCCTAGTAACAGGCCAAATCACTCCCTACTGCACATCTTTATATAAGCTAGGTTGTATTTGGAGCATGCCAAACAAGGCCCCACACCCAATGAAGCCACACCCACCACTGACCTTAATTTGGTCAGAGAAAGTGTTTTCACCTGATGAATCCGCTTCCTACCTGCATTAACCCTTGGTATACAGGCCCCACAAATCAGAAAGATATATACAGTGAAATGTACGTGTGCAGCATACAACAGAACATTGAGCAGGGATGTGAAAGGGAACCCCAATTGGAACCTTTATTGCTACTATGGTCACAATTCCCTCCAGATTCTCGCATGAGTTAAGACAGTCACATGACCACATCTTGTATGCAATACTGAAAATGACAAATCGATTTGACTAGTATGGTGAATTTCCCATCAATTGGTAAAACACTCCAGAAATCAAACATCACCAAACATTACACTCTGGGCAAAGCTGATTTACAAATCATGCAACTTACAGTAAAGTTGACCATTTCAATGCAATTTTCAAGACATCTGACAGAGATCTCTATGCAAATTGCCACTAAAGTAGTACATGTACTACTATAGAAATCAGTGTTTGAAACGCACCCATATGGTCACTCTAATAGCAGACAATAGGGTGCGACTTTGCAGACGATTTACAGCTTGCATGTTGTGCAAATCACATGCCAAGTCCCACTCAATGAGCACGCTATTGGAGCGTTCATATTGTTGTGGTTCAAACTTGGTAGGAGCCGCAAGTAATAATAGAGTAATGAATACACTACTTTTCATGCAATTTGCTGAGAGATCGATGTCGAATGTCTTGCAAATTGCACTTGAAATCACCATGTACCCCGACTTTGAAATCATGCAACTTCTATGGAAGTCACATGATGTGACTGTGGTGTCAATAACACCACTTAGAAATCTGCTTTAATGTGACCGGGTAGCCCCCAGTAACATTGTTTGCGATTGCCATGCAATTGGCATGACAGGCGACTTGCAAATCGTAGACCAAGTCGCACCCTATTGGCCACTGTAGGCTCTGTTCACATCCAATTGGATTGTGAACTCGTGCAACTTCACTGTAAGTTGGACAATTGCCGCATCGGATTAGATGTGACAGTGGTGTTGGCCCCCAGTAACATTGGGTGCAATTTGCCATGCAAAGAGCAAGCTGCTGGCCATGCCAATCACATGACAAGTCACATCCAGGGTGTGCAATTTCAGGTGCGATTTGTGCATTGACATCGTACCTGATATTGGATATAATGAATGTGAGTGTATTAACATACACCATTTGTTGCAGCGAGAGTTCAAAGGTATTTGAGAATTGTGGCCATTTATTAGCAATTTAACATCTAGACTCAAATAGAAATCGCAATGCTACACACAATTGAAAACACAACTAGTTAGTAATTCTCTAGAAAACACAGTAAAATTGGCAACTTAAAGAGTAATTTTCAATTGCATATAGTGTGAGCGAAGCAGGAAAATCAACAAAGGAAATAAATCTTTGAAGGCGTGCGGTACCTGCCTGCTGGGATAAGGGTCTGCTATGCATTTGGGGGAAAAATGCACGCCAGGATTTGTGACAAGTTTGATGTGTGGATTCACCAACCAAGTCTTTTCTCTCTCGTTCACTCTTCTGAATGTCTCTCTTTATCACTCTTCAGTATGTATCTCTTGCTCACTCTTCTTTGTCTCACTGGCTCGCTCTTCTCTCTCGCTCACTCTTCTGAATGTCTCTCTTTATCACTCTTCATACGTATCTCTCGCTCACTCTTCTTTGTCTCACTCTTCTCTCTCTCTGTCAGCTCTTTGCTTGCCAAATCCTTCACAAAAGTGGGTGGAGTGTAAACCATCATTATCAAATCTATTAGTGATTCAGGCCCTTATCTTATCCCATTGTATGACATTCACATAAGGTGCAGCTTTGAAGGTGTTTCAACAGACAAGGCCTCATTCTAATTCACATTTTAGGGATCATTTAGACAGAAAGCAAAGATGTTGCCAGAATATGTATGTGAAGACAGCCACACACGGAGATCATGCTACTACCTCGCCGGGGTTGGGATTCAAACCTACAACCCTAGAGTTATGAGGCAGTAGTGCTAACCACTAATCCACGGAGCTACATTGCTAACCCAGCCTGTATTTCTGTGCTGTGAATCAATCCTAGGTCCCTGGGCAAGGTCAGTATAACTAGCCAGATATCTCCAATGTGACACAAATGTTGTGCTATGTTGCCAATTCAGATGTATGTTGGTTCTATGTATCCCAATACAAAGGATTGCAATACTAATACAGGCGTACCTCGGTTTACCTCAGGGAACGTCATATTTGGGGTACAAATGTCAAACCATTTCAGTTAATTGGTCTGTTTACAAATGTTTGAATAATTTGGTATGGGCATGTGGCCTGGTATGGTTCATGAGAGGGGGAGGCGCTCGCTCGTTGTCCCCCCCCCTTTCCTGACCTGCCGGGCTGCATGCTCGGATAAGTATGTGTTATGGATTTAGGGGGGTACCCCATGCTGTTTTTTATTTAATTTCAGCGTGGAGTTACCCCTTAACATCCATACGAGACCCGAAGGGCTTAGTATGGATGGGAGGGGGGACCCCACGCCAGTTATTTAAAGAACTGTTTATAAATCACTGCAATACTTTGACATTCAACTGTCAGTGGGGAAATCCGCCGACAGCTGAAACATGAGCGCTGCATTGGTTTTCATTACTAAAATGCTGCATGAGTTGATAACATAACTCATGCGGGATTGTAGGAGCGACAGCCATGAGTTAATGTTTCAACTGTCAGCGGGGTTCCCCACTGACAGCTGAATGTAAAATAATTCCCTTTATTGCATAAATAATAAAAAAAAAAGCGTGGGGTCCCCCCTCCCATCTGTACCAAGCCCTTCGGATCTGGTATGGATATTAAGGGGGAACTCCACGCTGGAATTAAAAAAAAAACCAGCGTGGGTCCCCCTCAATATCCATACCAGACCCTTATCCGAGCATGCAGCCCGGCAGGTCAGGAAAGGGGGGGGGGACGAGCGAGCGCCCCCCCTCCTGAACCATACCAGGCCACATGCCCTCAACATGGGGGGGTGCTTTGGGGCAGGGGGGGCTCCCCCCCCCAAAGCACCTTGTCCTCATGTTGATGAGGACAAGGGCCTCTTCCCCACAACCCTGGCCGGTGGTTGTGGGGGTCTGCGGGCGGGGGGCTTATCAGAATCTGGAAGCCCCCTTTAACAAGGTCCCGGTCCCCCCCCCTACGTGAATGATTCTGCGGTACAAGGTCCGCAGACTCATTCACAAAAAAACTAAGTGTGGTGTAAAAAAAAAACACAGTACAGGGTCTTTGACAAGTCCTTTATTAAAACAATGTCCCCCGAAGTAGATCCAACGTCAATCGCGGCTGCGGCGGCAGGGACCCGGAAAAAAAAAAAAGCTCCTCTCCCGTCCGAGGCTTCCAGCCTTGTCAAGAAGAGGCTAGCTGGCATTTCTTATATAGGTATGGGGCGGGGCCAGCCGGGGACATCATCTGAGTGACCCGCCCCATGTCACATGCTTGCTCTTCCCGGCTGACCCCGCCCCATACCTATATAAGAAATGTCAGACTGTCTCCTGCATTCAGCTAGTTAGCCTCAGTGGAGAGACAGGGTGACATTTCTCAAATAGGTAAGGGGCGGGGATGATGTCCCCGGCTGGCCCCGCCCCATACCTATATAAGAAATGTCAGCTAGCCTCTTCTTCACTAGGCTGGAAGCCTCGGACGGGAGCGGAACCTTTTTTATTTTTTTCTTTTTTCGGGTCCCTGCCGCCGCCGCCGTGATTGACGTTGGATCTACTTCGGGGGACATTGCTCTAATAAAGGACTTGTCAAAGACCCTGTACTGTTTTTTTTACACCACACTTAGTTTTTTTGTGAATGAGTCTGCGGACCGTGTACCGCAGAATCATTCACGTAGGGGGGGGGGGCGGGATCTGGGGGCCCCCTTGTTAAAGGGGGCTTCCAGATTCTGATAAGCCCCCCGCCCGCAGACCCTCACAACCACCGGCCAGGGTTGTGGGGAAGAGGCCCTTGTTCTCATCAACATGGGGACAAGGTGCTTTGGGGGGGGGAGCCCTCCCTGCCCCAAAGCACCCCCCTCATGTTGAGGGCATGTGGCCTGGTATGGTTCAGGAGGGGGGGGGTGCTCGCTCGTCCCCCCCCCCCCTTCCCTGACCTGCCGGGCTGCATGCTCGGATAAGGGTCTGGTATGGATATTGAGGGGACCCACGCTGTTTTTTTTTTTTAAATTTCGACGTGGAGTTCCCCTTTAATATCCATACCAGATCCAAAGGGCTTGGTATGGATGGGAGGGGGGACCCCACGCTTTTTTTTATTATTATTTATGCTATAAAGGGAATTATTTTACATTCAGCTGTCAGTGGGGAACCCCGCTGACAGCTGAAACATTAACACATGGCTGTCGCTTCTAAAATCCCGCATGAGTTATGTTATCAACTCATGCGGCGTTTTAGTAGTGAAAACCAATGCAGCGCTCATGTTTCAGCTGTCGGCGGAGTTCCCCACTGACAGTTGAATGTCAAAGTATTGCGGGGAATTAGAAACTGTTTTTTAAATAACTGGCGTGGGGTCCCCCCTCCCATCTGTACCAAGCCCTTCGGATCTGGTATGGATATTAAGGGGGAACTCCACGCTGAAATTAAAAATAAAAACAGCGTGGGTCCCCTCAATATCCATACCGACCCTTATCCGAGCATGCAGCCCGGCAGGTCAGGAAAGGGGGGGGACGAGCGAGCGCCCCCCCCTCCTGAACCATACCAGGCCACATGCCCTCAACATGGGGGGGTGCTTTGGGGCAGGGGGGCTCCCCCCCCAAAGCACCTTGTCCCCATGTTGATGAGGACAAGGGCCTCTTCCCCACAACCCTGGCCGGTGGTTGTGGGGGTCTGCGGGCGGGGGGGCTTATCAGAATCTGGAAGCCCCCTTTAACAAGGGGGCCCCCAGATCCCGGCCCCCCCCCCTACGTGAATGATTCTGCGGTACACGGTCCGCAGACTTATTCGCAAAAAAACTAAGTGTGGTGTAAAAAAAACACAGTACAGGGTCTTTGACAAGTCCTTTATTAAAACAATGTCCCCCGAAGTAGATCCAACGTCAATCGCGGCGGCGACCCGAAAAAAGGAAAAAAAAAAAAAAGGTTCCGCTCCCGTCCAAGGCTTCCAGCCTAGTGAAGAAAAGCCTAGCTGACATTTCTTATATAGGTATGGGGCGGGGCCAGCCGGGAACAGCAAGCATGTGACATGGGGCGGGTCACTGGGATGATGTCCCCGGCTGGCCCCGCCCATACCTATATAAGAAATGTCAGCTAGGCTTTTCTTCACTAGGCTGGAAGCCTTGGACGGGAGCGGAACTTTTTTTTTTTTTTTCCTTTTTTCGGGTCGCCGTCGCCACGATTGACGTTGGATCTACTTCGGGGGACATTGTTTTAATAAAGGACTTGTCAAAGACCCTGTACTTTGTTTTTTTTACACCACACTTAGTTTTTTTGTGAATGAGTCTGCGGACCGTGTACCGCAGAATCATTCACGTAGGGGGGGGGCCGGGATCTGGGGGCCCCCTTGTTAAAGGGGGCTTCCAGATTATGATAAGCCCCCCACCCGCAGACCCCCACAACCACCGGCCAGGGTTGTGGGGAAGAGGCCCTTGTCCTCATCAACATGGGGACAAGGTGCTTTGGGGGGGAGCCCCCCTGCCCCAAAGCACCCCCCCCATGTTGAGGGCATGTGGCCTGGTATGGTTCAGGAGGGGGGGGCGCTCGCTCGTCCCCCCCCCCCCCTTTCCTGACCTGCCGGGCTGCATGCTCGGATAAAGGTCTGGTATGGATACTGAGGGGGACTCACGCTGTTTTTTTTTTAAATTTCAGCATGGAGTTCCCCCTTAATATCCATACCAGACCTGAAGGGCTTGGTATGGATGAGAGGGGGGACCCACGCTGTTTTTTTTTTTTTTTTTTTTATTGCGGACCTTTATTTTTACATTCAGCTTTCAAAATAAATATTATCTAGACCTTCAAAATAAGTAAAATCATTACAGAAATAATTATAAAGGATAAGAAACAAAAATAGAATCACTAGAACTAAGGAAATCTAATTAGATTACATGAAGATATGCCGAGTGCTGTTTATTAAACACAGTAGTCGCGACTGAGTGCCGGCTGTCAGAGGAATCCACAATCAGATTCACTATTAGTCAGTGGCTAAAAAGCAAACGCCCATGGCAGAGGTCTAAAAGGTGTTCTGCACATGCTCAGTTCTATCTGCCAAAGACACTGCACGGGCGTCTAGATTTTTACTGTGTCGATTTCCTTGAAAAAAACGATTTTTAACACATTCTTAATTTTTTTGGAAATAGCAGATATTGTTTAAAGTGAAGTCCTGATATTTGGCAAAGCAAATTTCTAAGTGAACATGTCTCTACAGTGATTTTTCATGGTGTTAGACGTGCTTCTTAGCAAGTCTGCTTTTGTGAGTCTGATTCCGGGCGTGTGTCTTTTTGTGAATTAGATTGGGCGTCTGCTTATGGGCTCCGGTCAATAGTGAATTAGGTTGCAGGGTAAAAAATGGACGGACGCCCATGAAAATTGGGCTTAAGCCCATAAATATGCGCCCACGCCCAATAGTGAATCAAGGCCTTGGTGACTTCTGCGCACTGTGCTTTTCAGCATGCCCTAACCCCGCTCTGTCATTTTACGTGGCCTACTACTTCATGGCTGAGTTGCTGTTGTTTCCATTTGCTTCCACTTTTTTATAATACCAACAACAGTTGACCATGGAATATTTAGTAGCAAGGAAATTTCACGGATGGACTTATTGCACAGGTGGCAACCTATCACTGTACCATGCTTGAATTCACTGAGCTCCTGAGAGCAACCCATTTACAAATGTTTGCAGAAGCCATCTGCATGTCTAGGTGCTTGTTTTATACATCTGTGGCCATGGACGTGATTGGAACACCTCAATTCAATAATTTGGAGGAGTGTCCCAATACTTTTGGCAATATAGTGTACTTTGAAACTACACACCAATCAGCCTAACATCAGTAGTATTCATATTAGAAGGAATGGTCCATGAATTTGCCAGTGAAAATGGTATCATTAGTAGTAACCAGCATGGATTTATGATCGAACATTCTTGCCAGGCCATCATTTTAACATACAGTATTATGAGGAAGTGAGCAGTAATTTGGATAGAAAAAGGCATGTGACCATAGCTTGCCTGGATGATGCTAAAGCATTTGATACAACCAGAAACTCTTACTCTACAAATTAGGTCTATTGGCATCAAGAAATTTGTATGTACGTATATGAATAGAAAACTTGTTACAGGAAGGCATTCAGAGAGTAGTGATAAATGACTCATTTTCTGAATAGTTTCAAGTAGTATCACCCAGGTCTCTGTTCTGGGACCATTTCGGTTTACCTTGTTCATAATTGATATAGAGGCTGAAATATATAAAGTGCAATCTCTGTGTTTACTGATGATACCAAACTAAGCAGGGCAAAAAGTATAAAAAAAAAAAAAAAAAAAAAAAAAAAGAGTATGGCAAGAGGACCAAAATAAAATGTGGGGCTGAGTAGCTTTATGGCAGGTGAGGTTTAATATCTATGTAAAATATATTTTATTTAATATAAATAATTATAAATATACAGTAATGCAATTGGGAGCTAAAATATGCATACAAAATACTCTCTAGCGGGAAAGCCTCTCGGGGAGTCGAGGATGGAAAGGAGTCTAGGGGTTCATGTAGACCGCTGACTGAGCAATTGCATGCAGCAAGCAAAGCCAGAAGACTACTATCACACGTTAAAAACATTTTTTTGGCCTCAACTTTGGCATGGCACATCATTCACCACAGACTCAAATGACAAGGCAAACAGCATGTTTTCTAAGCTGACCACAGACAATACCAAGTGGACAAATTTTAAACCAGTCTACTGTGACATATAGGAAACTAAAAATGTATTGAATACCTTTTGTGTGATTTATTGAATATATTTAGTGGTAAAAACTTTCAAAAACACTTTAGGCATGGTTTCATACAAATAACTGAAAAATCATACTTGTATACATATATACACAAGTAGAGTGGACAACAAAGTACACATATTGATAAACCCACAACAAACAAGGAAATGTAACTGTGGAGACAGAGGTACACGTCTATGGAGCAAAGCGGTTCTTTACAACTGAGGCTTTAGACAAGAGGTGTTCTACTCGTATTTATATTTCCATTGACTTTTTGATATAGGGAAGCTATCTTTTTTGTTTTTAATAGGTCAATAAGCTGTAAACAGCCTTGAGACATTTTCACTTCCCTGATATCCTGGAACAAAAATTAGGAACTCGATCTTATGGTTAAAGTTTAGTGATACCAGTGTTAATGTAGTAGGCTAAAATTTCAGTCAGAAATTTTAAGTCTACGCATGCATGCATACACTTACATATACTTGTAACAAACATTCTATAGCATTTTACCACAGCTGGTGGTGTAAATGGGACCTTATTTTTTCCTTTCTTGAAAGTCTCATCACTTTAAAACAAAACCAATAAACACAAACAAATCATTAAGCAACTAATATTCAATTAGTCTTGTCTTTTTTTTTCTGCATCTGTTTTGGAAAACCATTAAAATACTGGGTTGCTGACCAGTCACATCACCTGGTACATCACTGGATGAATGATAACTGTCACATCTACTTGTTTTCCCAAGCAAACTGTCATGCCAGCAAATGGCCGGTGTAATAAATCGCATGTGCAGCACCCTTCCAACTGCAGATCAGACGGAGGCTAAGATGGCAGCTTCCTTGGCTGTAAAGGATAGGAGGGCTTAATTAACTTGGCTCTTCATGGACTGACAATTTATGTGTGTACAAGTTCCACTGAGATGGCCAGAGAAGCTGCTGATTGCTGCTATCCCTTGCAGGAATTGAGCACAGCCTCAAATGAGCCCTGGCAAGGAGCATTGAATGCTTGCAGGTTTTTTATATGGCAATTACCCAGCCTGACAGGGGATAGATCACAGCTCTCATGCAGCAGTGCCAATGGCCCTAGCACTAGTTGGCTGTCTTCCACCATCATACAAGAGGTACCCTTTTTAGCTGGGTTATATAGATCCATTTTTTTCTTAACTTGCATCAGTAAAAAATTCATCTGTAAAAAGTATTGTTTTTATTGTGCAAAATCATTGCACACTCCTTTGTTCCTTTCTATTTTTGTCATTCGGGTTTTCAAGCATCCCTTTTGCTTCTGGTTAGTGCCACAGTATCCTTACCTTAGGGACCTAAAGAAAATTGTATTAACTCTTCACTGACTTGTGAGGGGAGGATATGTTTAATCTTTTCTTCGGTTTTTAATTTTCTAAAATTTGACTGTTTAATCAAGTTTTCCTTCTAGAGGTACTGTACTAACTTTTACCTTGGTTCTATTTATCAAGGAAATTGGCCACTCCTGTTCCAAAGTTTAGTTTTTTTTCCTTTTATTTATTTATTACATGTACTTATATAGTGCCGTCAATTTACGCAGCACTTTACATATATATTGTAAATTCACATCAGTCCCTAACCCTCAAGGGGCGTAGAATCTAAGGTCCCTAAATTTTAGCGCCCAATTTTATAATTTCACCCCTGACTACACATTTATGTGCTTCCCATATTATTAATGGTGCAGTTTTATCCCCGATGTTGTTAGCAAAATAGCTAGTAATCTGGTGCGCTATGTTGGTGGGAAAAGCCTTTCAGTAAAGAAGCATTAAGTCTTCAGTTAAAAACCTTGGATTGTGGTGGTTTGAGATCTACAGAAACTGATATAGGAGCATGGTCCAAAATAGCAATAAACAAAAATAATAAACAAAACTCTAAGTGTAATCACCCAAAGAAAAGTCAACCTTTCACCCTTGAAAGTGCAAACATCAAAAACCTTTTCCACAAAACCTGTATGCAATACCCTATTAATCTTTCTGTAAATGTCCAAAGTAAGTCCAAAGTGTCCACAAAAATTATTATTCAATCTTCCAAATATCGTGGGAAAATCCAGGATACCTCAAAAATAAAAAAAAACTACATATAGTGCATTACCCTTAAATCAGAAAAATATTGATTTCATGCAAACGTCCCTTGAGAAGAAGTCGGAAGTGACGAAACGCGTCAGCTCGTGACGTCAGACGCAATACCGGAAGGAGTGGCGCGGCCATCTTCGTTGTTGGAATTTGGCTGTGTGAATTACTGGAAGGATAGATGGTTCCTATGTTGATGTAAGATCTAAATAAAGTTTATTTGTTACCCCTTTACACTCCACTGAATTTGTCCTTTCTGCCCTATGAGGAGCGGGGGAGATTGAAGTGGATACATCCGCAGGGAGGAAGCTGAAATTACCCTGGAATGCTTGCATTGCTGGTTGAAGCAGAGAGAGGGTAATTGTACTGAATCCTACTAGAGCGTGGAATCACAAAATTGAGCACATTATCACAGATTGTGTAATTTGCTGTGGATTTATTTCACTAGTGGAAGGTCACTGATTGTTCACTTATAATTTGATGCATTAAGTATTTAGTATGGTATTCATGCTTATTTAGATTCACAGAGTGCTGTGTGTGTTTTGATTCACTATATATATATATATATATATATATATATATATATATATGTATGTGTATATATATATTTAAAATATGCAATTTAAAAAATTTTTTTTTTCCTCTCACGAGTGGTTTGCATGAAATCAATATTTTTCTGATTAAGGGTAATGCACTATATGTAGTTTTTTTTATTTTTGAGATATCCTGAATTTTCCCACGATATTTGGAAGATTGAATAATAATGTTTGTGGACACTTTGGACTATATTTGTTGTGGACACTTTGGAATTACTTTGGACATTTACAGAAAGATTAATAGGGTATTGCATACAGTTTTTGTGGAAAAGGTTTTTGATGGTCCAAAATAGATTGAATACCCGTGAAAGCATTAGTGAGACAAGGAAGGTCTCTTTGGGAAATAAAGATGTAGTCAACACGTTAGTATCTGTTATGGGGAATTGAGTAGAAGGTATAATATTTGTCAGACGGATTCTTGGTGCACCATGAATCAACCACCATTAAAGATTGTAGTAGTGATTTAATTCTTTTAAGAATCCTGTATAGGATTTTCCCAGAGGAGGTGCCTTTCACTTGATTTAGAGGAACATTAAAGTCTCCTAAAATGAAACCGCCAGAAGAAAACCATTTTAGTTCTTGTGATGGTAAAAAGATAGCTGGGATGTATTTGGAAAGTAAACATTTGCCCAAGTAATGGGCTTCCCAACACACGTGCCTTTGAGAAACAGAAAACACCCCTCTGGGTCTACCAGTTGTTGTAATAGGATGAAGGGGGCATCTCTACTTATCAAGATAGATGCCCCTTTTGTTTTCAAAAGTGGGCTTGGGACTGTGGTAAAAAAGTTATCAGTGAGCTTAGGAATTTTTTTCTTGAAACGTGTCTCATTCAGAAAGACAAGTAAAGGTCTTATTTTTTTTGCGTTTGTTTAGAATCAAGACTTTTTTTTTTTGGGGGGGGGGGTGTTTAAGCCTTTCACATTGTGGGAAACCACTGTAGGCCGCTTCCCTAAAGGAAAGTATGCCTTACTGAAAACACTTGCTAATCAACACAAGTAAGTAATCCTAGGTGGGTTTATTATGTACAGTACGACCCTGCTAAGGCAAGTAGTAAAGAAAAATCGAGGTATAATACCTCTAGACAACCAAGTACCTAAAGGTTTAAAAAAAAGTTTTAGTTGAGTGGGGTAGTGGGAGGAGTCAATTTCACAAGAGAACACAAACTTAATTCACTCCTACACCATAAATGGAGTCCTGGAGGTACCAGCTCCCAAAATAGCTATTGAATCAAGCAGATGCCCTCCATGTTTTCCCTTTAGTGGAGCTAGTAAGGCAAAGTCAGCCTCTCTTTATCCTAGACAGCTTTTATTTCTATTAGCATTTTTGTGCCTATTTTTATCGCACTTCAAATAAAATGAAAAATTACCAAGCAAAATTATTTTAACATAACTAATAATTTATAAAGATGTTTATGGAGATATTTTTATTAATCAACAAAAATTGTGTGCACCAGTTCAAACCAAAACAAGCCAGAGAGGGAGTACGTATATCTAGGCATCCTGTTACTTTCAGTTTCAGAAGGAAGAATGTGATCATCTTAATGTAAATCCTTTTTTTTTTTTTTTTTCCTGTAAGTAATTTGAAAAACCTTTTTTCCTATTCATATGTTTTATATATATATATATATATATATATATATATATATATATATATATATAAAAGCATCAGCTCATTTTATATTCAGAATGTGTTTGCTTTAAAGTTCTGTACAGTGGTTTATCTGATACTCTAATAAATCATATCACAGCAGTCATTTAACAGAACTTTTGAGTGTATTGCTTGACATATACAGCAGTCTACAGATCTATATATAAAATACAGTAATCAAGATATGGAACAGGAAATATCTAAAACAAAAAACGTAATTAAGTATATGTGAACCTTTTTAAAATAACCCATTCGGTTTGAAATAGAAATAAAAAGCAAAAAACATTTGTGTATATATATTAAAAAAAAACACTTTAAATATCTTTATTTATAAAGGATCACACAATCTTTTCTCAGTTGCATATGGAACTTGGAGAAGCAGCGGTGAATGGCGGTGTAGAGAGGAGTATCAGCACAAGTCTGATCATTTTAGGACAAGCAGGCTTTGACCCCAGCACAGCTAGAAAACTGACCACACTGGGATAGATGTGTTTATATGCCTAGCGTGGTCAGTTTGAAATAGGATAACAGGGGGACTGTCAGGATCGCCAGGCATTTCATACAAAGGAAGTAGTACAAAAAGTACAGGATACTTTTTAACACAAGTGCATGGTGCAACAGACACATATCAGTTATATGACATATTGGGGTAACATTCTTTAACTGTTCTGCCACTCTTGTTAAATTAGTAACTTTTAATGTTTTTGAATTACAGGACTTGGAGGTTAGTGCTCAAGAGCTGCAATATGTTCTGAATGTGGTTCTGCAAAGAAGTAAGTTCAGCACATCAAACTTCTATTTTTAAATTCAATTAAAAATCACCTGTATTTGCAGACTTCATAAGGCTCTGATCTATCATTACTTTATCATATCTAACCCCAAAACTTTTCCCTTTTTTTGCATTTGTCACACGCACTTAGAATATAAATATAATGGTGTAGCGCTAATACATAAAAAATAATATAACTATATATGATAAAAAAAATATACTGTGACACATATATAATGATTTGATCCTCTCTGGGATCTTGAAGGGACAGGAAAAATGTGAAAAAACATGGTCCTAACTGTTGGTTATGTGTTAGAGAAGACACTGGTAGTTTGTGATGAGGCAGAATTCTGTTTTACTTGTGTGGCTTAAGTTACAAACATAAAGAGCACATTTCAGCAGACAGTGATAGCAGACATCTTGCTTTGAGAGAGAGAGAGGAAGAGAAGAGAGAATAAACAAGTTTTACACATATGCACAACTAGTAACCTTAGTGTACAGTGCCATCTACTGGTCAAGTGATAAACACACAATACTATATATAGTACATTATAGTATATGCTGTTGCATTCCCAACACCCCTTCTCAACAGCATGTGCATAATCTTATGACATTTAGTCTCTTTTGTAGAAAACAATGACGTTCCCTTGGTGTTTTCGCTTCCTTTGCATCTTGCATGTGAAAATGTTCTAACATTTCTGTAATTTTCTGACTTTGGTTAAGAAGATAGCTTCCATCCTCTTCCCGCTCTATTTGAATTCCTAGGTAGTGAGTAATGTTCCCCAACTCTTTAATTTCAAAATTTTGTTTCAGTTTGTGAACTATTTGGTCATAGTCCCCTTCTTGTTCAAAACACGTCAAGATGTCATCGAAGTATATTAGGATGTATGTTCATTTGTTCTCTTGATTCTTTGAATACAGACATGGATCTGCTTTACTTTTTGAGAACCCTTCTTTTCTGAGTATTTTGTTCACTTTTTCATTCCATGCTCTCGCCGCTTGCTTGAGCCCATAGATGCTCTTTTGTAGTTTGCATACAAGATTCTTTTCTTTCTCAAATCCTGGTGGCTGTTCCATGTACAGATCCTCCTTGATGTCTCCATACAAAAAGGCAGTTTTGACATCTAGATGCTTTACTTGCATTCCCTTTCTGGCAGCAATACTAAGGAGTGTTCTTATGGTAGAATGTTTCACAACTGGAGCAAATGTCTCATCGTAATCTTCTCCAAATTTCTGGGAGTATCCCTTGGCAACTAATCTTGCTTTGTATCTATAGATGTTTCCTTCTGTATCATATTTTACTTTAAAAGTCCATTTGCTTCCGATGGTTTTGCGACCAGGAGGGAGTTCTGTTAGTGACCAAGTTTTATTTTCTTGAAGTGATTTTATTTCTTCTTCAGCTGCTTTTCTCCACTGATCGGCTTCCCTTCTTGACAAAGCTTCTATGTCTTCCCAGGATGTTGGCTCCTGTGTTTGATGTGTTTTAGCAGCGTATGATAACCTGCGGGGTGGTATCCCTTTTGTCATTCGAGAGGATCTTCTGATTTCTTGTTGTTCAGTGGGTTCTATTGGCTCGTTGATTGTAAGTTCCACTTCTTGTTCTGGCTCTTGTCCTGCTTCACATGGGTCAGTGTCTCTTGCCGATTCAGCGCGTAAATCCTCTTCACATATTTCAAGAATTGTATTATCTGGTGCTTCACTTTAATCAAAATAAACACTGCGGCTTACTGTGACCTTGTTGGTCTTTGGACAAAGGATTCTATATCCCTTACTCTGCTCACTGTAGCCCACCAGAATGCCTTCTATGGCTTTGTTCTCCAACTTGGAGCGTTTTTGACTTGGAATGTGGGCATATGCTTTACAGCCAAACACTCGAATATGTCCTACGTTAGGTTTTGATCCATTCCACATTTCATATGGTGTACTCTCAATAGCTTTAGATGGGAGCCTGTTTTGTAGGTATGTTGCAGTCATTATTGCTTCTCCCCAGTATTTGTTAGGTAAGGCAGCGTCCGAAATCATACATCTGGTCATTTCTACAAGAGTGCGATTCTTTCTTTCCGCTACATCGTTTTGCTCAGGTGTGTATGGTACAGTTGTTTGGTGTATAATACCTTGTTTCTTTAGGTATGATTCCATCTCTTTATTCATATATTCCCCTCCTTTGTCAGTGCGTATTATTCCAGGTTTCCTTTGAAACTTGTTGCTTGTCATAGCTACAAACTCTTGAAGTTTTTCTAATGTCTCACTTTTGTGCTTCATTAGATACGTTATTGTGTACCTGGAATAATCGTCGATGAAAGTCAGTAAATATCTATTCCCGCCAGGTGTGATGGTTTTCATTGGTCTGCACACATCACTGTGTATCAGTTCCATGGATTTAATGGTTTTACTCTGACTGGTCTGTGGAAGAGGGGTTCGGGTGGCCTTTGCTTTGATGCAACATGTGCACTTGCTGAGTGTGTGGCAAGGCAATATTTTCATGTCTTCTGATAGACCTCTCTTTGCAAAGTCCTTTATAGCTTCTGGATTTCGATGCCCCAATCTTCTATGCCACAGGTGGATGCACTTGTCATGTGGGTTATGAGTTGCCGCATTAGCCTTCTCACTTTCAGTGATGAGTTTGTACAGATGTTCATTTAATCTTCCTCTTGCTAGAATTTGCTTTCCATTTTGAATTGTGCATTCATTACTTCTGAACAGGACAGTGAGTCCATTGCTTGCAAGGGTTTTAACTGATAGGAGGCTTCCTTGTAGGCTTGGAACATATAGAACATTTTTTACAAGGATGCTCTGCTTGCCCCCTGATGGCGTTTTGCAGTTCAGAAATCCCTGACCATTACCTTCCGCTGTAATACTTTTCCCATTTGCTAGGAAGACTTTATCTTTTACACTAAAATCAATTTCTGTGAAGAATGTCTCATCGCTTGTCATGTGACTTGTTGCCCCTGAATCAATGTACCATCCGTGTGAGGTACTATTCTGAGTCACTTTAAAAGTACCACTCCCTGATGCACTTTCATTTTTTTTCATGACCGCTTTAGCTCTTTCTCTTGTGGGTAGCTCCCGCTTTCGCTGCTCAGCTTTCCAGATTGAACAGTTCTTTTTCAGGTAACCGGCCTTTTTGCAGCAAAAACATACCCTGGTTTCTTTGCTTTGTCTTATGCCCTCATCCACCTTCAGAGCTGCCTCTGGTCTCTCGTTCTCTTCACTATGCAAATTTTCCTTTCTTCTGCTATATTCATCAATTAATTTTCCCTTAACATATTCTAGCGTCAGTTCAGTTTCCGGTCAAGTTTCTAGAGCAGTGATGGCGAACCTTTTTGAGCCCGAGTGCCCAAACTGCAACCCAAAACCAACTTATTTCTTTCAAAGTGCCAACACTGCAATGAAACCTGAATATCGAGCTTTTGGTTTAGAAAAAACAACTCGTACAGTAGTGCAAACTAATTAACAGTACAGGGATGACCAGAGACTGCGGACACAGTACAGGGATGACCAGAGACTGCGGACACAGTACAGGGATGACCAGAGACTGCGGACACAGTACAGGGATGACCAGAGACTGCGGACACAGTACAGGGATGACCAGAACTGCGGACACAGTACAGGGATGACCAGAGACTGCGGACACAGTACAGGGATGACCAGAGACTGCGGACACAGTACAGGGATGACCAGAGACTGCGGACACAGTACAGGGATGACCAGAGACTGCGGACACAGTACAGGGATGACCAGAGACTGCGGACACAGTACAGGGATGACCAGAGACTGCGGACACAGTACAGGGATGACCAGAGACTGCGGACACAGTACAGGAGATGACCAGAGACTGCGGACACAGTACAGGAGATGACCAGAGACTGCGGACACAGTACAGGGATGACCAGAGACTGCGGACACAGTACAGGGATGACCAGAGACTGCGGACACAGTACAGGAGATGACCAGAGACTGGGGACACAGCACAGGAGATGACCAGAGACTGGGGACACAGCACAGGAGATGACCAGAGACTGGGGACACAGCACAGGAGATGACCAGAGACTGGGGACACAGCACAGGGATGACCAGAGACTGGGGACACAGCACAGGAGATGACCAGAGACTGGGGACACAGCACAGGAGATGACCAGAGACTGGGGACACAGCACAGGGATGACCAGAGACTGGGGACACAGCACAGGGATGACCAGAGACTGGGGACACAGCACAGGGATGACCAGAGACTGGGGACACAGCACAGGGATGACCAGAGACTGGGGACACAGCACAGGGATGACCAGAGACTGGGGACACAGCACAGGGATGACCAGAGACTGCGGACAGCACAGGGATGACTGCTGACCTTTGGGGAGGGAGGGGGAGCGGGTACCTGAATTTGACAGGTACCCGCTCTTACTTCCGCAGAGTTTTTTTTTTTTTTATCTTACCTGTTCCTCGATCCAGCCGCGCGCTGTCTTCCCGGCTTCTGTAGTGTGGGCGCTCGTCGGACAGCCGGATGCCCAGTGCGCATGCGCGAGAAGCGCTGCGCTTTGTGATTGGTCCGGCGGCTTCTGGGATCTGTCATGTGTCCCAGGTACTGCCTTACCATTCACAAGGAGCACTGCTTCTTGTGCATGCGCACTTGGGACCCGGCTGTCACGCACACTACAGCCGGGAAGACAGCGTGCCGCTGGATTCTCCTGGCGTGCCCACAGATAAGGCTCGGCGTGCCGGCTGTGGCACGCGTGCCACGGGTTCGCCACCACTGTTCTAGAGCATTTATAAGGGCACTGTATGATTCTGGAAGGCTGCATAGCAGAAGTGCCACAACATGGTTGTCTTTTATTTCTTCACCTATTGCACCCAGCTGGTCCACAATTTCTAGCATAGCATTTACAGTGGGGATCGAAAGTTTGGGCACCCCAGCTAAAAATTTGTATTAATGTGCATAAAGAAGCCATGGAAAGATGGAAAAATCTCCAAAAGGCATCAAATTACAGATTAGACATTCTTATAATATGTCAACAAAAGTTAGATTTTATTTCCATCATTTACACTTTCCAAATAACAGAAAAGAAAAAAATGGTGTCTGAAAAAGTTTGGGCACCCTGCAGAATTTATAGCATGCACTGCCCCCTTTGCAAAGCTGAGACCTGCCAGTGTCATGGATTGTTCTCAATCATCGTCTGGGAAGACCAGGTTATGTCAATCTCAAAGGTTATAAATGCCCAGACTCGTCTGACCTTGCCCCAACAATCAGCACCATGGGTTCTTCTAAGCAGTTGTCTAGAAAACTGAAACTGAAAATAGTTGACGCTCACAAAGCTGGAGAAGGCTATAAGAAGATAGCAAAGCGTTTTCAGATGTCAATATCCTCTGTTTGGAATGTAATTAAGAAATGGCAGTCATCAGGAACAGTGGAAGTTAAAGCAAGATCTGGAAGACCAAGAAAAATATCAGACAGAACAGCTCGCAGGATTGTGAGAAAAACAATTCAAAACCCATGTTTGACTGCACGATCCCTCCAGAAAGATCTGGCAGACACTGGAGTTGTGGTACACTATTCCACTATAAAGAGATACTTGTACAAATATGGTCTTCAAGGAGGAGTCATCAGAAGAAAACCTCTTCTATGTCCTCACCACAAAAATCATCGTTTGAACTTTGCAAATGAACATATAGACAAGCCTGAGGCATTTTGGAAACAAGTTCTGTGGACCGATGAGGTTAAAATTGAAATTTTTGGCCGGAATGAGCAAAGGTACGTTTGGAGAAGAAGGGGCACAAAATTTAATGAAAAGAACCTCTGTCCAACTGTTAAGCATGGGGTTGGATCAATCATGCTTTGGGGTTGTGTTGCAGCCAGTGGCACAGGGAACATCTCACGAGTAGAAGGAAAAATGGATTCAAAAAAATTTCAGCAAATTTTGGATGGTAACTTGATGCCATCTGTGAAAAAGCTGAAGTTAAAGAGAGGATGGCTTTTACAAATGGATAATGATCCTAAACACACCTCTAAATCCACGGGGGATTACATCAAGAGGCGTAAACTGAAGGTTTTGCCATGGCCTTCACAATCTCCTGACCTCAACATAATTGAATATCTATGGATAGACCTTAAAAGAGCAGTGCGTGACAGACAGCCCAGAAATCTCAAAGAACTGGAAGACTTTTGTAAGGAAGAATGGGCAAAGATACCTCAAGCAAGAATTGAAAGACTCTTGGCTGGCTACAAAAAGCGTTTACAAGCTGTGATACTTGCCAAAGGGGGCAGTACAAGATATTAACTCTGCAGGGTGCCCAAACTTTTGCAGACGCCATTTTTTTGTTTTCTGTTATTTTGAAAGTGTAAATGATGGAAACAAAATCTAACTTTTGTTGACATATTATAAGAATGTCTAATCTGTAATTTGATGCCTTTTGGAGATTTTTCCATCTTTCCTTGCCTTCTTTATGCACAGTTATACAAATTTTTAGCTGGGGTGCCCAAACTTTCGATCCCCACTGTACATGTTCACCCATTTCCTGCCCTTTTTCCAGCCTCATCTTATACAGTTTGCGTTGCAGATATAGTTTACTGTTTAGGTTTGCACGTTCATGCAGTTTTTGTAATGCAGTCCACATACCTTTAGCTGTGTTTTCTTTCCTTATATGAATGAGTTGATCGTCCTCCACTAACAGGCTTATGACTGCTTTTGCTTGCCTGTTTTTTCTGTCCCATTCTTCCGGGTTGTCATTGGGTCTGTGTGCATCTAGTACCTGCCACAAGTCATCTTTGGATAACAGCATTTTAAGCTTAAACTTCCATAGCTGGTAGTTGGTATTGTTGAGCTTTGCTATTGTAAACTTCATATCTGAAGCACTTGCCATCTTTCACTGAATTGGATACAGCTCTTGTTTCCTCACACAGGATTTGGTAGGATTGTAAATGCAGCACTTACTTGCTTGTAGTTCTCCTTTTTCCAGTGTCTGGAGCTGGGCCCATAACCTGTTGGTTATGTGTTAGAGAAGACACTGGTAGTTTGTGATGAGGCAGAATTCTGTTTTACTTGTGTGGCTTAAGTTACAAACATACAGAGCACATTTCAGCAGACAGTGATAGCAGACATCTTGCTTTGAGAGAGAGAGGAAGAGAAGAGAGAATCAACAAGTTTTACACATATGCACAACTAGTAACCTTAGTGTACAGTGCCATCTACTGGTCAAGTGATATTAACACACAATACTATATATAGTACATTATAGTACATGCTGTTTCATTGCAAACACTAACTGGACCCAGTTTAGTGAACAAAGTAACCAACAGAAAACCCAAATCCCTAATTGGGATCAGTGGCTAAAAATCAGCCTAAAAAAAATCAAACAAAAACAAGTGACACATGAAAGTGAATCCCTGCAAAGGGGGATATAACTCCTATATAAAAGTGACTCATGCTTAGTGAGAACTTTACAAAAAACTCCAAATATTAAAACAAATATATGAAAACCCCACAACAATCTCCCCCAATTGGTAACACATAAAAATAACAAAAATGACTAAAAATATGGTATAGTGAAAAATACTTATAAAAGTAAACAACAGTATAAATAAAATACATTATTATAAAAGTCCAAAAAAATGTGCACATATGCCAAGTGTTCCACTAATTCTTCCAAAACATGTAGGTGATGCAGTGGATGTGCATTACAGCCGCTGGTGATAAAATCCAAAAATGGCTGAATTGCCTCCTCACCTCCTTACCGTGACCCAATGGGCCAAAACGCCACGTGGTGATGCACTTCCGGTGTGGACGCCATCTTGCTACTCCTAAAAACCCATGCAAACCACACCCATAGCATGTGGTTTAAATGTTTGTTTTCTGTTGATACCAAGTGAGTTGGCAATTGGCGGTGCTATGTCTTTCTGTTTACATTAAATGGTATTACACTATGGAGGATCTCTCTTTTATGTCATTATTATGATCCATATGTGAGTTGGCTGTATTATGGTTACTCACATCTGAAGGGAACCAGAAGAGGACCTGAGATGCTAAATGCACACTACTGAAGTAGCCTTTACTATTTGGAAGGATACCATAGAGGGGAATCTGTCTGTGGAGGATCCATTTGTGATCCCACAAGCGTTTTGGCCCATTGGGTCACGGTAAGGAGGTGAGGAGGCAATTCAGCCATTTTTGGATTTTATCACCTGTAATGCACATCCACTGCATCACCTGCATGTTTTGGAAGAATTAGTGGAATACTTGGCATATGCGCACATTTTTTTGGACTTATAATAATTTATTTTATTTATACTGTTTTTTACTTTTATAAGTATATTTCACTATACAATATTTTTAGTAATTTTTGTTATATTTTTATGTGTTACCAATTGGGGGAGATTGTTGTGTGGTTTTAACTGATAGGATATCTGTTTTAATATTTGGAGTTTTTTGTAAAGTTCTCACTAAGCATGAGTCACTTTATATAGGAGTTATATCGCCCTTTGCAGAGATTCACTTTCATGTGTCACTTGTTTGGTTTGATATTTTTAGGCTGATTTTTAGCCACTGATCCCAATTAGGGATTTGGGTTGTCTGTTGGTTACTTTGTGTGTGTGTTCACTAAACTGGGTCCAATTAGGACCACATTTTTTTTACGTTTTTCCTGTCCCTTCAAGATCCCAGAGAGGATCAGATCACCATATACAGTTGTGTTCAAAATAATAGCAGTCAAACATCACTAACCTGATCAATCACTGTTTTTGGTAGAAATAATATTTCTACATGGCAAATAATTTACTAGCAGCTGTAGTAGAGTAATAGAAATCCAACAGACCCAACAGTCATGACATGCATGCTGCTGATTCTGTGTAATTGAATCACTAATTGAAAGGGGCATGTTCAAAAAAATTGCAGTGTGGAGTTCTATTAGTGAGGTCATTCATTCTTTGAAAAACAGGTGTCACTTATTGCCCTTATTTAAGGAAGGAAGGCAGCAAATGTTGTACATGCTGGTTACAGTGCATTTCTCTCTGAAATTCTGAGGAAAATGGGTCGATCCAGACATTGTTCAGAAGAACAGCGTACCTTGATTAAAAAGTTGATTGGAGAGGGGAAAACATATAAAGAAATGCAGAAAATGATAGGCTGCTCAGCTAAAATGATCACAAATGCTTTAAAATGGCAACCAAAACCTGAAAGACGCAGAAGAAAGCGAAAAACTACCATTCGAATGGACAGAAGAATAGCCAAAATGGCAAGGACTCAGCCAACAATCAGCTCCAGGAAGATCAAAGAAGGTCTAAAGTTACCTGTGAGTGCTGTTACAATTAGAAGACACCTATGTGAAGCCAAGCTATCTGCAAGAAGCCCCCGCAAAGTCCCACTGTTGAAAAAAAGACATGCTGAAGAGGTTACAATTTGCCAAAGAGCACATTGACTGGCCTAAAGAGAAATGGCGCAACATTTTGTGGACTGATGAAAGTAAGATTGTTCTTTTTTGGTCTAGTGGCTAGAGACAGTTTGTCAGACGACCCCTAAACACTGAATTCAAGCCACAGTACACAAGTACACAGTACACAGTACGCAAGCATCATGATATGGGGATGTTTCTCATACTACGGTGTTGGGCCTATTTATCGCATACCAGGGATCATGGATCAGTTTGAATACATCAGAATACTTGAAGAGGTCATGCTGCCTTATGCTGAAGAGGAAATGCGCTTGAAATGGGTGTTCCAACAAGACCGCGACCCCAAACACACCAGTAAACGTGCAACATCTTGGTTCCAGACCAACAAGATTGACGTTATGGAGTGGCCAGCCCAATCCCCGGATCTTAATCCAATAGAAAACTTGTGGGGTGACCTCAAAAATGCAGTTTCTGAGGCAAAACCAAGAAATTGAGAAGAACTGTGGAATGTAGTCCAATCATCCTGGGCTGGAATACCTGTTCACAGGTGCCAGAAGTCGGTTGACTCCATGAAACACAGATGTACAGCAGTTCTCAGAAACAGTGGTTATACAACTAAATATTTATTAAGTGATTAAAAGGAAAGCAAAATCTTCAAACATTTTTCAGTTTATACAGTATAGTGAATGTTTGAGTTTGTAAAGAAGAATACAAACACTGCTATTTTTTGAACAGTCTAATATTCACTGTTCTTCAATTTTTGCAGAGGAACAACATAAATGTGATATATTTTTCTTCATGTTTTGATTTGGAATAGAATCTGTAGTGTTCCCAATGCATTTGTGTGTATGGAAATAAAAGCTATTAGAAGGATTTTGAGCTTTATTCACATTTTTCAACACACTATTATTTTGAACACAACAGTATGTGTCACAGTATATGTTTTTTATCATATTATTATATGCGGTTATATTATTTTTTATGTATTAGCGCTACACCATTATATTTATATTCTCAGCACTATTTCACTTATAGGTATAAGTTTTGGGTGTCAGCAGCTTTATAGTTATTATTTATTTATTTTATTTATTCATTTACTTCATAGCCCAGGAGGCAAAATCATTATTATTGTCACACTTGACACCACCCTTAGCCACTTCAAAGGATTAGTCACCAGTGGCAGTTGGGACACATCAGTCTAAAAGGTTCAATGTTCCACACCTCTGCCTATGTGCTAACCTCACTATGCAGATTATGTCAGTCAGGGGATCACTGTGCTCCAACACTGCCAGGATAGATCCATTCAAGCAGGGCCTATTTTGCACAGGTATTTTGATCAAATCCTTGGACAGTTTGTGGGGTCCAGGACAGTTGGGGGTAAGTCTAATTCTTCCTTAATTGTACTGAAAAAAAAAGTCTGCAGTCTGGACCCTCAGTGGAGTAAATTTGCACTTCTACCTACTAAATTATTAGTAATTTCAGAGACATTGCCATTATCTAAACCAATATAAACACACTTTACTAAACATAGGAAAGAAGCATTTACATTCTGTTATTACTTACTGACTAGTTTCATTCAACTTCTTTAAAGTGACATCAGGCATACATCTACCCAGTCTGTCATCTTGGATTCTGTATTGATGTGTTTTTTACACATATTAAATAGTCTTTGTGAATCTGCTACACTATGTTATTTGCTTATGTCTCTTTTACATATGGGCATATTGTGAGCCTTTTTGCAGAGATTTCCCAATTTTTAAGAAGAGAATGGAGGAGGAGGAGGAGAGTTTCATAACACGCAATATTTGAAGGCACAGACAAGGAATATCTCCTCTCCGGAAAGGAGTACTGTCTCTTGACTGGAGCACATCTGTCTCCTAATGGTAGTTCTGAGCTATGGCCAAGTCCTTCATTATAAGGCCTGTGCACACCTGCACTCGCAGCCTGCCTGTCTCCTGCAAGACCTGGACACTGGATTGAAGTTTTCTTCCCTTCCAAAACTCTTCAAAATATCCAAACTCTGGAACCCAATCCAGTAATGCCAAAACCAGGAGAAAACCTCTCATGATCAATATTCTAGAGTCCCACATTCTGCATACTGTGTCACTTCCATTTCCATTTTCAAAGTGGCAGGGCTTCGCACTGTCACAATATATGGAAGTACACATTATAATATAAAATTAGGTTTACACTGTAATTTTCTTATTACAAATATGCTGTAGTTTCTTTTTACTAAACAAATCAATAATATACATTTTTGGAGATTATATAGTTTGACAGTACAAGCAGCAATCCTACCATTTTACAGTAAGCTACAGACACCAGACTGCAATACGCAGTAATTTTAAATATTAAGTCTTTGTTTTTGATTTTTTTTTACTACTTTAATTTATTTAAAAAATCAATTTTTTTACATACATACATTTTGAGTCGTATAACAGAACTTGTTGATCAACTGTTCAAAGTTATGCCTTACTGCATTTTGTCTTAAAATTAAAAGGATCTTAACCACTTTCGCACGCAGGCCTGTGGAGCCCATATTGTCCTTCAGGATGTGCTTGCAAATCCTGATTGGCAGCCCACAAATTCTGCAGCACCCGTACTTCCCCATTCACTGCCCAACTCGGAATTCAGGTGGAAACCAAATTTAACTACTCCCCTTGCCCAACCCAAATTCAAACCTTGCCAGACCATTTGCATGGAAACCTATTACAGTTTCCGAATTTAAAGTTTGTTTTTTTCTTCTGGCCACCTTGCATTCAAACAATTTCTCCCCAGCAAGCATGCCAGATATGGGGTCAAGATGTATAAGACCTGCAAGAGGGCAACAGGCTATACATATAAGTTTCAGATTTACATGCCCCCAGGATGTGGAGTAGTGGCAAGATAGTTTGGAACTTGGTGTCACCCTTTTTACCACATGGGGTACCACTTATATATGGACAATTTTTATTCAAGCATGCTAATATTTAGACATTCGTACAATCTTGGAATTGGCGCATGTGGCACCATGCAACCTAATCACCTGCTTCCCCCAATGGCTTGTAAATACAAAGTCTTAGAAAGGAGGAAAAAGCCTGCTTGAGAAATAATGAATTGCTCACAGTAAAGTGGAAGGACAAACTGGATGTTTTCGTCCTGTCTTCCGTTCATGCAGACACGACCATCCAAATTGCTACGGCAGCTTGTGTTGTTGAGAAGTCCCTCTGTGTCCTATAACCTTAACATGGGAGGGATGGACTTCAATGACCAGATGATGAAGCCGTACTTAGCTTCCTGAACATCCAGATGGTGGTACAAAAAAAAGTGTCTATTTCAAATGGATCTATATAATGCTTTTGTGCTTTACAAAGCAACTGGACGTAGTGGATCCTTCCTAAAATTCTAGGAAGAGATAATCATGGCCCTTTTCTATCCAGATGGTGCTATGGCCCAACCCCCAACCCAGATTCACTTAGCCAGCTGCATGAGAGGCATTTTCCTGATGCCATTCCTGGTACCCCAACCCAAAGGATACCCCAAAAAAGATGTGTCTATAGCAGACATGGAATTTAGCATGACGCCCACATTTTTTGTCCCTCCTGTCCTGGCCGAGTGGTCTCTGCCTTAAGGGCTGCTTCCGTTGCTACCACACACTAGTGGAGTATTAGTATAGGGGAGAGCACAGCATAGTTCAAGGCACTTTTTTGTACAGGGTCTAGAAAGATGTTAGGTAGTCAGAAAACTAGAATAAGTATAAATCAGCACACATATATATATAAAATCCTCAGAAATCCCTTAAAGTCATATCAATATCCTTCCCCTGAAGTACTAATAATACATATATTCATTGACTTAAACCCAAAAACCCACAATTATAGTGAAAAAATCAAGACCCAAAGAGATTACCCAAAAATAAGAAAATATATAATATATAAAAGAACAAAAATAAAATAAATTCCCAATATGCAAAGTGTCCAAATAATGTGTCCAAACAAAGATCAATTTCTTGATAGGAAGACGCTTCCTACTCCACTGAAGAAGATGCAAATCAATCACAGGTGCTCTTCAAATACCTCAAAAAACAAAATCTCAACATAGTATATTACCCTTTAAATCCCAGAACTAAAGTGCCACACGTGTATCATGCAAAAAAAACACTCCAGTGTCACAGCACTCATGTGAAAAGAAAATTAATAAAAATCACTGCAAACTATATATAAAGTGCATAATTACCCTAAAACAAACAGATTCCAGCTTGTAATCAACCACATATGCACAGAGTGTCCTTAGATTGGTATCCTCAAGGATCCTTGTTGACAAAGTCCGGAAGTGACGAAACGCGTCCAGGGCACGTGACGTATTGACGTTCCCGGAAGTGCTGCGGCAGCCATTTTGGATTCTGGAATCCTTGTGTGTCGGAGGTCTGGAGAGTAACGGTGCACTTCGGGTGTCCCCCAGAGCTACAAAGTGATAGTGCTGGATAGGAGTAGCAAGGGGGAATTACCTGGTGATCGGGAGACCCTCTACACACGGAAAGGGGATCGTATACTGGGCATGAGGAGTTGGATGCTGTTTTGCTGATCTTATCGTTTTTATATGTAAGTGGCTACAATAAATTTTATATATGATTATAATTCACATACTGATTCCTGGTCTGTTTGTGAGGTCCTGAGGAACAAGAGGATACCAATCTAAGGACACTCTGTGCATATGTGGTTGATTACAAGCTGGAATCTGTTTGTTTTAGGGTAATTATGCACTTTATATATAGTTTGCAGTGATATTTATTAATTTTCTTTTCACATGAGTGCTGTGACACTGGAGTGTTTTTTTTGCATGATACACGTGTGGCACTTTAGTTCTGGGATTTAAAAGGTAATATACTATGTTGAGATTTTGTTTTTTGAGGTATTTGAAGAGCACCTGTGATTGATTTGCATCTTCTTCAGTGGAGTAGGAAGCGTCTTCCTATCAAGAAATTGATCTTTGTTTGGACACATTATTTGGACACTTTGCATATTGGGACTTTATTTTATTTTTGTTCTTTTATATATTATATTTTTTTTTTATTTTTGGGTAATCTCTTTGGGTCTTGATTTTTTCACTATAATTGTGGGTTTTTGGGTTTTAGTCAGAAAACTAGCTATCGCATTTTGAGAGACCCTACAATCTGGTTAAAGTGAAAAAACATAAAAAATTAAGGAAAAAACTACAAAAAAAATATAAAATACAGTAATAGTAGAACAGTAAGGGCTCGTTCACACTAGGCTGTTTTGCCAACGCTTGCCAAATGCCCCTATAGCGTTTGGCAAGCGTTGGTCCGGCGTTTGTGGAGCGTTTTTTAACGCTCGGCAAACGCTCCACAAACGCCGCATGCGCGGTTTAGCGGCGGTTGCTAGGCGTTTGCTGAGCGTTAATAACGCCCCACAAACGCCTATAATGCAGTTTGAGTGGTGTTACCGCTCCGCAAATGCCCCGCAACCGCGTCGCAACCGCACCGCAAACGCCGGCCGGGCGTTTGCGGAGCGGCACCATAGACGAGAATAGGAGGCTTCAAAGCCTCCTGACTCGTCCAGAGGCGTCCGTTTTGCCGCGACGCAACGCGACACGACGCAAACGCTCCCGTTAGAACAGCACCATGTGCTGTAATGTGCAGAATTGGCAGAGGCGTTTGGGAAGCGGTAAAAATGCTTCCCAAACGCCTCTCTGCCGCCTGCACACAAGGCTAGTGTGAACGTAGCCTAACTCGACGACATTTTTAAATTTTTATTTTTTTTTGTAGTTTTTTACTTTTTATGATTGAGGTGATTGTAGCCGTATAAGTGCACTTGCGACTGAAACAATTGAGTACTGACATGATACTTTTTTTATTTGCACTAACATACAATTTTGAGGACAAGCTTTCAGGGTATGTCCCCTTCTTCAAGGTCCAGGCAGTACTACTACAAAGTTTTAGCAGAATGTTAGGAGAGATGATGAAAGGGGGAGGAAAAACCCCCCAGAAAGAAATGCACACAAACAGATGTACACAGAAATGGTTAAAAGACTAGGATGAGACTAGAGATAAGACACAGCAAAAGCAAAGCCTGGGGGGGGGGGGGGGGGAACAACACTCACAGAGGGGGTCATAAAACTGTTGGATAATAAGTGAGGAATCCCATGTCCAAATTAAGGCCGTTATCTCTTGTGTCAAATAGAATTATCATTCACTTTAACCAGATTGTAGGGTCTTTCAAAATGTGATAGCCAGTTTCCTGACTACCATTGCTGTTTTCTTTGCAGGAATGCCATTCATCTGTTTATTCTTAAAGCAACAGGGTCTTGCTCTCAGAATACACATAAGTAAGTGTGTGGAGCGCTGTTGGATGAGATTTTTCATCCACAGTTATAAAAGAGCATATATGTACAAGCATGAGGGCCTGGGGTGGATGACCCCTATGCGTCGGTATATATTTATTTAAAAAAATATTTTGGCAGAGATTTCTTCATCCACCGATGTGAATAGAGGAATCTGTTAGGTTCATGTGTGTCCACCATTAGAAGTGGGTGGATGCAGGTGCGTATAATGATGGGCATACCACACACTTTCTGGCAGAGATTTTTTTTTTCATTCAGAGCACAAGCTGCCTAAAAAAAAAAAAAACACAACAAGGATCAGCGACATACTGGTACATCACTGGACTTTGAGTGGTTATACCATTATCCTGGTATCGTTTATTTCAGACAGCATTCGGTAATCCCAGTGGCTAATTGGCTGCAGGATTGCCTTTACAAGCAGTGGGAGAAGATGCCCCCCCTCCCCTTCTGCCTTCTCATGCAGTCCCATGGCCATTGGGGGACCCTGAGAATGCAGCCGGTGTTTCTGCCAGCTGACCACAGAGCTGATTGGATACCGGAATGGTACCAATCATCTCTATACGAGCATTTCATCACTTCAGTTACGCAGGGTATAAACAGCGCCATTTGTAAATTGGGAAAGCATCTGATCACACTGATCTTGGTGAGATCAGATGATGTAAGGGCAGAGGAGATATCTAGTCTAATAGACCCCAGATTTTTCAAAAGGAATAACTGTCAATGCCTAATTCAGTCACAGGGGATATGTACATTCCCTGTGACAGCAATAAAAGTGATTTAAAAAAAATGAAAGGGAAAATGACCCCGTGCCAGTATGTAAACAGTGGCTGCACCATGCATGTGAGGCATCCCCGCAAATATCAGATCGAGGGCATTAATTCTAGCACTAGACCTCCTCTGTAAATCTAAAATGGTAAGTCTGTAAAGGCTTTAAAAGCATCGCCTATGGATATTAAACATGTATGCAGTTTGTCGCCATTTCACGGGGCGTGCTCAGTTTTAAAACATGTCATGTTTTACCCATTTACTCTGCATACCAGCATCTTTTATATATTACCAAATAAATTGCCCAATATATTGTGTTTTTTGTGCATTAAAAAGCTAAATAAAAAAACTGTATTTTTTTTTAAAAATTGCATTTGAAAAAAAAATCGCAGAGCGAGTACTAGGTGACATACAAAATTGCAGCACCCACCTATTTATTCACTAGGGTGTCTGCTTTAAAATAACATATAATGTTTGGGGGTTTAAAGTAATTTCCTAGCAAAAAATACTGTGTCAGAAAAGGCTTGGTCTTAATCTGTTAGAAAAGTAAGTGATGTTTGGCATAAACTTCTAATGCTGGGCATAAAATGCTACCCCCCCCCCAAATGACCCCTTTTTGGAAAGTAGACACCCTAAACTATTTGCTGAGAGGCATGTTAAGTCAATAGAAACATTTTTCCACAAGTTTTTGGAAAATTTTATTTTCTCACAAAATCATTAACATGCTTTTATTTATTGCTCACACATTCCATGCATATATGTGGAATTACTCCCAAAAATACATTCTGCTACTTCTCCCGAGTATGGGGATACCACATGTGAGAGACATTTTGGCAGTCTAGCCGAGTACAGGACCCCAAAATCCAATAAGCACCTTCAAGCTTTTAAAAAGGGTTTTATTTCCTCATTACACTTCCTTTCTACCTAGCACAGTTTTGGAGGCCCTAAAATGCCAGGATAACACTAAACCCCCACCAAATTACCCCTTTTTAGAAAGTAGACACCCCAAGGAATTTGATAAGAAGCGTGGTGAGTATTTTGCAGATCTCGTTTGTTGCCACAAGTTTCTGGAAAATGAAGAGAGAACAAACATTTTTTTTCTTTTTTTATAGATGTCAAAATCTTGTGAGAAAAAATGAGATCAGCAAAATACTCACCATGCCTCTTTTTAAATTTCTTGGGGAAATTTCCAAAAAAGGGTCATTTTGGGGGGTTTGGTGCTATCCTGGCATTTCAGGGCCTCCGAAACTGTGATAGGTAGTGAGGAAGTGAAATGAGAAAGGTATGCACCTTCAGGCTTTCAAAGTGGTCATTGGATTTCAGGCTCCTGTATGTGGCTAGACTCCCAAAAAGTCTCACACATGTGGTATCCCTATACTAAGTAGAAGTAGCAGAATGTATTTTGGGGTGTAATTCCACATATACCCATGTCATATGTGAGCAATATAATCATTTAAGTAAAAACTTTGTGTTAAAAAAAAAAAATTATTTCATAGTTTGTAGATGGTATAACTTTCACACAAACCAGGAATACAATAATGGGTATACGAGCGCTAGGGTAGCATAAAGTATTAAAATATAAGGTCAGCCGCCAGCATAAAAAGGAAATACCAGAATCCTCTAGTGTATAGTACAATAATAGAAAGAAATGCAGCGCTTCATACTGAAGTAAAACATGACATAAAATGAAATAAAAAGATGAATGAAAAGTCTTAAAAAGTGCAACGTGGCATTCGTGATTCCTTAGGTGGTTTATTTGAAATGACGTGACTTCCGTGGTTCATGAAGAGTGAGTATATAATGTACTAACCAGATAGCACATGTTAATGTGCGTTGGAGTGAATAAGACCTACTCCAAAAGGTACTCTGGGAACCGGAACTCTGCAAACAGGTGATGTCGTCAGGTGCGGTTGGGTCACCAGATGTCATCCGACCAACGCAGATATCCTCATTCCAGTGTAATGTAAGGTCACCACATAAGGTACATCATGCAATATGAACTTCGGTCACCAGGGGGATCATGCACATGGGTGTATGCCTCCTGCCATGGATCACCTTAATGGGGGGTGGGGGGCTCGCAGGTTCCAAAAGAATGAGCCCAGAGAGAAAGGAAACTCCAATAGTGTAGTATTTATTATAACAGCTGGAGTTACAATTGCAAGCAGATATAGAAATATAGAAGCAAAAAACAGCTAGCACTTACATCCAATTTATGATAAGGAAGCATAAGGGTCATAAATCCTTGCACAGAGGGGTCTCCCAGACGCGTTTCGAGTACATACTCATTATCAAAGGGAGAGAGCCCTGTGGATAATGGTCATCCATTTATAGTGTATGTGATTGGGCGTGCATGCACACTATTGCAGTCCCGCGTCGCCGCGGGCTCCCCGCACATGCGCACTGTGAAGGCGCAGCGGGCATTTTGCTGACTAAAGTAACTAGAGCGCGATTACAAGTCGCGCATGCGCAGTAGGTGGTTAGGTCGGCCATTTTACTGTGGATACCAAGCTCCCAGAGAGAACTATGATGCATAGCAGTGGGCTATGTGTCATGTGCGATATCGATATTCGTAAACCTATTTAGGCAAAAAATACAAATATTGGAGATCCTTCACTAGCCCCAGGGAGTTAAAAGGGGGGATGAAGGGGTACATAAACATGAATACTAGGTGGTGGCTAAAGATGGACCTTAATGACACTGCCATCTAGAGGGCATAAATAAGATGGTATATATTGAGCTTTGATTGAATTATAGAGATATTCTCTCTAGCATAAATATGGATGTAAGCAATGTAAAAAATTATCAGAAAGAAGGGACATACAAATAATAAAATGTGCGCATGAGCACTATATAAACTCCTATCGGATAAAATAATTAATATAAAAATGCATATTCATTATAGCAAATAAGAATAAAGGTAGTAATGGATTAAAAATGTAATACATAATATACAATCAAACAGGTATCAATAAAATTAAGAGACGCATACTCAAGATGATAAAAAATATAGAATATACAATATAAAGCAGAGGTGCACTATGTTAATAAATCAGATAAGAATCACTGGTAGGACATGATAGTAAAATAACGCATAATAATAACGCAGGCATATTGAGTGCAGAATTACGGGAATAAGGATGTGAGCCATATTGATTAGCTAGTATCGATGAAACAAGACAGTTTTTACGGGTACATAGAAACTGTGCGAATCGGGAAGATTTTATTAGACAATCCAATATTCTGAAAGCCAGATTCCAGGAAAAAGGGTATGATGCCTCTGGACTAGATACTGCCATTAAGGAAGTCAGCAGTATGAATAGGAAAGACCTTCTTATTAACAAGCCTAAAGTTTCAAAAGAAAGGTTTTGTCCTTTCATCACGAATTTCACGACACAATATAAGGATATTGCAAAGATCATAAGGAAGAACTGGGCCATCCTAAAAAATGATCCGGTTTTAGGGAACTCACTACCAGACTTTCCGGAGTTTACATACCGGAAAGCACCAGCCCTCAGAAACAAATTAGCACCTAATATTGTTAACCCTCCCAAGCAACTATCCTTTTTTGATCGTAAAGGTTTTTACCCTTGCAACAAATGTATGCTATGTGTTCATAACGGCATACATAAAAATCCCGTAAAATCTTTTAGATCTAACAGGACAGGTGAATCTTTTGATATTTCAACTACCATCACCTGTAATACAATGCACGTTGTCTATCTCCTCGAGTGCTCTTGCGGGAGACAATATGTAGGTAGAACTACTCGCAGATTGAGAGATAGATTACGGGAACATTTGAAAAACATTATTAAAGGGTTCAAAGAACATTCCTTATCGATGCACTTTAAACAACATCATCATAATGATCCTCGCTGTCTAAAATTCACAGGGATCGATGTTGCCAAAAAACATTGGAAAGGCACGCACCGGAAAAGAGCCGTTTCCATGCTTGAAACTAAATGGGTATATCTGCTCCGTACACTCTCACCCCATGGTCTTAATATTGATCTAGATATCAATTGTTTCATCGATACTAGCTAATCAATATGGCTCACATCCTTATTCCCATAATTCTGCACTCAATATGCCTGCGTTATTATTATGCGTTATTTTACTATCATGTCCTACCAGTGATTCTTATCTGATTTATTAACATAGTGCACCTCTGCTTTATATTGTATATTCTATATTTTTTATCATCTTGAGTATGCGTCTCTTAATTTTATTGATACCTGTTTGATTGTATATTATGTATTACATTTTTAATCCATTACTACCTTTATGCTTATTTGCTATAATGAATATGCATTTTTATATTAATTATTTTATCCGATAGGAGTTTATATAGTGCTCATGCGCACATTTTATTATTTGTATGTCCCTTCTTTCTGATAATTTTTTACATTGCTTACATCCATATTTATGCTAGAGAGAATATCTCTATAATTCAATCAAAGCTCAATATATACCATCTTATTTATGCCCTCTAGATGGCAGTGTCATTAAGGTCCATCTTTAGCCACCACCTAGTATTCATGTTTATGTACCCCTTCATCCCCCCTTTTAACTCCCTGGGGCTAGTGAAGGATCTCCAATATTTGTATTTTTTGCCTAAATAGGTTTACGAATATCGATATCGCACATGACACATAGCCCACTGCTATGCATTATAGTTCTCTCTGGGAGCTTGGTATCCACAGTAAAATGGCCGACTTAACCACCTACTGCGCATGCGCGACTTGTAATCGCGCTCTAGTTACTTTAGTCAGCAAAATGCCCGCTGCGCCTTCACAGTGCGCATGCGCGGGGAGCCCGCGGCGACGCGGGACTGCAATAGTGTGCATGCACGCCCAATCACATACACTATAAATGGATGACCATTATCCACAGGGCTCTCTCCCTTTGATAATGAGTATGTACTCGAAACGCGTCTGGGAGACCCCTCTGTGCAAGGATTTATGACCCTTATGCTTCCTTATCATATTTTGGATGTAAGTGCTAGCTGTTTTTTGCTTCTATATTTCTATATCTGCTTGCAATTGTAACTCCAGCTGTTATAATAAATACTACACTATTGGAGTTTCCTTTCTCTCTGGGCTCATTCTTTTGGAACCTGCGAGCCCCCCACCCCCCATTAAGGTGATCCATGGCAGGAGGCGTACACCCATGTGCATGATCCCCCTGGTGACCGAAGTTCATATTGCATGATGTACCTTATGTGGTGACCTTACATTACACTGGAATGAGGATATCTGCGCTGGTCGGATGACATCTGGTGACCCAACCACACCTGACGACATCACCTGTTTGCAGAGTTCCGGTTCCCAGAGTACCTTTTGGAGTAGGTCCTATTCACTCCAACGCACATTAACATGTGCTATCTGGTTAGTACATTATATACTCACTCTTCATGAACCACGGAAGTCACGTCATTTCAAATAAACCACCTAAGGAATCACGAATGCCACGTTGCACTTTTTAAGACTTTTCATTCATCTTTTTATTTCATTTTATGTCATGTTTTACTTCAGTATGAAGCGCTGCATTTCTTTCTATTATTGTACTTCACACAAACCAATTAATATGCAGTTGTTGGGATTTTGGCTTACTGTAAATATATGATAAAATTTGAGTTTTTTTGAATATTTTGTATGACAGAAATGAGAAAATATTTCTCAAAGTTTTGGTCTTTGTTTATAGCACGAAACCCCCCCCCCCCCCCCCCAGAAGTGATCAAATACCACCAAAAGAAAACTCTATTTGTGTGAAAAAAGGACATAAAATTTCATTTATGTACAGTATTGCATGATCGCACAATTGTCAGTTAAACTAGCGCACCGCTGTATAGCAAAAAACAGAGTAAATTGCAGTATCTATACTATAGTTTATAGACACTATAACTTTCATAGAAAGCAATCACTATACACTTATTGGGTTTTTTTTTTGCCAAAGACATGTAGAAGAAGAATACATTTTGGTCAAAATGTATGGCTGAGTTTACTATATATTTTTTATAGCTGAAAGTAAAAAATATTGTTTTTTTTTTTTTTAATTTTCGGTCTTTTGTTTATAGCGCAAAAAATAAAAAGTGCACAGGTGATCAAATACCTCCAAAAGAAAGTTCTATTTGTGCGAAAAAAAAGGACATACATTTTGTTTGAGTACAGCATTGCATGACTGCACAATTACCAGTTGAAATAGCACAGCGCCGACAAGCAAAAAAAAGGCCTGGTCAGGAAAGGGGGTAAATCTAGAGGGCAAGTAGTTAATCTACTCTGTAGTGTAGGGTTTATGTCCTTAAGGGCACAGATATTCTGTGTTTGATGACATTTGTTTATTATTTTTTTTTCTGTATCTAGTTACTTATGTGTGTTTCTTTTTTGTTTTTCCTTTCAGCAAAGAATATAAAGATTCAGGAACTAAGTCTCCTTTCATGTCTAAGCATAATCTCACTTATGGATGTATCCTTTGAAAATATTTTGGGTGCTAATGTTATCTGCATAATTTATATGTAACTGCATATTCTTGTTATCCAGTTGAAGTACTGTGCTACACACAGTACTAATAACACATGGATGTACTGTGCTACATATACAGTAGTAGCATGGGGATTTTGCCACTCATGCCCCACACAAATATGTGCAGCTAACATGGTTTGTGACCTATAAAGTTTATTAAAAAAAAAAAAAGTGAATTACACATATTTTTAGTTTAAGAGAAGGATCGTTGAACTATACATAATAAAAAAAATAAAAACACTTTGTGATCAAGTTCTTTGAGAATTGATTACATAGTTAACAATGAATTTCAAATAAAGGTCACATGGAAGCTGAGGATTTAATTTAACTGGCACTGCAGTTTTCATGAGGGCCTATTTACACTTTTGCACACCTCAATGCACCTTGTTGATGGAAATGTGTTACTTTGCACTTTCAATGGTAGTACATGGGCCTTTTCTGCTGCATTAGTTAGATACTGTAGTATCTAGTTAGTACTGTAGTGCTATAATGTATACATGTGCACATTGAAAAAATGTGTTTCCTTTACATTCGTAAAGTGAAAATTTTTCTTTTTTGGGTTTAGTTGTGTTAGTCGGATTCACTTTTGGATATTTGTTTTTTTGAATCACCTCCTGGCAACTGACAGCTCCGATTCCTACCAACAGCAAATAAAAAAAGGGACAGAGTCATCAGTTACAGCAGGTGACCCCACGCCTTTGTTTATTTATCATTGCTAGATGCCCACCAACTGACAGTTCCCAGTGTTGTTTATTTACCATTGGTGGGAACCTAAGCTATCAGCACCTGCCAACTGACAGCTCTGGTTCTCAGTGATGACAATAAATAAAGGGTGACAGGTGAGCCTGCCTTTATTTACCCTATGCACTGGGAACCAGAGCTGTCACTCAGTGGTTGCCTAGCAACGGTCACCCCTTGTAACCGGAGATCCCATTCCTGTTCATCTACTGTCGGTGTAAACCAGAGCGGTCAGTCGCCAGGAGGCAAAAGATCACATGTGTACCTCTGTTATTTTGTTTGCATTTTCTCTTGTTGGCTGCTGGCATTCATCGTAATGGACGCTGAATTTACTTCAGAGGACATTTATTGTTTTTGAATTTGAGGTTTTTCTTTATAAAAAGGACTTGCTAAAAACTTCCTACTGTTTTACTTTTCACACTTTTTTTGATGAATGAGTTTTCACATGTGGGGGGATCTTGGGGCCCCCTTGTTAAAGGGGCTGATTCTGATAAGTCCCCCCCCCCCCACCATCATCAGGCCTGGGTTGTGGGAAAGTGCCCTTATTCTTATCAACAGGAGGACAAGGTGCTTTAGGGGAGCCCCTTCCCCCAAAGCACCCCCCCATGTTAAGGAAAAGTGGTCTGGTATAGTTTTGGGGGCTGCTTGCTCATTCCCCCTTTCCCCTTTCCTGGCTTGCTGATCTGAATGCTGGGATAAGGGATCTGGAGAAATCTCACACTTTTTTTTTTTGCTGTGGGGTTCCTTAACCTCCCTGGCGGTATGATTATTTCAGATTTTTGGTGTTGAAAGCAGTACCATTATTTTGCATAGAAATATGTAGTTTTTTTATTGTAGGCCTGTCATTTTTAGGAATAACTCACTGAAATCTGTCCGAACAAGAGTCTAATAAACATTCCGGATATGATAAAACTTGAAACACGAAATCATAAATTATAATTTAATAAATAATCATAAAAAATAATATAATAAATTTAAATTTAATTCAATAATATAATCAAACCAAAAACACTGAAATTTAAAATATAGCGCCAAGTTCGCACATCGCTGAGCAAAGTTGCAGATTTGTTTTCAGTGTCTGATGACGAATTTCCCCACAAATCATTATCACTCAATTCTGCAAGTGGTTCTGATTTACTATCGCTGTTTACTATCGCTATCTAAAACCGATTTTGACCTAAAGAACGCCATGGACTGTTCCTAGTTTCCAGGCAGAAAGAACAGTCAAAATGTATGTGAAATGCTTTGAAACAGCAATATTTTGCTATGTAGTAATCGTTTACAAAAAAATTAAATTTTTTAAAACTTTCAAATTTGCCGCCGGTTCCGGCGTAACAGGGACCGGAACACGGAAGCCGGATGCTGGCATTGGCCGGAGGGGATGGCCGGGGACGCTGCAGGAGGGACATCGCAGGAGCAAAGGACAAGGTAAGCGCTGCAGGGAATCCCTGAGCAACGCCGCATGGTAAGACCGAGTGTAGCTCGGTTTACCGCTTGTGGTACTGAAACTTTACCCCGAGCTACACTCGGGAATACCGCCAGGGAGGTTAAAAATGCATACCAGACCATAGGCCCTGGTATGGATTTCAGGCAGGGAGGGGATGCCATGATTTTTTTTTTTTAATGTCAGGTCAAAAAAAGCTCTACTCGATTTGAAAAACGAAAATCTAAATGTTTCATTTATTTGGATTTTTGTTTTACGTTTTTTTGGATTTGTTAACATTTACTACTGCCAATATTCAGAAATTCTGATGTATATGAATCTCCAATTTTAATCCAAAAATGAAATTCATCCAAAGACAAATGCACTACTATACTGTGGGTATCAGTGGGGTGGGCTACATTCCCTTGTTTGCCCTTGTCTGTCTCCTCAGTTCTATAGAGCCAGTATTCCTTGTAAGCATGCTTGTCCACTAGCTTCTGTGCCAGGGCCATTTTAAAGTTTGGTATGTGCAGTATGTATTTGTTGCTGAACGGCTTCTCTTTGTAGGTTGTCTTGATGCTACATTAAGCATGTAAAAAGATGTTTGCACCGCTACTAGAAAAGATGGGACTATTTGGGACAGCAGCACACACCTGGCTATACCACTAGCAAAAAACAACAAACAGAAAATTGATGTTGCACTAATCCTAAAAAATGCCATGGACATTCCAAAACAAATAATGAGATAAGACAATAGATAATACACCATAACATAATCAGTAAATGGAAGGAATATGGGAGTGAAGGGAAAGGTGAAATAATAAAGGTCCAAAATGAGGACCAAAAAGGTATAACAGACAAACCGTGACCGTGGGCAAAACGCACAGAAATGATCAGGGAAAAATAAAATATTAACTAAATCACAGTAATAGTGGGACATGTGAGTCTGTCATAACATAAATGAAATAACGTGAATACAACTAATGAGAAAGTGGAGCAAGATGTGAAAAATACAAAATGAAGTGCTTAAATATTAAAAGTGGATAAACCACTTATCACAGAAGGACAGTAACGCACAGTGAGGCCACAAAATGTGACCATGTGACTAAAGGGTCATAACACAATGTGCATCAAAAGGCCATGTGACATAAAATGACTAATAAAAGTGACCATATAAACACCATAAATAAATGTGGCAAACATAGATAGAGTGCAATCAGTATAAAACAGAAAATGGTGATACAAAACGCACAGTGAAACCAAATGAATGTATTACTGTGCACCGTAAAATACAATAACACAATTAAGAAATAAATAACATGAGTTAAAAAAAAAATCAGAAATGCGACAAAGTCCATGTGCAAAAACTTCCAAAGAAAGCATAAAAAAAAAAAAACCCCATGGATAGGTAAATGATTAGTGAATCCCACACCGGGTAAATGCCTCCTCACCTCCATGCCCAGACCCCAAGGGGTCAGAAGGCTTTCAGGACACTCACTGCAGGGGCCCTTTAAGTGGAATCCCAAACGGCTATGTAGGGATGATATCCAACTCACTGGTGGACCATACTGTTCAGCGGTGGTAATATATCGTTGGACCAGAAAAAACAGCCAGCTCACAGCACTCCCAGGGAGACAAGAATAAGTACTTCCATAGTGTAATATTGTAAATTAATCAAATTTATTGTAAAGACAAATGCGCACTTACATGGGAACAGATCAAACAAGGCATCAATCAAATGTGTCGATATGGGTGTACTGGGTGTACCAATATGGCTGCGGCCGTTCGTGTTGGAAATTAAGTCACCACATTCCACTCTCCAACCTACACGTTACATCACTGTCACGTGACTTCATCAGGGACGCCATATGGTGCCACAGTTGATGTCACATTGCTGTGTGGTAACCAGGATGAGCCACACATTCACAATCTAGCTATGTATTCACCTGGTTCCAGCTTTGTGAGGTCACACCCAACCTCCTCATGGCCCTAATTCTTCCAGCATCAGGACAACCAGGCACCCCAGGACCTATATAAAACACTGCAGAGTGTATGCCTGGGGGAAAGAAGCCCTATCAGGTCAGAGTTCTTGGCATTTCTGCAGGCCCAGAATTGAAAGTGGCTTACCCCATGCAAGCTGAATTGCAAGGTTGAGCGTGATATTGTCACAAATTACTGTTCACCTTACCTCACATGTGTACCTTGCCTGGCCCTTGTCTTAACCACTTGCCTACTAGGCACTTATACCCCCTTATTTACCAGGCCAATTTTCAGCTTTCAGCGCTGCCGCACTTTGATTGACAATTGCGCGGTCATGCAACATTGTACCCATATGAAATTTTGATAATTTTTTTCTCACAAATAGTGCTTTCTTTTGGTGGTATTTAATCGCCACTGGGTGCTTTACTTTTTGTGCTATAAATTAAAAAAGTGCAAAACATTTGAAAAAAAAAAAAGTTTCTTTGTTTCTATTATAAAATTTTTCAAACAGGTAATTTTTCTCCTTCACTGATGTGCGTTGATGAGGCAGCACTGCTGGGCACTGATAGGCGGCACTGATGGGCACTGATAGGCAGTACTAATGAGGTGGCACGGATAGGCGGCACTGATAGGCAGCACTAATGAGGTGTCACGGATAGGCAGCACTAATATGCAGCACTGATAGGCGGCACTGATAGGTGACACTGATGATGAGTACTGATAGACGGCACTGACTGGCATCACTGCTGGGCACTGACTGGCGGCACTGACTGGCACAACCGCTGGGCACTGACTGGCGGCACTGACTGGCAGCACTGCTGGGCTGCACTGGTGGGTGGCACTGGTGGGCAGCACTGGTGGGTGGGCACAGGTGGGCACAGGTGGGTGGCACTGGTAGGCACAGGTGGGTGGGCACAGGTGGGTGGCACTGCTGGGCACAGGTAGGTGGCACTTCTGGGCACAGGTGTGTGACACTGCAGAGTGGCACAGGTGGGTGCACTGCTGGGCACAGGTGGGTGATCTGCTGGGCACAGGTGGGCGGAGCTAGTGGGCGCACTGCTGGGCACAGGTGGGTGGAACTTGTGGGTGGCACTGCTGGGCACCGATCATCAGGGCACTGATCATCAGTGCCCTGATGATCGGTGCCGATCCTCGCTCTGACAACTGCCGGTTCTCGGCAGTACTTTCCTCACGATCTGACAGCGTGAGGAAAGTGCAGCCGAGAACCGGCACTTGCATTTCCCTGTGATCAGCGTGTCATTGGACACCGCTGATCACGTGGTAAAAGGCTGATATGATTGGCCTTTTACCGCATCACGTGATCAGCTGTGTCCGTAGGACACAGCGATCACGGAGATCGCCGGGTGCGCGCCCCCTGGGGCGTGCAGGAGAGCGCATTCTGGGGGGACGTCATATGACGTCCACCCAGAACTGGCCGGCCGCAGTGCAGCCGTCATTCGGCTATCTGCGGTCGGCAACTAGTTAAACCTTAAACATATGCTTTCTTTTCAAATGCCCTGGATTTCAAGATACTTTGCAATGCCAGGAGGGTCTGCAAACACTTTTAGTGATCCTACCCAGATATGGCTTGCTTTGTAAAAATACAGCACCAACACCAGCTGCCTGCCAAGAAATTGATATGTGACATTCCCATGTACTCAAATTCCACCCTCCATATATTGCAGGGCCTAGAGTGATCACACAGTACAATAACAGGACCAGCTCTGGGAAGTTAGAAGATCTTTCATGCTGTGACTGCTCATCAAGGATGCCCAAAAGGATTTATTTGTTGAAGTGACTAAAAATGATGAACAGAGATCAGGTGGTGATAAATGAAACTACACCTTAGTGTTTCTCCTAGAACACATGCTGTGCAGCCTATAGACCATGCACAAGAAGCACAGCTCTCTGAGGAAGGACTTGATGATATCACAGTGCCTCTGTCCACTTCTTCCATTTTAGGAATTCAGGGGCAGAAGTTGGCCAAAGAAGAGTTAGACAAGGATGAGCAGATCTAAAGTGCTGGAGGAGAGAAGGAGGCAGAAAGTATTTGTGAGGGGATTTTTCTCCCTTTCAAAACCCTGCAGAATATCTGGGTGGGATGAGCTGTTTGAGGACAATGTTGTCCTCTAAGGCAGGGATCTCAAAACTTTCTAAACAAAGGGCCAGTCTACTGTCCTTCAGACTTTAGGGGGGCCGGACATTGGTGTCCGGCAGAATAGTGCCCTGTTGTTGGTGTTAGTAGGAGGAATAGTGCCCCATTGTTGGTGCTAGTGGGAGGAATAGTGCCCAAATGTTGGTGTCATTGGGAGGAATGGTGCCCAAATGTTGGTGTCAGTGCGAGGAATAGTTCCCCATTGTTTGTGTCAGTAGGAGGAATAGTACCACATTGTTGGTGTCAATGGGAAGAATAGTGTGTCAGAGGAACAGTATATACCAAAGGAAAAGGAAAAAAAGAAAGATGGATTTTTCAGGTGCCAGGACACAGCTAGACCACAATTAAAATTTAGCAAAGTTTTATTAACAAAATAAATTTAAAAGTCAATATATATTTCCATTACTGGAACATAAACATTATCTCCCTTTACAACATTGCCCATGAGGGCCATAATCCCCATACACAGACCAAAACTACCACAATCAAAACACAGTGGTTTGAAACCCTTCTACATTTGCAGGGGAGGCTTCTATCACAGGCTACATGCCTCAACGCATTTTGTGGGTGACCCCGCTTCTTCAGGAGAAATCAGGGGGGAAACTGGAAATAATCGCAACATAAACATATTACATTATTACAGTAACAAAGATAAAATAGCATGTGCGACAGAACATTACAAAACTCGCCAATACACTCCAAGGGTGCAACCTATCCAGAGAGAAAAAAGATGGCTAGGACCAAAATCCAACAATGTCTCCCCCTGGGCGGGTGTGGAGGCAAAAGAAGCATCAGCTATGGGAAAAAAGAAAAAAAAGGCACACACATGAAACCTTATAAAGTAACCCAAATAATGTGACAATATTTCCCTGTATAACACCTACCTCTATAGATAAGGGTCCACCCAGAACTCAAGTATCCACAGAGTATTCTCAGATTATGAAAAATTCCCCAATTTGAGCTTGTAATGCCCATTCAATGAAAGTAACGACCAAAACGTGGGTCCTAGAAAAGAGTGAATAACCAAAATAAGTCACTGGACTGAAGTATAAAACATATTAGAATGTTATTTTTTGATTGTACCAGTAGTAGGGCCCAGAAACAATGCACATTTTGCCTTTTGTTTTATTCTACCTAACACACTGACACTAAGGCCCTGATTTACTAAGGATTGAATCTACCAGCAGATGCTGAACATTCAGGCAGACTCAATTAAATCAATCTAGACCTGTCAGTCTTCAGAAAGGAGTCTAGCAAGCTCATTGAAAAGAGTCTACTATGTAGACTCTTTCCTGTTAGTAAATCCAGAATCACGTCAGGCACATATCTAGATGCAATGCCGGATATGTTCGCTAGGTGGCGCACAACCTCAGGCTTTGTCCCCTTGGCGTTTTTCTGTTTGCATATGAGAATATTTATAATGTAAAATAAAAAGCACACCTATATTACATTTTTTTTTTTTGGCTGCTGTTTCTGCAAAAATGATCACACAACTAATGCATTTCATAATGAATGTCATACATTCTATTTTCAAATGTCAAACATTTTCACACTTATATCTCAAATAATTGGGAATGTCTAGTTCTAATTTCCCAATATAAATGATATATCTTCATTCTCTTTAATCATGTAACTATTCTATGTTAAAGTAAAAGTGCAGCGCTATAAATGCATGTTATCAATCATAAACGCATTTAAAATCAAAAAAGTGCAAATAAGTGCAATAATGATGTAAACTGGTAAATGGTGCTAACAAAAGTTCATATAATCATTCCTGAATAATGGAATGTCCTTTGTGTGAGGGTACCAACTCAGAGTGTCTATGAATGGCACGTGTGGTTTATCCGTGATGAACAGTAGTGCATGAACTCGTGAAAGATAATCCACCCTTGGGACGGGTGTACACTCACCGGAACAAAAGTATTAATGCGCATGGGTTATACACATCACACATCTGGGGGTGCAGAGGTATGCTGGCAGCTATGGGTTAGTCATCCAGCTCCATCCATCCATCCATCCAGGTGGGTGCCAAAATGGTCCTGGGGAGGAATTAGCTCAGCCACAGAACGCCGCCGCCATTGAGGATTGGTGCAGTTAGGTTGATTGGGCCTAGTATATGCCTGAATTTCTGGACTTGGATTGTAAGCTCCTTGACATTTGTTAATGCCCAAAATATGGAGATCAATTTCCAGGGTTCTGTCAGTGGCAGGAATATTGATCAATCAATTAAGATTTTGGCTACTGACTAGAAAGTGGAAAGGGAGTGAATCTTACCTGCGTCCTGTTCTTCTGACAAGTTTGAAACTTTCAATTTTCCTTCTATTTATATTTCATTACAACTTTCTTTCTCTTCTCTAAGGCTACTTTCACCTTAGCTTTGTCAGCAGGCATCAGACAGGCATTTCTGCAAATTCTGCACAGAGCAGCACAGATGCTGTTCACACTGAAGCGTTAGCATTGCGTCATGGCAAAACTGGCCCCTAATGTCGAATCAGGAGACGTTGAAGCCTCCCATTCAAGTCTATGGTGCCGCTCCTCAAACACCTGGCAGACGTGTGCGGTTGCGAGGCGTTTTCAGACCGTTAATACCATTTAACTTCATTACAGGCATTTGTGGTGCAGTTTTAACGCTTGGCAAACGCTTATCACATGCCTCAAAACTGCGCATAGGGCATTTGGTGAGCATTTGAGGAGCGTTAAAACAGCTTCCCAAATACCTGTCAAAGGCTATAGGGGTGTTTGGCAAGAGTTAGAAATAAAGTCAAGTGTGAACGAGTCCTTAAACCTCTCTCCTTATACAACTTGACCCCCACCCCCGTCATCACCTGTTCTTTCTGCAAATCTATGTATCACTGCCCCACTCTTTATTTAACTATTTATTTACTGATCAAGTTAATGTGTCTCATTTCCTATCACCTACAGCTCAGATCTAGCATTATTATATGATCCCTGATTGTATCTCACCACTAGTCTGATTGAATTCACAATTCCTGGTCAGTCCACTTCCCTTACCTATAATAACTTTTAGGGCCAGTTCACACTACATGTGTTTCAGTTGCTTTTTTTGCATCGAAAATGCAAAGAGAGGAGGTTATATGGTTGTCAATGTCATAGTTCACATTAGCGCTTGCAGTTCCAGTGCGTTGCAGGTGCTGCCAAAAAAGTCGAACAGGCTCCATTGTTTATGCATAGAACTGTACTGGAACGTAATAAAATGCCCTGGAACGCACTAAAACGCACATGTCCCTAACTAAATTGAAGAAAAAGAGGGGAATAAATTAACTGGAATGCATAAAAAATGCACTAGAACACGTCAAAAACACATCCAAAATGCACTGGAACACACCAAAAACGCATCCAAAATGCACTGGAACGTGTCAAAAACGCATCCAAAATGCACTGGAACACACCAAAAACGCATCCAAAATGCACTGGAACACGTAAAAAACGCATCCAAAAGGCTCTGGAACACCCTAAACATGCATCAAAAAAGTGCATGCAAAAACACATCTGGAACACATCTAGACTGTTTCTTTTCTATAGTGTGAACTGGCCCTTAGGACTTGTTCACACCATTTGTGGTGCAGAAACGCATGCAAGAGCACGTTTTTTCCAGTACAGCAAAGAAATGCAATGGCCTCTGCAGATGTGCGCAGGTACCATGATGAAAACATAATTGCACCTCCACACGTCTAGTAAACACAGACGCATTCAAAGCCACCAAAACGCATGGCACCACACTATTGTGTGGTTAAGTGCAACACACTTTTAAAATAATATGCCTGCAGTATTTTTGCATGTTCCCACACATTAGGCAGCCCATTGAAATTAATGAGCAGAGGAAAGCAAAAGTAAAAAATGCCACATTCACACAGGTCCTCTGGCCTGTACAGCGTGAATGAGTGGGTTGTTCATGTGGCTGGAGCCACCTGTTACACTATGGGGACACAGCAGCTGCATGGACACAGGTTTTAATTTGACAGGTGTGGAAGTGGACCTGAATGCTCACTGTCTGTGTTCAGGGCTGTACACCTGCACCCATATGCTTGTCAAATTAGGACCTGCAGCATTTCCATAGTGTAACATAGGTTGCCTGCAAACTGTGACAGCCACAAAAACAAACCACTAATTCCCACTCTACAGGCTCTACATAGCCCAGAACACACCTAACCAATTAGTGTACTGGCTGTTCACAAAACCTGGACCCAGGATTGGAGATTTCATTCCTCGCAGATCACTTTGAAATCTCCAGGCCCTAAAAGAGACTTTATGAAACACTGAGGAAACTGAAACACCAGTTTCCTCAGCATGACCCAGGCTCCCTGGAGCTCCTCAACCTGCCTGGCTGAGAATCCTGGGTCATAACCTCTATTTAGACCCTGGCAGACTGCCACCCCCCCCCCCCCTTCCTTGTTTCAACCTAGGAGGGGGCGGAACACACAAGCCTAAACTCTTCAACGTTGCATCCCCTTTACAACCTTCAGCCACATGGGTCCATTCCTGACTGACATCACTTTCAAAAGAGAAACTTTACTTCTTGTCTTATCAGGTGACGTTCACCATGTCCTGCTGCTACACTGACGTGGGCTCTATAAAAGACACCCAGATTATAAAAAATATTTTATTTACTCGATGCGTAAGGGTTTACCACATGGTCCTTCTATGCAACCATTTTGGTGGACAGGCACATGATCTTTTCAGTCTATAAAGACACCCCCCATGCCTTTTTAAGGGTGCACTTCAAAAAGTGTTGCCTCCCTATTTTCCTTGGGAACAAACAAGCCACCTTGCCATTAGAGCATGAGGTCGACACTTAAACTTTAGGTGCTTGTTGTGTTATTTGATTTATTATTTCTCTGTGACCATTACTTGTTTATTATTGCTCTGTGTCTTCTGCGGCCTCCTCCTGTCTAAGCTGAGCTCTCTCTCCCTCACTGTACTTGTGTATACTCCTCCCCCCTGCCTCTTTCTGTAATAATTCCACTGTATCCTGTCTTCCTGAATGCATCTTTCCATGAGGCTTACAATATTAACGGTTTTCTACCTATGATTATTCTCCACTAAATGCAACATTCAAATGGGTTTCCTCATCTGACTTCAACATGTGAGTTTATCCATTGAGTTAAACTGTCTGACCTGATGCAAGGAGGTAAATTCAACACAACTGTATACATGGCTGGAGATAAAGTTTATAGTCTTGTACTTGAGTGAGAACAGTAGGAAAACAGAGTTACAGCCTAATTCCAAGATTCCTGGGTGACAGTACTGATACAGACAAGATTCATTGCTCTCATTGCAAAGCAAGAAGAAGGCACTTATGAGCCTCCATAACTAAGCCAAGGCCATCTGGTTTCCTGCTTGCTTATCATAGTCATCTGCTTGTGTCAACATGAGTTACAAGGGCTCCATCTGAAGAGATGTCACACACAGCAGACCAAGTCTCTGATCCAGCTGTGTTACGCTCAGTTAAACCAGCTTGGAAAATTATGAAACTTTAAGAACTGAACAACTAGCCTGAAGTTATTATGGGAAAAGATTGTTAATATAACACACTGTCTGTTATGCAGGAGGTACGGCCACTAGAGGGTGCCATCCAACAACTTTCTGCCTCATATGAGCTTGATCAGTTTACCAGAAACAAGTCCAATAATGTTTTACAGAGTATGCACATGGAATATTCATTAAAGGAATTATACAGCTTCCAGGTTCTTAATTTAGAAAGATAGTTTTATCCAGCAAACCAAATTAAAAGGCAGAAAGCTGCTACAAGATACTGCATTTCACATATACGTTTCTACAAGACATTCTAAAAAGTCCTCCAAATTCCATAGTTCAAGACGCTCTACACTCAGTGAGCGACTTTTTTCCCTCCACTGAAGTGGAAGCCAGCAAGTTGCAGGCCGCATATGTAAAAAAGAGAGTTGGAAACAGTCAGCACACCAAAAAAGCAGCAATAGAAATCTTAAAACGAACAGTGTAAACATGATACAGTTATGGCAAAACTAAGGGTTCTAGGACAAGCTACCAGTGCAGATGGAAGTACCAGTGAGAAACACAGCATTAACCTAAACATAGCAGATATGGAAAATCCCCTCAAAGCGCACTACAGACTGTTATAAGCCACTGCAGTGGACGCTATCGTCTCCAATGCTCCTGACAACATAGAGACTTCTTTTCAGAATCAAGTTAAAGAGGTTCCAGCAACTTCCTGCATGCAAAATCACTCCAAAACCTTTCCTGCCTATCTACCTCCCTTCATACGTCACAGAGCATCAGAGCAAACTGCAAGCCAGTCATCAACCTCCTGTCATCAGTACAGCCTCAAACAAATGTACCAATGGAGCAACTGACCTCAAGCAAGAAACTCGCCTGAATGCATCTGCTGCACCATATTTCCCTATGTCTTATAACATCAATGTCAAATATGGCTGAACGGTGCTGATTGCGTTAACAACATCTTGCATAAAGTCGGAGACAATGGAGACAACAGAGTTTGTGAGATACATACTTCGCAGAGAGTTCACAAAAACTGGTCCTACAAGTTTTGATGACCAACCTGAAAAACTACAGAAGTTGGATATGTGCTTTCAGAACTGCAATCTATGAGCTTGGTATTACAGCTGCTGAAGAGTTGTATCTGCTGATCAGATGGCTTGGTCCTATCTGCTGCACGTGTTAATCCATTAAGATCAGTTTTCATGGACAATCCTACAGCAGGCCTCATAGCTGCATGGGATTGACTAGAACAAAGTTGTGTCCAGACGCTATAGAAAATGCTCTGTTCATGCCAAAGTTATCTGGTAAGGACAACAAGGAATTCCAGAGACTGAGTGACCTTCTTCTTGAGCTTCAGCTAGCCAAGGCAGACCCACAACTACCTAGATTCAGTTACCTGGACACTGCCAGAGGGGTAAACCCAATAGTCTCCAAGCTCCCGTATGGTTGGCAAGAAAAATGGTCCACACTAGGGTCATCACACAAAAAACAGAACAATGTTTCCTTCCCTCCATTCTCTCTCTTCCTCGAATTCATCAGGAACACTGTAGAGACCAAGAACAACCCACGTTTTTCCTACGGTGAGTACAGTCTCTCTTCATCCTTTCCTAAGAGTACCAGTCTTCAGGCCAACTATAGGAACCATAGAGGCCCAGTATGCATGAAAAAGACTGACATCCTTCCCACTCCTACCACAGTTGTGGCTGCAAATAAACAGAGTGGTAAGATTGAAAAAACTAACCATGAGCGTATCATTCACAAGAAGCCACTCCCCCTCAAAAAATGCATTGACTTTAGGAAAAGGTCTCTTGAATAGCGTAAGGAGCTTTTAAAAGACATTTGGGGTATGTTTCAAGTGTTGTGCTTCTACATTTTGCTAAGGACTGTAATATGTCCATCAAGTGCATAGAGCAGGGGCGGACTGACCATTTGGAAACTCGGGAACTGCCCGAGGGCCCGGGGTCAGTAGGGGGCCCCATGAGATGCCCCTGGTACCTTTTTCATAGGCTTTTTGAGTTTGGGCAAGGACACAGGGGCCCCATGATCCTCTATTGCCCGGGGGCTCCATGAGTTGTCAGTCTGCCCCTGGCATAGAGTGTGGTTCAGAAGAACATGTGCAAGCCCTCCATCCACTTGAGCCAAGCTCTGCACAACCTGTTAACTCTCCTCCCAGGTCAAGGCAAGGCGGGGAGAATACAGACCAAGTGCCCGATTCCACCATAATTTCTTCATCTTGCACTGAAGTTTCTGGGGATGACCACTGTGATAAGTCATGTGCTAAAATATGCCTGGTGAACATATACCACGAAAGTCAGATAAAACTCTAAAAAGGTGTATGTGATCCTAGATGATCAGAGCAATAGATCACTTGCAAGATCCAAACTGTTTTGATCTATTTGAAATAAAAAGGGTTAAGCTCATCCTTACACTTTGGGTATTTGTAGTGGAACTACAGAGGTTTTTGGAAGAAGGGTTCGTGGACTCATGGGCCTTGATTCACTAAGATGTGAGTGTATTAGCAGAGACTGACCATTCAGGCAGACTCCGGTCAATCAATCAGTCGTCTGACCAGCGTCTAGCAAGCTCATTAACGAGCGTCTACTGACTACTTTGCCATTAGTGAATGTGGTATCCCGTCTGGCACATTTTTAGGTGCAATACCGGATATATTCGCTAGATGGCGCACAAGCGCGGGCTTTATTAACATTGGCGTTTTTCTGATAGAAAATTCTAATACAGCTGTACTATTACATTCTGAAAATTCTCTTTTGCTATTTTTTTTTTTTGGCTGTTTCTCCAAAATGATCAGGAAAGTATTGCATTTACTAATGAATGTCATACATTTTATTTTCAAATTTTTCACACTTATATCTCAAATAATTTATATACTTCTAATTTCCCAATATAGTTATATATATTCATTCTCTTTAATCACATAACTATTCTATGTTAAAGACAAGTGCAGCGCTATAAATGCATGTGATCAATAATGAACGCATGTAAAAACCAAAAAGTGTAAAGAATTGCAATAATGATGTAAACTGGTAAATCGTGCTAAAATAAGTTCATATAATTATTCCTGAATAATGGAATGTCCTTGGTGTGAGAGTACCAACTCAGAGAGTGCCTATGAATGGCACGTGTGTTCTCTCCGTGACGGACAGTAGTGCATGAACTCGTGAAAGGTAAACCACCCTTGGGACTGGTCTACACTCACCAGAACAAAAGTATTAATGTGCATGGGTTATACACATCGCACATCTGGGGGTGCAGCGGTATGCTGGCAGCTATGGGTTAGTCAACCAGCTCCATCCATCCATCAGGGTGGGTGCCCAAATGGTCCTGGGGAGGAATTAGCTCAGCCACAGGAGCCAGAAAGGTGCTCAATAGTGTAGTACACTGTCACAGGGGTGGATGACCTTTCACGAGTTCATGCACTACTGTTCGTGGTTATATTTATCTTGTGTAATACCATTTTACTAGTCTATATCATTTGACCAGCGCTCGCTTTATCATTTTTAAATAATGTAACTATTCTACATTATAACTCAAACTGTGTTTCCCACAGTGGTTTAGTGGTTAGAGCTCAGAACTTACAGCACTTGGGTCATGGGTTCTAATCCCAGTCTTGGCAACATCCCAAAAAAATGGAGATCAATTTTCTGGGTTGTGGCAGGAATATTGATCAATCAATTATGATTTTGCCTAATGACTAGAAAGTGGATGAATGTTACTTGCGTACTGTTCTTCTGCCAATTAGGTCATGTGCAAGTTTCATGCCGTGTATATTTCATTGTAACTTTTTTCTCTTTTAAATCTGTCTCCTTATACAACTTGACCCCCTCCCCCACCCCATCATCACCTGTCCCATGTGCAAATCTATGGATCACCGCCCCACTCTTTAACTATCTATTTACTGATCAAGTGAATGTGTCTCATTTTCTATCAGCTACAGCTCAGATCTCACATTATTATACAATTGCTGATTGTATCTCACCACTAGTCTGATTGAATTCACAATTCCTGGTCAGTCCTGTTCCCTGACCTCTAATAACCTTTAGGGCCAGTTCACACTACATGTGTTTCAGTTGCTTTTTCAGCATCACAAACGCACAGAAAGAAGGTTATATGGTTGTCAATGTCATAGTTCACATCAGCGCTTGCATTTTCAATGCATTGCAGGTGCTGTAAACAAAGTTGACCACGCTGCATTGTTTCTGCACAGAACTGTACTGGAACACATTGAAACGTCCTTGAATGTACTAAAACGCACATGTCCCTAACTACATTGAATACAAAGAAAATAGAAAAAAATAAGTGGAAGGGATACAAAAATGCAATGTAAACATGTCCAAAACGCATCCAAAAAGTACTGGAACACACTAAACATGCATGCCAAAAGGGCATGAAAAAAACCCATCAGGAACACATCTAGACTGTTTCTATAGTGTGAACCAGCCCTTAGGACTTGTTCACACCATTGGTGGTGCAGAAACGCATGCAAGAACACACATTTTCCAGCACAGCAAAGAAATGCAATGCCCTATGTAGATGTGCGCAGGTACCATGATGAAAACGTTGTTGCACCTACACACGTCTATTAAAAACAGCCCCATTCACAGCCACAAATACGCATGGCACCACACTACTGTGCGGTTAGGTGCGACACACTTGGAAAATAACATAAAAATAAGCCAACATGGCTAAAACATATCTTGAAAATATGGGGACTCTGATATCCGGCGACAGTCCGTTCACGAACGAGAAGCAATTCTGCACCCCTAAAACCAACATAGAGGAAAGGGATGGTCAAATTGCTGTGCTGCTTCCAAACCACCTCTGGCATGCCAGGGTCATTATGCAGGTCCTCGATGCCAGTTCTTGCCTGCGGCCACAAAATATCCACTGGCCACAAGTGAAGGTGAGTGGAGGACGTGAAGGTGGATTTCTACCAGCTTCAACCGCAAGCAGTACCACTCCTGAAAAATGAGAGCAAATAATCATTGACACGTCATCATGACAGTCAATTCTCAGTGCAGGCTATCTAGAGTGTCTTCCTTTTTAACCATTTCAAGAGTTCAAGGAAACATTCTTGGAGCATCTACTGTGTTTGGAAAGGCCAAAGGTCCCCCCCTCCCCCAGGCACACTAATGCTTATGCAGGCCATAGACGGGGAGAAAAACAGCCGGATTTTCTTTTAAAAAATGAAAAATCGGTTGTTCAAGCGGCCGACGTTACCAGCAATGGTAAAAAAAAAATCGGACGATTTTCATCCCGTCTACAGCCGGCAAAAAGTGTCCCTGCAGAGAGCTCCGCTATTTCTTTGACAGTTCTTTGACATTTATAGCGGTTGCAACAATGTGTTTGTATCCATTTCGGATACAGATGTTTTTATTCGGAAACAAATAGATACAATGTTGCAACCGCTGTAAATGTCAAGGAACTGTCAAAGAAATAGCGGAGCTCTCTGCAGGGACACTTTTTGCCATACTGGAATTCCTCTCATTTTATATCCTTCTTCTTCCTCTTCTTCTTCCTCTTCTTCTTCATCATCATCCTCTTCTTCTTCATCATCATCATCCTCTTCTTCATCATCCTCTTCTTCTTCATCATCATCATCATCATCCTCTTCTTCTTCATCATCATCCTCTTCTTCCTCTTCATCATCATCTTCTTCATCATCATCCTCTTCTTCCTCTTCATCATCATCCTCTTCTTCATCATCTTCTTCTTCATCATCATCCTCTTCTTCTTCTTCATCATCATCATCCTCTTCTTCTTCATCATCATCCTCTTCTTCATCTTCTTCTTCTTCATCATCATCATCCTCTGCATCATCATCCTCTTCTTCATCATCATCCTCTTCTTCTTCTTCATCATCATCATCCTATTCTTCTTCATCATCATCCTCTTCTTCATCATCCTCATCTTCTTCTTCATCATCTTCATCCTCTTCTTCTTCTTCATCATCATCCTCTTCTTCCTCTTCATCATCTTCTTCTTCATCATCATCCTCTTCTTCATCATCTTCATCATCATCATCCTCTTCTTCTTTTTCTTCTTTTTGTCTTCCTCTTGCAGGTCACTGCTCATGTGCAGATTTTTTATCAGTAAAAAAATCGGCCGATTTGCCCATCATTGCCACGAAAATCGACCGATCGGCAAATTCGGCCGTTTTTTTCCAACTTTACCGAAAAAAAAAATCTGCCAAAATACCGAAAAACGGCCGAACAAATAGCCCACTAACGATCCGAAAATCGGCCTATTTTATTTTCGGCCGAAAAATCGGCCGATTTTCGACCCATCTATGGCCTGCATAAGATATGGTGTGGCCCTAGGGTCAATGTGTGTTTAGAATACTTCCAAAATGCACATACAAAAACACTACATCCAAATGCATGTTGCATTTCTATAGCATGTTAAACAGAAGAAAAATGCACTTACATAATGTTAACATGCGCAAGTAAAAATAGACAAAATCCACATCCTTTTATTGTGGCTTCACATACATGCATTGTGGTCTAACACCGCACTCCTGGGCAAATCACATGCAATTTGTGTGCGTTGCAATTAGAGACAAACATTTTGCACACCTCAAATTGCACCGCATCCGGGCCAAAAATGTGCAGGACCCTTTTTCAGGGTATGCACATGGGTGTGAATAGGCATGCCATCCAATTTGGCAAAACGCAATACGCTTTGTGTACCAATATTGGTGTGTTGGTAACTTCACCTAGAATGCCGCAGCAGGTGGCATGAAGGGGTTGCGGTTGTGATGCGGTGCAGCGCTTGCACAGAAAACACTGCAAATTTCACATCGCATCTGTGCCAATATGTGGCTTGACAAAGCACAGTGGTCAGTGCAGATTATTTTCAATCCATGTTTTTTTACACTTTTCATTCACTGGTTTAACTCAGGTGATCGTTAATCACAATTATCTCCGGCGATCACATGCAGCCCCACAACCATCTACACATATCTCTGGAAATCTATACAGATCTCCTTGAAAAAATGTCTCCTCTCTTCTTCGGAAAACAATTGTCCTCCACCTCATAAACAGGGGGACAGAGAAGACTTCTCCTTGATAACTAAAATCAGATGAATTATCTGTGCTTAATAAACATACACCAATACTGCAAATGCATTGTACTGTCCAAGGCATTGCACACTAACACATTGCACACTAGAAATGTCAAATGCGTTAGTGTGTACAGTGCATGAGTGTAAAATGCTTTAGTGCACACTGCAGTGTACAACGCATTGCACACTGTAATACACTGTACAATGTAATACTGTGTACACCCACACATTGTAGACTGTAATGCACTGTACACTGTCATGCAGGCTGGAGCTACGCATTGCACACTGTGATACCGTGTACACCCACACATTGTAGACTGTAATGCACTGTACTCTGTCATGCAGGATGGAGCAACGCATTGCACACTGTGATACCGTGTACACCAACACATTGTAGAATGTAATGCATTATACGCAGTATACATGTCCAGATATTCAAAGATTAGCCATGAAGGCCTAGCTGGTTACCTATTTGGCGACCGCAGATAGCCGAATAACGCTACACTGCATCCAGGCAGCTCTGGGAGGGTGTCATATGACATCCTGGCAGAACGCGCTCTCCGTGATTGCTGTGTCCTAAGGACACAGCTGATCACATGGTAAAGACCAATCACAGCGGCTTTTTACCATGTGATCAGCCATGTCCAATGACACGCTGAACACCGGGAAATGCATTTGCCGGGTCTTGGCTGCACTTTCATCACGCTGTCAGAATGTGTGGAAAGTACTGCCGAGAACCAGCAGTTATCAAAGCAGGGGTCGGCCCCGATGATCAGTGCCCACCAGTGCCACCCAACAGTTCCGCCCACCTGTGGCCAGCAGTGCGGCCTCATCAACGCACATCAGTGTTGCTAAATTACCAGTTTACCAAATGTTATAATATAAACAGACTTTTATTCAGTATGAGCTATTTTGTGGTTTATCGAGCAAAAAGTAAAACTCACAGCAGCAAGTCAATACCACCCAAAGAAATCTCTATTTGTCTGAAAAAACTGATACAAATTTAAGATGGGTACAATGTGGCATGACCGCACAATTGTCATTCAAAGGGTAACAGTGCAGAAAGATGAAAATTGGCCAGGACAGGAAGGGGGTATGAGTACCCAGTAGGCAAGTGGTTAATATAATTGACCCATCAATACCCAGGAGCTAATGTACAGATAAAATAGAATAAGTATAAATCAGCACACATATATATATATAAAATCCTCAACAATCCCTTAAAGTCATATCAATATCCTTCCCCTGAAGTACTAATAAAATATATATTCATTGACTTAAACCCAAAAACCCACAATTATAGTGAAAAGATCAAAACCCAAAAAGATTACCCAAAAAATAAAAAATATCAAATATATATAAAAGAACAAAAATAAATAAAGTCCCAATATGCAAAGTGTCCAAGTAATGTGTCCAAACAAAGATCAATTTCTTGATAGGAAGACGCTTCCTACTCCACTGAAGAAGATGCAAATCAATCACAGGTGCTCTTCAAATACCTCAAAAAACAAAATCTCAACATAGTATATTACCTTTTAAATCCCAGAACTAAAAGTGCCAAACGTGTATCATGCAAAAAAAAAAAAAAAAAAAAAAAAAAAACACTCCAGTGTCACAGCACTCATGTGAGAGAAAAAAAAAAAAAAATTTAAATTTTAAATATCACTGCAAACTATATATAAAGTGCATAATTACCCTAAAACAAACAAATTCCAGTTTGTAATCAACCACATATGTACAGAGTGTCCTTAGATTGGTATCCTCTTGTTCCTCAGGACCTCACAAACAGACCAGGAATCAGTATGTAAATTATAATCATATATAAAATTTATTGTAGCCACTTACATATAAAAACGATAAAATCAGCAAGACAGCATCCAACTCCTCATGCCCAGTATGCGATCCCCTTTCCGTGTGTAGAGGGTCTCCCGATCACCAGGTAATTCCCCCTTGCTACTCCTATCCAGCACTATCACTTTGTAGCTCTGGGGGACACCTGAAGTGCACCGTTACTCTCCAGACCTCCAACACACAGGCATTCCAGAATCCAAAATGGCTGCCGCAGCACTTCCGGGAACGTCACGTGCCCTGGGCGCGTTTCGTCTCTTCTGGACTTTGTCAACAAGGATACTTGTTGACAAAGTCCAGAAGAGACGAAACGCGTCCAGGGCACGTGACGTTCCCGGAAGTGCTGCGGCAGCCATTTTGGATTCTGGAATCCCTGTGTGTTGGAGGTCTGGAGAGTAACGGTGCACTTCAGGTGTCCCCCAGAGCTACAAAGTGATAGTGCTGGATAGGAGTAGCAAGGGGGAATTACCTGGTGATCGGGAGACCCTCTACACACGGAAAGGGGATCGCATACTGGGCATGAGGAGTTGGATGCTGTCTTGCTGATTTTATCGTTTTTATATGTAAGTGGCTACAATAAATTTTATATATGATTATAATTTACATACTGATTCCTGGTCTGTTTGTGAGGTCCTGAGGAACAAGAGGATACCAATCTAAGGACACTCTGTACATATGTGGTTGATTACAAACTGGAATTTGTTTGTTTTAGGGTAATTATGCACTTTATATATAGTTTGCAGTGATATTTAAAATTTAAATTTTTTTTTTTTTCTCTCACATGAGTGCTGTGACACTGGAGTGTTTTTTTTTTTTTTTTTTCATGATACACGTGTGGCACTTTTAGTTCTGGGATTTAAAAGGTAATATACTATGTTGAGATTTTGTTTTTTGAGGTATTTGAAGAGCACCTGTGATTGATTTGCATCTTCTTCAGTGGAGTAGGAAGCGTCTTCCTATCAAGAAATTGATCTTTGTTTGGACACATTACTTGGACACTTTGCATATTGGGACTTTATTTATTTTTGTTCTTTTATATATATTTGATATTTTTTATTTTTTGGGTAATCTTTTTGGGTTTTGATCTTTTCACTATAATTGTGGGTTTTTGGGTTTAAGTCAATGAATATATATTTTAATGTACAGATAAGTAGCATGTGCACCAAGTGAGATTCTGCTAGGCCCCACCCACAAAATTGCAATTACTTGTCCCTCACATGTTATAAACATATTTGCAATGGCCACAGTTACTTTACATATAAGGATCATCTCCTCAGTTGAGAACTGTGCTCTCGCCATGTCCAAATGCCAATAAAGTTATCAAAATTTTCAACCAACACAAAACCTCCAACCACTTCTCATCCACTTACACTCCCCACAACCACTTCCGGGTGCGCGCGCACCAGATGACGGACTTCCGGGAGGATAGCTGCTCGTGCGCCATGGGGGACACCTGTTTGGCGTTTATTTGTGCACGATCGCTCATTTCTATGCACGGCTATGATAGCTTTCGCGAATGTGTGTTTCTTAGTGATTTTTTTCTTTTTAAACCTTGGCTAATATATATTTGTTGCCAAAGGCCAAAAATCAACATACAGTGGGGACTATTTTATTACTGTAAATCAAATTGTAGAAAACCTGTAGCTGGCTGCACAGTGAATGTGACATATTCATTAGTACATAACAATATTGTGGTGCAAGCAGGTTTTTTATTTTTTTGTTTGGTTTTGAAAAAGCCAGTTTGCACCCACTTGCATATTCACGCTCTTACAAGCTACATTTGAGCAGATTATATAAGTATACAAAGTAACTATTAAGGTTGTTCATATATTGAACATAAAATAAACACAAAAACATCGGTGAAACATTTATTGATCAAATATATCTTCATTTATTTGGTCAGCAGGAACAAGTAGGTACAGTCAATATCTTGGTGAGTCACAAAAATAGGATTGATGTGGCAAAAAGAAAACACTCCTGCTCATAAGAGCTTACAATCTAAAGATACTTCTAATGAACTGTGTGTGCTCAGGTTATAGCAGGAAACAAAGGGGAAGATGAATCAAGTAACATTTTCGTGCACATAAGGTTTACTTACACAATCATTTAGTATAAAGATCCATTCACAAAAAAAGTCTACAGATCAAAATATCAAGAAAACAAGACATATGTGAAAAACCCCTCCCACCTCTACAAATCCCCTACACATACATTTGTCAGCAGGTTTGTAAGAAAAATGCATTTGAGTCTAAATAAGCAAGCAAAATTAAAACAAGAGCAGATTTTAAACAAAACGATTGACATGTGTGAGGCTTTCAATGCAAAGAGAAAAAACACAATCATTGTGCAATAACACACAAACACACTTTACAAGGCCAAAAATATGCAAACATTTCCAGCCCACTTCCAAACACAGCCTGAGTGGTGTCTGGGGCAATTCAGCACAAAATCTCTTCCTCCCCCAAACCACCCGGCCTAGTAACAGGCCAAATCACTCCCTACTGCACATCTTTATATAAGCTAGGTTGTATTTGGAGCATGCCAAACAAGGCCCCACACCCAATGAAGCCACACCCACCACTGACCTTAATTTGGTCAGAGAAAGTGTTTTCACCTGATGAATCTGCTTCCTACCTGCATTAACCCTTGGTATACAGACCCCACAAATCAGAAAGATATATACAGTGAAATGTACGTGTGCAGCATACAACAGAACATTGAGCAGGGATGTGAAAGGGAACCCCAATTGGAACCTTTATTGCTACTATGGTCACAATTCCCTCCAGATTCTCGCATGAGTTAAGACAGTCACATGACCACATCTTGTATGCAATACTGAAAATGACAAATCGATTTGACTAGTATGGTGAATTTCCCATCAATTGGTAAAACACTCCAGAAATCAAACATCACCAAACATTACACTCTGGGCAAAGCTGATTTACAAATCATGCAACTTACAGTAAAGTTGACCATTTCAATGCAACTTTCAAGACATCTGACACAGATCTCTATGCAAATTGCCACTAAAGTAGTACATGTACTACTATAGAAATCAGTGTTTGAAACGCACCCATGTGGTCACTCTAATAGCAGACAATAGGGTGCGACTTTGCAGACGATTTACAGCTTGCATGTTGTGCAAATCACATGCCAAGTCCCACTCAATGAGCACGCTTTTGGAGCGTTCATATTGTTGTGGTTCAAACTTGGTAGGAGCCGCAAGTAATAATAGAGTAATGAATACACTACTTTTCATGCAATTTGCTGAGAGATCGATGTCGAATGTCTTGCAAATTGCACTTGAAATCACCATGTACCCCGACTTTGAAATCATGCAACTTCTATGCAAGTCACATGATGTGACTGTGGTGTCAATAACACCACTTAGAAATCTGCTTTAATGTGACCGGGTAGCCCCCAGTAACATTGTTTGCGATTGCCATGCAATTAGCATGACAGGCGACTTGCAAATCGTAGACCAAGTCGCACCCTATTGGCCACTGTAGGCTCTGTTCACATCCAATTGGATTGTGAACTCGTGCAACTTCACTGTAAGTTGGACAATTGCCGCATCGGATTAGATGTGACAGTGGTGTTGGCCCCCAGTAACATTGGGTGCAATTTGCCATGCAAAGAGCAAGCTGCTGGCCATGCCAATCACATGACAAGTCACATCCAGGGTGTGCAATTTCAGGTGCGATTTGTGCATTGACATCGTACCTGATATTGGATATAATGAATGTGAGTGTATTAACATACACCATTTGTTGCAGCGAGAGTTCAAAGGTATTTGAGATTTGTGGCCATTTATTAGCAATTTAACATCTAGACTCAAATAGAAATCGCAATGCTACACACAATTGAAAACACAACTAGTTAGTAATTCTCTAGAAAACACAGTAAAATTGGCAACTTAAAGAGTAATTTTCAATTGCATATAGTGTGAGCGAAGCAGGAAAATCAACAAAGGAAATAAATCTTTGAAGGCGTGCGGTACCTGCCTGCTGGGATAAGGGTCTGCTATGCATTTGGGGGAAAAATGCACGCCAGGATTTGTGACAAGTTTGATGTGTGGATTCACCAACCAAGTCTTTTCTCTCTCGTTCACTCTTCTGAATGTCTCTCTTTATCACTCTTCAGTATGTATCTCTTGCTCACTCTTCTTTGTCTCACTGGCTCGCTCTTCTCTCTCGCTCACTCTTCTGAATGTCTCTCTTTATCACTCTTCATACGTATCTCTTGCTCACTCTTCTTCGTCTCACTCTTCTCTCTCTCTGTCAGCTCTTTGCTTGCCAAATCCTTCACAAAAGTGGGTGGAGTGTAAACCATCATTATCAAATCTATTAGTGATTCAGGCCCTTATCTTATCCCATTGTATGACATTCACATAAGGTGCAGCTTTGAAGGTGTTTCAACAGACAAGGCCTCATTCTAATTCACATTTTAGGGATCATTTAGACAGAAAGCAAAGATGTTGCCAGAATATGTATGTGAAGACAGCCACACACGGAGATCATGCTACTACCTCGCCGGGGTTGGGATTCAAACCTACAACCCTAGAGTTATGAGGCAGTAGTGCTAACCACTAATCCACGGAGCTACATTGCTAACCCAGCCTGTATTTCTGTGCTGTGAATCAATCCTAGGTCCCTGGGCATGGTCAGTATAACTAGCCAGATATCTCCAATGTGACACAAATGTTGTGCTATGTTGCCAATTCAGATGTATGTTGGTTCTATGTATCCCAATACAAAGGATTGCAATACTAATACAGGCGTACCTCGGTTTACCAGCGCCTCAGGGAACGTCATATTTGGGGTACAAATGTCAAACCATTTCAGTTAATTGGTCTGTTTACAAATGTTTGAATAATTTGGTATGGGCATGTGGCCTGGTATGGTTCAGGAGAGGGGGAGGCGCTCGCTCGTCCCCCCCCCCCCCTTTCCTGACCTGCCGGGCTGCATGCTCGGATAAGTATGTGTTATGGATTTAGGGGGGTACCCCATGCTGTTTTTTATTTAATTTCAGCGTGGAGTTACCCCTTAACATCCATACGAGACCCGAAGGACTTAGTATGGATGGGAGGGGGGACCCCACGCCAGTTATTTAAAGAACTGTTTATAAATCACTGCAATACTTTGACATTCAACTGTCAGTGGGGAAATCCGCCGACAGCTGAAACATGAGCACTGCATTGGTTTTCATTACTAAAATGCTGCATGAGTTGATAACATAACTCATGCGGGATTGTAGGAGCGACAGCCATGTGTTAATGTTTCAAATGTCAGCGGGGTTCCCCACTGACAGCTGAATGTAAAATAATTCCCTTTATTGCATAAATAATAAAAAAAAAGCGTGGGGTCCCCCCTCCCATCTGTACCAAGCCCTTCGGATCTGGTATGGATATTAAGGGGGAACTCCACGCTGGAATTAAAAAAAAAACCAGCGTGGGTCCCCCTCAATATCCATACCAGACCCTTATCCGAGCATGCAGCCTGGCAGGTCAGGAAAGGGGGGGGACGAGCGAGCGCCCCCCCCCTCCTGAACCATACCAGGCAACATGCCCTCAACATGGGGGGGTGCTTTGGGGCAGGAGGGCTCCCCCCCCAAAGCACCTTGTCCCCATGTTGATGAGGACAAGGGCCTCTTCCCCACAACCCTGGCCGGTGGTTGTGGGGGTCTGCGGGCGGGGGGCTTATCAGAATCTGGAAGCCCCCTTTAACAAGGGGGCCCCCAGATCCCGGCCCCCCCCCCACGTGAATGATTCTGCGGTACACGGTCCGCAGACTTAATCACAAAAAAACTAAGTGTGGTGTAAAAAAAACACAGTACAGGGTCTTTGACAAGTCCTTTATTAAAACAATGTCCCCCGAAGTAGATCCAACGTCAATCGCGGCGGCAGGGACCCGAAAAAAAAAAAAGTTCCTCTCCCGTCCGAGGCTTCCAGCCTTGTGAAGAAGAGGCTAGCTGACATTTCTTATATAGGTATGGGGCGGGGCCAGCCGGGGACATCATCTGAGTGACCCGCCCCATGTCACATGCTTGCTGTTCCCGGCTGGCCCCGCCCCATACCTATATAAGAAATGTCAGACTGTCTCCTGCATTCAGCTAGTTAGCCTCAGTGGAGAGACAGGGTGACGTTTCTCAAATAGGTAAGGGGCGGGGATGATGTCCCCGGCTGGCCCCGCCCCATACCTATATAAGAAATGTCAGCTAGCCTCTTCTTCACTAGGCTGGAAGCCTCGGACGGGAGCGGAACCTTTTTTTTTTTTCTTTTTTCGGGTCCCTGCCGCCGCCGCAATTGACTTTGGATCTACTTCGGGGGACATTGCTCTAATAAAGGACTTGTCAAAGACCCTGTACTGTGTTTTTTTTACACCACACTTAGTTTTTTTGTGAATGAGTCTGCGGACCGTGTACCGCAGAATCATTCACGTAGGGGGGGGGCGGGATCTGGGGGCCCCCTTGTTAAAGGGGGCTTCCAGATTCTGATAAGCCCCCCGCCCGCAGACCCCCACAACCACCGGCCAGGGTTGTGGGGAAGAGGCCCTTGTCCTCATCAACATGGGGACAAGGCACCCCCCCCATGTTGAGGGCATGTGGCCTGGTATGGTTCAGGAGGGGGGGGGCGCTCGCTCGTCCCCCCCCCCTTTCCTGACCTGCCGGGCTGCATGCTCGGATAAAGGTCTGGTATGGATATTGAGGGGGACCCACGCTGTTTTTTTTTTAAATTTCAGCATGGAGTTCCCCCTTAATATCCATACCAGACCTGAAGGGCTTGGTATGGATGAGAGGGGGGACCCACGCTGTTTTTTTTTTTTTTATTGCGGACCTTTATTTTTACATTCAGCTTTCAAAATAAATATTATCTAGACCTTCAAAATAAGTAAAATCATAACAGAAATAATTATAAAGGATAAGAAACAAAAATAGAATCACTAGAACTAAGGAAATCTAATTAGATTACATGAAGATATGCCGAGTGCTGTTTATTAAACACAGTAGTCGCGACCGAGTGCCGGCTGTCAGAGGAATCCACAATCAGATTCACTATTAGTCAGTGGCTAAAAAGCAAACGCCCATGGCAGAGGTCTAAAAGGTGTTCTGCACATGCTCAGTTCTATCTGCCAAAGACACTGCACGGGCGTCTAGATTTTTACTGTGTCGATTTCCTTGAAAAAAACGATTTTTAACACATTCTTAATTTTTTTGGAAATAGCAGATATTGTTTAAAGTGAAGTCCTGATATTTGGCAAAGCAAATTTCTAAGTGAACATGTCTCTACAGTGATTTTTCATGGTGTTAGACGTGCTTCTTAGCAAGTCTGCTTTTGTGAGTCTGATTCCGGGCGTGTGTCTTTTTGTGAATTAGATTGGGCGTCTGCTTATGGGCTCTGCTCAATAGTGAATTAGGTTGCAGGGTAAAAAATGGACGGACGCCCATGAAAATTGGGCTTAAGCCCATAAATATGCGCCCACGCCCAATAGTGAATCAAGGCCATGGTGTCTCCTCTCAAAAGGTAACCTGCAATTACTCCTACATACACTTGTTGAGTGCAACCAGATACCTGCTAACAGGGCAGAAATCCCTACACCAGCTGTTGCCTTCCATCACCCTCACCTGAAAATGATAATGAGATACCAGCACTTGACAAAGATGCTCAGATCCTTCTTCTGTTAGGAAGAGACATTCTAAGGGTTCACAAGGTAAACACACAAGTCAGTGGAGCCCCAGATGCCCCATTTGCCCAGCGCACAGATCTAGGTTGGGTCATCATAGGCAGCAACGAAGAGACCTACCAATGTTTCATCATTAAAGACAAATATTCTGCCAAATGGCCAAAACACTTACTTTGAGCCATGCCCACATCACTACTGGTTGAAAGAGAAGATAGCCAGCTGCAAATGGCGGCATAGTGTCTCAGGTAACACAAGCCCTGTCTCTCCCTATGATGACGACCTCAGCTCTACAGTGTTTAATACAACCAGTGAAGATGATATACTGGCTCCTTCAATGGAAGACAAGGAATTTATCAGAGTAATGGACAATGAGTTCTTTCAAGACAACTCCAATAACTAGGTAGCACCCTTACCTTTTTGTCTCCCAACAGAGAGATTGCCCAACAACTTGCAGCAGGACATCAGTAGATTCTACTCCTTAATGCACAACTTAAGCAGGAAACCAGAAATTCAAAGGCACTTTGTGGATTTATGCAAAATATATTTGACAGAGATCATGCAGAGTCTGCACCTCCACTAAAAGGAGGGAGAAGAATGCTGGTACCTTCCATCCTTTGGCATGTATCACCCACACAAGCCAAACCAATTCAGAGTTGTCTTTGATTGCAGCGCTCAGCATGAAGGTGTTTCTCTTAACATGCTTCTTACTGGACCCAACTTGAACAACAGTCTAATAGGAGTCCTGATCCGCTTCAGATTCAGACAAGAGCCCATAGCAGTAATGACCGACATTCAACAAATGTTTCACCGCTTCCTTGTCAAAGACGACAACAGAGACTACCTCAAGTTTCTATGGCACAAAGACAATGACATCAACAAGGAAGTGATAGATTATCGGATGAAGGTATATGTCTTCGGTAACAGTCCTTCCCCTGCAGTGGAAATTTACGGGCTAAGGAGAATGGCTCATGCTGGAGAACAGGAATAGGTTTCTGATGCCCGTCAATTTGTTGAAAGAAACTTCTACGTTGACGATGCACTCAAATTCTTTTCGTCTGCTAAAGAAGCAATCAGTCTTCTCACCAGAACAAAGGAAATGCTATCTGTAGCAAACCTTAGACTTCACAAGATTATATCTAACAGCCAGGAACTTATGAATGCTTTTCCCCTCTGAGGACTATGCCACTTGTGTAAAAAAACCCCCAAAAAACTTGATTTAGGTAAAGATGTGCCTCCCATACAACGAAGTTTGGGTTTGCTGTGGAACATCAAACAAGACACCTTCCAAGTGTTAACTTGTGACAAACCCTTCTCTAAGAGAGGAGTCTTGTCGGTGGTGAACAGCGTCTATGATCTACTGGGTTTCATTGCTCCAGTTACCATTCAAGGTAAGATCCTGCTAAGACAGTTATCTACTGAGAACAGACTGGAATACTCCTTTACCTAGTGAGAAACACCACAAGTGGGAAAGGTGGAGATGTTCTTTGGGGTTATTAGAAAAACTTCAGTTTTCACATTGCTATGTTCCAATTTCCATTTCAACTGTTGACCATAGAGAGATTCACATTTTCTCTGATGCATCAGTTATTATTATTATTATTACTACGAGTTTATATAGCGCCAAAGGGTTTGCTCAGCGCTGTACAATTGAAGCTATTGCTGCAGTAGCCTATTTAAAGACCTCTGGAATTAATGGAGAATCACACTGTAGTTTTGTTCTAGGCAAGGTAAAACTCACTCCCAAACCTGCACATATCATACCAAGATTTGAATTCTGTGCAGCTGTGCTAGCAGTAGAAATTGCTGAAGTAATACAAAGTGATTTGGACAGTAGAATTGATTCTCTCACCTTTTATACAGACAGTAAGGTAGTACTTGGTTATACAGTTGTGCTCAAAAGTTTACATACTATGGCAGAAATTGTGAAATTTTAGCATTGATATTGAAAATATGACTGATCATGCCAAAAAATGCTATTTTATTGAAGGGTGATGATCATATGAAGCCATTTTATTAACAAATAGTTGTTTGGCTCCTATTTAAATCATAATAACAGAAATCACCCAAATGGCCATGATCAAAAGTTTACATACCCTGGAATATTTGCCCTTGGTACAGACACACAAGGGTTAAAATGCCAATTAGAGGTTAATATCCCACATCTGTGGCTTTTTAAATTGCAATTAGTGTCAGTGTATAAATAGTCAATGAGTTTGTTAGCTCTTACCTGGAAGCACTGACTAGGCTAGATACTGAGCCATGGGGATCAGAAAAGAACTGTCAAAAGTCCTGCATAACAAGGTAATGGAACTTTATAAAGATGGAAAAAGGACCTAAAAAGATGTCTAAAGCCTTGAATATGCCAATCAGTACTGTTAAATCACCTATTAAGAAGTGGAAAGTTCGGGGATCTCGATACCAAGCCAAGGTCAGGTAGACCAAGAAAGATTGTAGCCATAACTGACAGAATTGTCCGGGATTCAAAGAAAAACCCATAGGCAACCTCAAAAGAAACACAGGCTGCTCTGGAAAAAAAGATGGTGTGGTTGTTTTTAAATATGAATACAATATGGTGATACTTGTACAAAAATTAGCTGTTTGGTCGAGGTGCCAGAAATAACAGAGCTTTTACTGCACCAAATGCCACAAAAATGCCCAGTTACAATATGCCTGACAAAACCTTGACATGCCTAACCAGGCCTTTTTGTGTAATTGATGCAGTAAAGGCTTCTTTCTGGCACCTCGACCATGCAGCTAATTTTTGTTCAAGTGTCATCATATTGTGCTTCTTCAAAAACAACCACACTGTCTTTTTCCAGAGCAGCCTGTATTTTTCTTGTGGTTACCTATGAGTTTCCCTTTGTATCCCGAACAATTCTTCTGGCAGTTGTGGCTGCAATCTTTCTTGGTATACCTGTACTTGGCTTGGTATCAAGAGGTCCCTGAATTTTCTACTTCTTAGTGGAAGTGATGACTGGCATATTCAAGGCTTTGGACATCTTTTTATGTCCTTTTCCATCTTTATAAAGTTCCATTACCTTCTTACGCAGGACTTTTGACATCTTTTCTGATCCCCATGGCTCAGTATCTAGCCTAGTCAGTGCTTCCACGTAAGAGCTAACAAACTTATTGACTATTTATACACTGACACTAATTGCAATTTAAAAAGCCACAGATGTGGGACATTAACCTCTAATTGGCATTTTAACCCTTGTGTGTCTCTACCAAGGCCAAACATTCCAGAGTATGTAAAAAAGTTTCAGAACATAAATCACCCAAATGGCCGTGATCAAAAGTGATCATGGCAATTTGGGCGATTTATGTTATCATTAGGATTTAAAAAGGAACCAAACAACTATTTGATAATAAATGGCTTCATATGATCATCATCCTTCAATAAATGAACATTTTTTGGCATGATCAGTCATATTTTTAATATTTCACAAGTTCTGCCAAGGTATGTAAACTTTTGAGCACAACTGTATGTCAGCAGCAGGGTAGAACGTGCAAAGAGGTTCCCTCTACCAAGTCAATGGCATTACGTTCTAACTGAACTCAACCCATCTGACTGTGGGACCAGAACAGTGTCATCAACAGCTCTTCAGAACAGCTTATGGCTTTCACCTCCAAGGCTTTTATGTGAGAACTCCTACCTCACTCCTTACTGACATCAGCTATGGACTAGTAAGTCCTGAAGATAAGGAAATAAGAACATCTCGTTCCACACTTCCGGGAGTACAAAACAAAACTGCAGTCTCACTGTTTTGAGTGTTTTTCCACCTGGTCATCTGCTTTAAGAGCTATTGCTCGCCTAATTCACATTGCTTGTTGCTTTGCAAAGAACTCTACATCAGTGTCATGGCTGGCACATTTGTTCTGGATGCCCCAGAGTAGCAGATATTGCATGCACAGAAGAAGTAATTATCAGTTGTGTGCAACAAGGTGTTTCAGGAAGAATCTGACCGAATTAGAAATGGAGCTGAATTGTCCATAAACAGTTCACTCTTCAATCTAAACATTATAGTTGACGCCAATCAGATACTGAGTGTTGGTGGTTGTATAGGGAAATGTGACCTATGCAGCAAAGAACAGAATCCTATAATCATACCATCATGTTGCTACTCTTGAACGATGAATGTGTGCAACACCAAGGCCATCAGTTTACAGAAGGTGCTAACAGATCAGCTGGCTTGTGGGTTGTTGGTATGAAAAGGTACATCTCCTCCCTGCTCTTCAGGTGTGTCAAGTGTTACAAGTTAAGAGGAAGACATCAACAGCAACAAATGGCGAGTCTCCCAGCTGATCGCCTAAGTACAGATCCACCCTTGACCTATGTTGGAGTAGGTGTTTTTGGTCCATGGTCTGTCATCACTCGGAGAACTTGTGGTGGAGCTGCCAATAGTAAAAGGTGGGCTGTATTGTTTACCTGTCTTAGCATCTGAACGATACATATAGAAGTATTTGAGTCTATGGATTCCTCTTTCTTCATCTGTGCCCTACAAAGATTCTTCTCTGTTAGAGGACCAGACAAAAAAACCGAGATCCGACTGTGCTACCAGCTTTGTTGGAGCATGTAAAGAGTTGCAATTAGACAATTTCCTGGCCAACAATGGATGTACTTGGTTGTTTAACCCTCCACATTCTTCACACATTGGAGGATCCTGGGAATGAATGATTGAAGTAGCACGAAGAAATCTTGATTCCATGTTGCAGAATCGTAAATTACCACTCACCCATGAGACTTTGTCTACCTTTCTTGCTGAAGTGTCTGCTATAGTGAACGCAAGACATTTAGTGCCGGTATCTTCAGATCCTGATGCTCCAGTGATCCTTACTCCAGCTTCACTTCTTGCTCAAAAGATTGGAACTGCTGCAATATCTCCAGGTGAAATTGACTCCAAGAATATATACAATGGAAACAGGTGCAACATCTAGCCAATGTGTTTTGGCATCGCTGGAGGAAGGAGTATCTTCAAGGTCGACACAAGTGGCAAACATGTAAGCCTAATCTTAAGGTTGGAGATCTCATTCTCCTAAAAGGACAAAGGAAGTTTGTGGGAATGAATGGCCTATGGGTTTTATTACTAAAGTTATGCCCAGTGATGATGACCAGGTCCAGAAGGTAGGAGTCAAGGTAACCAAGGGAGGATCAACATTGGATGAACATTTGCTCATCCAATTACAGAGTTTCTTCTCCTTTTGCCAGCTGACTGACTTATGCAACCACTCTGCCATGCTATTGCATAGCGTGGAGTACATTGCTGCTAACCACTGTTTTTACTTGTAACTTTGGTTCTCGTTCTCTCTCCCCCCCCCCCCCCATGTTAGATTACTACATGTTCTGCCAACCAGTTGAACTCATGTTTATGTTTGCTTGTTGCATGTTTGTTACAGGTTCCAAGACGTTTCTCAGAATTGGACTTATTGAAATATTTATCATATTATACATATACACACACACTCTATCTCACAGAAGTGAGTACACCCCTCACATTTTTGTAAATATTTTATCTTTTCGTGTGACAACACTGAAGAAATGACATTTGCTACAAATGTAAAGTAGTGAATGTACAGCTTGTATAACAGTGTAAATTTGCTGTCCTCTCAAAATAACTTCACACACCCTTAAGTGAAAATGTCCAAATTGGGCCCAAAGTGTCAATATTTTGTGCGACCACCATTATTTTCCAGGACTGCCTTAACCCTCTTGGGTATGGAGTTTACCAGAACTTACCAGGTTGCCAGTGGAGTCCTCTTTCACTCCTCCATGACAACATCATGGAGCTGGTGGATGTTAGAGACCTTGCTCTCCTCTACCTTCCATTTGAGGATGCCCCACAGATGCTCAATAGGGTTTAGGTATGAAGACATTGGCCAGTCCATCACCTTTACCCTCAGCTTCTTTAGCAAGGCGGTGGTCATCTTGGAGGTGTGTTTGGGGACGTTATGTTGGAATACTGCCTTGCGGCCCAGTCTCCAAAGGGAAGGGAACATGCTCTGCTTCAGTATGTCACAGTACATGTTGGCATTCATTGTTCCCTCAATGAACTGTAGCTCCCCAGTGCCGGCAGCATTCATGCAGGCCCAGACCATAACACTCCCACCACCATGCTTGACTGTAGGCAAGACACACTTGTCTTTGTACTCCTCACCTGGTTGCCGCCATACATGCTTGACACCATCTAAACCAAATAAGTTTATCTTGGTCTCATCAGTTCCAGTAATCCATGTCCGCATGTCTTCAGCAAACTGCGGACTCTCTTGTGCATCATCTATAGAAGAGGCTTCCTACTGGGACAACAGCCATGCAGACCAATTTGATGTGTGCTACGTATGGTCTGAGCACTAACAGGCTGACCCTCCACCCCTTCAACCTCTGCAGCAATGCTGCCAGTACTCATACATCTATCTATTTCCCAAAGACATCCTCTGGATATGACGCTGAGCATGTGCACGCAACTTCTTTGGTCAGCCATGGCGAGGCCTGTTCTGAGTGGAACCTGTCCTGTTAAACCACTGTATGGTCTTGGCCACTGTGCTGCAGCTTAGTTTCAGGGTGTTGGCAATCTTATGTAGAGCAACAATTCTTTTTTTTCAGATCCTCAGAGAGTTCTTTGTCATGGAGGTGCCATATTGAACTTCCAGTGACCAGTATGAGAGAGTGATAACACCAAATTTAACATACCTGCTCCCCATTCACACCTTATAACTAGAGATGAGCGAATCAAACCAGGCGAAGTGGAATTCATTTCGAATTTCAGGAAAAATTCGATTCGCGGCGAATCCGAATATTAGCATACTTCGGGTGCGCGAATCGGATTTTTCCCGATCAGCCGTCAAAAGTGTCCCTGCAGAGAGCTCCGCTATTTCTGACAGTTCTCTCACAGTTCCTTCACATGTACAGCGGTTGAAACATTGTATCTATTTGTTTCCATTTAGGATACAGATGTTTTTATTCGGAAACAGATACAATGTTTCAACCGCTGTAAATGTGAAGGAACTGTCAGAGAACTGTCAGAAATAGCGGAGCTCTCTGCAGATACACTTTTTGCTGTACTGGAATACTTCTTTTCATTCTTCTTTTCATTCTTCTTTTCATTCTTCTTTTCATTCTTCTTTTCATTCTTCTTTTCATTCTTCTTCTCATTCTTCTTTTCATTCTTCTTCTTCTTTTCATTCTTCTCATTCTTCTTTTCTTCTTCATGAAAAGAAGAATGAGAAGAAGAATGAGAAGAAGAATGAAAAGAAGAATGAAAAGAAGAATGAAAAGAAGAATGAAAAGAAGAATGAAAAGAAGAAGAATGAAAAGAAGAATGAGAAGAAGAATGAAAAGAAGAATGAGAAGAATGTAAAGAAGAATGAAAAGAAGAAGAAGAAGAATGAAAAGAAGAAGAAGAAGAATGAAAAGAAGAATGAAAAGAAGAATGAGAAGAAGAATGAAAAGAAGAATGAGAAGAAGAATGAAAAGAAGAATGAAAAGAATGAAAAGAAGAATGAAAAGAAGAAGAAGAATGAAAAGAAGAATGAAAAGAAGAATGAAAAGAAGAATGAGAAGAAGAATGAGAAGAATGAAAAGAAGAATGAGAAGAATGAAAAGAAGAATGAAAAGAAGAAGAAGAAGAATGAAAAGAGGAAGAAGAATGAAAAGAAGAATGAAAAGAAGAAGAAGAAGAAGAATCTTTTCATTCTTCTCATTCTTCTTTTCATTCTTCTTCTTCTTCTTTTCATTCTTCTTCTTCTTTTCATTCTTCTTTTCATTCTTCTTCTTCTTTTCATTCTTCTTCTTCTTCTTTTCATTCTTCTCATTCTTCTTTTCATTCTTCTTCTTTTCATTCTTCTTCTTCTTTTCATTCTTCTTTTCATTCTTCTTCTTCTTCTTTTCATTCTTCTTCTTCTTCTTTTCATTCTTCTTCTTCTTTTCATTCTTCTCATTCTTCTTTTCATTCTTCTTTTCATTCTTCTTCTCATTCTTCTTTTCATTCTTCTTTTCATTCTTCTCATTCTTCTTTTCTTCTTCATGAAAAGAAGAATGAGAAGAAGAATGAAAAGAAGAATGAAAAGAAGAAGAATGAAAAGAAGAATGAAAAGAAGAATGAAAAGAAGAAGAAGAATGAAAAGAAGAATGAGAAGAAGAATGAAAAGAAAAATGAGAAGAAGAATGAGAAGAATGAAAAGAAGAATGAGAAGAATGAAAAGAAGAAGAAGAAGAATGAAAAGAAGAAGAAGAATGAAAAGAAGAATGAAAAGAAGAAGAAGAGGAATCTTTTCATTCTTCTCATTCTTCTTTTCATTCTTCTTTTCATTCTTCTTCTTCTTCTTTTCATTCCTCTTCTTCTTTTCATTCTTCTTTTCATTCTTCTTCTTCTTCTTTTCATTCTTCTTTTCATTCTTCTTCTTCTTTTCATTCTTCTTCTTCTTCTTTTCATTCTTCTCATTCTTCTTTTCATTCTTCTTCTTTTCATTCTTCTTCTTCTTTTCATTCTTCTTTTTCTTTTCATTCTGCTTCTTCTTCTTTTCATTCTTCTTCTTTTCATTCTTCTTTTCATTCTTCTTCTTCTTCTTTTCATTCTTCTTCTTCTTTTCATTCTTCTTTTCATTCTTCTTCTTCTTTTCATTCTTCTTCTTCTTCTTTTCATTCTTCTTTTCCTTCTTCTTTTCATTCTTCTCATTCTTCTTTTCATTCTTCTCATTCTTCTTTTCATTCTTCTTTTCATTCTTCTTCTCATTCTTCTTTTCATTCTTCTTCTCATTCTTCTTTTCATTCTTCTTCTTCTTCTTTTCATTCTTCTTTTCATTCTTCTCATTCTTCTTTTCTTCTTCATGAAAAGAAGAATGAGAAGAAGAATGAAAAGAAGAATGAAAAGAAGAATGAGAAGAATGAAAAGAAGAATGAAAAGAAGAAGAAGAATGAAAAGAAGAATGAGAAGAAGAATGAAAAGAAGAATGAGAAGAATGAAAAGAAGAAGAATGAAAAGAAGAAGAATGAAAAGAAGAAGAATGAAAAGAAGAAGAATGAAAAGAAGAAGAATGAAAAGAAGAAGAATGAAAAGAAGAATGAGAAGAATGAAAAGAAGAATGAAAAGAAGAAGAAGAATGAAAAGAAGAATGAGAAGAAGAATGAAAAGAAGAATGAGAAGAAGAATGAGAAGAATGAAAAGAAGAAAGAGAAGAATGAAAAGAAGAATGAAAAGAAGAAGAAGAAGAAGAATGAAAAGAAGAAGAAGAATGAAAAGAAGAATGAAAAGAAGAAGAAGAAGAATCTTTTCATTCTTCTCATTCTTCTTTTCATTCTTCTTCTTCTTCTTTTCATTCTTCTTCTTCTTTTCATTCTTCTTTTCATTCTTCTTCTTCTTTTCATTCTTCTTCTTCTTCTGAGGATGAGGATGAAGAAGAAGAAGAAGAAGAAGTAGGATGAAAATAAGAAGAATTCCAAGCCGGGAAAAAGTGTATCTGTCAGAAATAGAGGAGCTCTGCAGATACACTTTTTGCCGGCTTGGAATTCTTCTTATTTTCATCCTACTTCTTCTTCTTCTTCATCCTCATCCTCTTCTTCTGAGGATGAGGATGAGGATGAAGAAGAAGAAGAAGAAGAGAAGTAGGATGAAAATAAGAAGAATTCCAAGCCGGGAAAAAGTGTATCTGTCAGAATAGAGGAGCTCTGCAGATACACTTTTTGCCGGCTTGGAATTCTTCTTATTTTCATCCTACTTCTTCTTCTTCTTCTTCCTCATCCTCATCCTCTTCTTCTTCTTCTGAGGATGAGGATGAAGAAGAAGAAGAAGAAGAAGAAGTAGGATGAAAATAAGAAGAATTCCAAGCCGGCAAAAAGTGTATCTGCAGAGCTCCGCTAAGTGTATCTGCAGAGCTCCGTTATTTCTGACAGTTCTCTGACATTCACATTTTACAGCGGTTGAAACATTGTATCTATTTGTTTCCATTTATTTACCAAGATGTAGCTAAGTGGGAGCTAGTAAAGCACAGCTGTCTAAAGTGGCCTCTGACAAACAGCACGCCTGGTGGATAAACTGTGCAACTAAGGAGGGGACATCTTGCCAATAACCAAATGACTATATCATTTGGTAACTATGTCTACATTTCATACAATTCCTATCTCGTAAATATATTCTGTATACTCCACAATATTCTATACAAATATTCAGTGGATATAAACTAGCTGGTCAAATTACTTTATCATACTTGTTAAGAGTCACAAATTGCCCGGAGTCCAGAATATCGGACCAATGTCCCACTGGAAGCTCTTCCCTGGCATAATCCCGAATATTTGGATCTGTCACGGACAGCTGACATGCACCGCATAGACACACTGACAGATTGCTCCCCTACTCCACATCTAGAAAGTCAGGTGGTGCTTTCCTCTTTACATGATTGGTCAGTATTAGTGGGGGGGTGTAACCAGTTGAAAGTGGTCACGCCAGCCCAACTTCAGCCGATCACTTCCGGGAGCATGTGAGGAGGCAGAGGAAGTAGTGGACAGCCTGGACACACTGTCAGAGCAGCTGTGGACCGTCCAGATGTTGCTCAATAGTGTAGTGTGGGGGGGGGAGAGAGAGAAAGAAAGGGGTGCAGAGTTGTGCTGGAGGGGGTGCAGAGTTCTGTGTGTGTGGGGGGGGTGTAGACTTTTGTGTGTGTCGGGGGGGGCAGAGTTGTGTGTGTGGGGGGAGGGTGCAGTGTTGTGCTGGAGGGGGTGCAGAGTTGTGACATGCCAGGGGGTGCTGGGGTGCAGAACCATGCTGGGGAGTTGTAGAGGCCTGCTGGAAGTTACAAAGACATGCTGGGGAGTACGAAGGCATGCTGGGGGTGCAGAGGTGTACTGGGGATACAGAGGAATACCTGAAGATACAGAGTATTCTGAGGAGTGCAGAGGTGTGTGTGGGGTATGGAAGTGTGCTGGGGCTGTAGAGTGCGGGGGGGGGGGAGGGGTGTAGAGATGTGCAAGGGGGTATGGAGGTATCCTGGGGGGTACAGGGATTTTCTGGGAGTACAGAGATGTGCTTGGGGCACATAGGCATGCTAAGGGGTTCAGGGATGAGCTTGGAGGGAATGAGGTGTTCTGGGGCTAAAAAGATGTTCTGAGGGGCTACGAAGGTATGTTGTGGGTTCAATTAAATGGAAAAAACGATGCTGCGCTACCCAATGGCTAAAGGAAAATCGAAAAAAACATGAACATGACCCAATACATGATCAATATGAATATTGCGTGTGCAAAAGATATCAGAAAAAATATATAAATCACAAATACATAATTAGTGTACAATAAAATGTGAAAAATGTAACAATGACATGCACAATCCCAATAAATTTATGAATCAAAAAACTGTGACACATCCAGTCACCACTGCAAAGATCAATCCTCCACCAGCTAGCGCGCATGCTCACCTCCAGGCTATGACCCACAAAGGGTCATATGGCTTCAAATACACTCAATCGATGTTATTCCTGTATATCCTCTCGGCAATAATCAGGGCAATCCTCTTGGCGAAAATAGTAAACACTCAAGAGCATCACCGCAGTTGTGTTGTCCCCTCACGGAAATGGCCAAACAAATGCCTATCAAGTGACCCCCACATGGAAAATTAAACCAGAAACCTTCTCATAGTGTAGAAAGCAAGAATATGTATTGGATAAGAAAAACAGCAGAGTGCCTACTTACAGTATATAAGAACAAGGGTCCACAGACCCATAAGGCATATAGAACTGTAATAACACACAGGTGTATTACACTAAGGTGTACCAAGATGACGGCTGCCGTCCATGCCAGAAATTACGTCACCATGCTTCCGTCCTAAGCGTTGCGTCACAAATCATGTGACTTCCTTAGGGCCCTCAGTGTAATACACCTGTGTGTTCTTACAGTTTTATATGCCTTATGGGTCTGTGGACCCTTGTTCTTATGCATCATTTTTTACCATTTACTTTTACACTATTGGTATTATAGTTAGTTGTTTGGTATTGGTAGTGCAGGAAGATCCCTTTATTGATGTTATGGGTTCAAGCGTGCTGGAGGGTTCTGTGGGGTATAGGGTGCTCTGGAGGTGCAAATATGTGCTGGTGGCTATGGAGGTGTGCTGTGCTATTTGTGGAGCATACTGTAATATTTTTAGTGGAAGAGCTGTAATATTTGTGGAGAAACTATAATATTTGTGGTGGAGAAACTGTAATATTCATGGTGGTGCATACTGTGATATTTGTAGTGGAGCAACTGTAATATTTGTGGTGGAGCAACTGTAATATTTGTGGTGGAGCATCTGTAATATTTGTGGAGCATACTGTTATATTTATGGTGGCGTATACTGTGATATTTATGGTGGCGCAACTGTAATATTTATGGTGCAGTAACTGTAATATTTATGGAGCATGCTATAGTATTTGTGGTGGAGCATACTGTAATATCTGTGGTGGAGTAACTGCAATATTTGTAGAGCATACTGTACTCTGACCATTCCCTGTGCCATGTCCGCAGTTTCTGACCATCCCTTGTGCCATATACACAGTCTCTGACAGTCCCTTGTGCCATGTACACAGTCTCTGACATCTCCTGTACTACGCCTGCAGTCTCTGACCATTTCCTGTACTAACACCTGCAGTCTCTGACTATCCCTTGTGCCATGTTTGCAGTCTCTGACCATCCCTTGTGCCATCTAGCAATCAATTAGTGAGAGGTAATGTGCTGTAACCTCTAGTAACCAATCTCTGATTTTGGACCAGTTCTTTATGTTTATATTATTAAAGTTTTTTTTAGATAAGTTTATGTGTGTGTTTATTTGTTTTTTGGGATGTTGGGGTGGAGAGCAAAATTTTATGGGAAAGCCCATGAAAATCTGACTCATTTAACCACACCCTCTTTAAGCCACACCCAATATTTAGTGTAATTTAAACCATACCAACTTTTTGGCGTGGCCATATTTTTCTCTCCAAGCCAAACCCAAAAATGTCTGCACCTACACTGGATTTCTGGACATACAGTAAAAAAGTGTCCCTAAAAATATTTTTGAAATGTTGAAAACTATGCTTTATCTAATGTTTTGTTAATCTGAGCATTTTTGAGCTAGTCACACTAAATCTTGTTTTGCTGGTGGCATACAATTTTTGTGCTTTTAAAAACATTTATTTGGTCTATTTTCCTTGTTTGTTAACTGTGGATTTATGTGGTCTTGTATGGTTTCCTGGTCTTGTAAAAAATGACCAAGAGAAGATACAGTATACTGCTTCATTTATAAGTGATAGCACCCTGGTCATGATCTGACCACTAAGATTCTAGGGTCCACAACAGGCAGGGGCAGCCCCTACCTGTGTTAGGCCTTAGGACCTCAGAGCTGTGCACCTGCTAATATGTCCTCCACTGTACCCACGTGGGGATTCACCTTCTCTATTTTTCCTGGTGACATTGTCACAGGGACAAAAAGTAAGTTGTAGTGTTATCATGAAATCAAGAGATGAGGGGAAAATTTCCACTGGGGGCAAATAATCCAGTGACAGCTGTCTAAAATGGAAACATTACTTACTTTGGGGAGATTTCCATTCAATTATTGTACCATCTTCAAGTTAAGCTGGATACAGCAAAATAACTTTATGGGGGTTTTTAACACTCCCCAACTCTATTCAAAACCTAAAAAAGGCTACTTTAAGATGTAAAACATGTAGATGCAATTTAAAAGCAAACAAATGTATTTAGGAACTAAGCCAATCAATATATACTTAACCTTGACATGTTGTAAACCAGACCAGTGGCAATGGGAAGCTTGGATTTGAAGAGTTCAAAATCTTCTGGGACAAGCTAAAAAACTGGATTGTAAGACTTAATACTATTTTTTCATAAATGTGCTATTATTATTTCACAAATGAAAAACACTCCCTCCAATTACACACTGATACAAACATCAAAATATATGCCTCCAGCCAGTTAAAATAAAAAAGAAGATTAGGACACCTTCAATCTGGAGCTGTCCACTGCTGTACATTTTGTTTGTCACAAGATGGCCTCAGTCTTCCAGGTCCATGTCATTCAACTGAGGGCATGCTATGAATGAAGGGTTTAATGGCCTGAGGGAGCTTACCACAGAATCCTTTGTTCATAGTCTATTAGCTTACTCATTTATTCATGTTAGCACTGCTCTCTGCATAATCCAGGACCATCCACCATTGTAATATTTTTGGAGAAGAACTCGTGTGGACTTGATCATGTGCGGGGCTGTACACATCTATAGACACATACAGTGTGGCTCAGCCCCGCCCCTGCTCTCTCCTCACAGGATTTTATCGACAGCAGCAGGAACCAACGGCTTCTGCTGCTTCTTCTGAGCCCCCTGTGAGGAGATAGAGAGAGCAGAGCTGCTGGTCTCAGGCACAGCACTGGATCAGGATAGGACTCAGGTAAGTATTGGTGGTTTTTAACTTAATGCATTCTCTGCATTAAGGTAAAAAAAACTTCCATGATCAGCTCTCCCCCCCCCCCCCCCCCTCCGGAGCTGATCATGGAAGTTTTTGTTACCCTAATGCAGAGAATTCATTAAGGTAAAAACCTTATGCCTTCACAACCACTTTAATTACAGTTGAACTTTGGTGATTCAAAATTGCCACTGTAACATCAAAAATGCAGTGGTATCAAACGGGTTGTGACGGACCGCCTGATTAGTAACCTAATTAAACAGTGATCTAATAACTGTAAGCTAATCAACAGCTAGGCACCCAGACCGGTCAGGGAGCCCACCACAGAGAGTCTGGCACCTATATAGGAGTACATTACACAAGCTGTCGTTCGTGTGTTTGGTTTTCAATTGTGTAATCTGTCCACTAGAAAACTTTAGACAAACTTGTACAATGTTCCAACAGTCTGAAAAAGTTGAATTATTTTATCTTCATAGATTTCCTGAAGGAGATTGTAGATAAATATTTCTGTCCCAAGTGGAGGAGCTTCTCCAACCCAGTCTGCAGGAGGGCCACCATATTTCATCTGACCAATAAACTGTACAAGATTAATATTACACTTTTCCATCCACTCTAGAAGGGATGCTTAACTGATCCACTGATCCACTGTTCACTTCTCTCTTAAAAAAAACCTAACCTTAAATAACCACTCCGACAACATAATTTGTCTGGGTTTATACTTTATGTATCGGCCACAGCTTGATATGTAAATAATGAACAATCAAACCATATAACCAGTTCCAGAATCCTTTTTGCAGGGCTGAGTAGGTTTCTCAAACTCTCTTTCCTTATCAGGAGCAAACTCAGCCACAAGCCATCCAGGTTAGGCTCAGGGGCTTACTTGGGCACCATGTCACCAATTCATCAAACTCTATCCGCCACCTGCCACCTCAGCCCACAAAAGGGATAACTGCCATAATCAGGTGAGCAATGATTCCTTAATCGACTTCCTGACTACCAAAGAGAAAGAGCCCATTCAACCCTGTCCAGTAGGAGCAGGTTTACCAACCTGTCAAGGCCCACATCATTGAGGTGGACACCATCTGCCCGAAAATAAAAACATCTCTCCAAATCCACATGACGAGCGATCAGACCATGCCTTGAAGCAGTAAATTTGGACATAGTCCTATTGACTTTAATGTGAGCCTTGTCAATGGCTCCCCTATCTCTGGCCTGTCACCAGAAAAAATGCGGAATTGACTTGACAGTCTTTTTGGACAAGCATCCTAATGTTCTTATGGTCTGATAAGAATCAGACCATAAGAACATTAGGATGCTTGTCCAAAAAGGCTGTCAAGTCAAGACTCATTGCTCCAAGAAGGGCTCTAAAAGGGATGACCCCATTTTTAACTTTTACATGGCACAGGAAGCAACCTAGATTGGCATATATTGGACACAAATTGGATGGAGGGATGGGTCTCCCGAATATAGCCTTTTACTATAAGGATTTTAAATTGGCGACATAACCCATCGACCAAAGTTTGGGTCCCCTTAGAAAAATCAATGGTAGGTAGAAATTTAGCGGGGGCCCCCTGGATTCCAGTGATTGCTAGAGGACTCACAGAAATGACATTCCTACTAGCTTGGCTTATGCTCGCCTGATGGAATAGGTTGAATGAGGATGGAAAGTTTGCCCCTGGGACATCCCCTTTGATGCCTTTAGGAGGCTTTTCCTGGTTCCCTCTGGGGGAAGATCTCCACGTTTTTAGCTCCTGTGTGTGTGTGTGGGGGGGGGGGGCTGTTGGGGATACCTTCTGTGCTAAATTTGCACCAGGAGGTAAACTCCTACCTCTTGAGTCATTGCATTCTGCTTATGGGGCATTCCCACTGGCTCATTCCATTGGCAAATACAAGGCTTTTTTGGTAAACTTGCACCCACATTGCGGTCTCAGGCCACACTTTCCCCTTTCAAATCTATGTGTGTCAAGCTTTTGGAGTCTAGAAATCTCCTTTCTCATTTGTATAAGCTTGTCCTGGGATCCCAAGTAGCGACAACCCCATACTATTTCAGGGAGTGGGAGTGGGACCTTGAAGTAACATTTTCCCTCCCTCAAATCCAGAAAATGATTAAATTGACACATGCATCTTCCATTAGCAGCAGGAATCCTCCAACAAATTAATTACTAGGTGGTATAAAACCCCCTCACTCCTGGCTCAGATTTACTCGATCCTAGGTGCTGGAGGGGATGTGGACAACGGGGCTCCTTTTTGCACATTTGATGGTCATGCCCCATGACTTTTGGGAGGTCATCACACCCTGGATTAAAAAAACTACCCTTTGTCCAGTCTTTGGAACTGTCACGGACATGTGGTAGTGAGCTCTTGTAGACCGCCAACTCAGGGTTCCCCAGGGCGCGGAGTCTAAGCCCCAGCCTGCTTCTTCACCAGAACCCCTGATGGTGGGGATGGACTTGCAGCAAGCTGGGAGCAGGTCACGGCTCCCAGGTATGCCCAGCTGAGGCTGCGGAGACCAATCTCGTGAGCAGAGTGTAATACAGGAGACAACAGGGAAACTGATAGACAAGTCGAGGTCAGGACAGGTGGATCTCAAGCACAGTCAGTGGATGAAGCCGGGGTCGGTACACAGGTAGTCAGATGCAGAATACAAGCGTAGTAACAGACAGGAGCTCAGAGAACTAAGATGTTGCTCAGGCAAAGTGGCTTAGACTGAGCATGTCTTATATAGGCAGGCAAACAAGGAGGCGGGCCAGGAAGTGATGGAAGGAAAGGAAATAAAACCCAGAGAATATCAGACAACACCCATAGGTGAGCACAGACAAACCACACATGTGAAAAGAATCAAGAACAGCCCTGCACCAAGGAGATAAGAATACACAAATCAAGAACTGCAGGTTAACTTGTGACAGTACCCCCCCCCCCCTTTACAAGGTCTCCCCACCTGTTTAGGGACAGGTTTAAGAGGAAACTTCTGATGAAAAAATTCCACCAGAAGGGGTGAAGAAACATCAGTAGAAGGAAGCCAACACTTCTCCGCAAGACCATATCCCTTCCAGTCAATTAGATGCAAAAGCTTCCCTCTGATGAATTTTGAATCTAATATCTGCTTGACTTCATACTGATCCGAAGTACTCGCTATTGGGGAAGGATGATGATGAGGATGGGAAAACCTGTTGATGATGTACGGTCTCAGAAGAGAAACATGGAAAACATTAGGGATTCTCATATGTGAAGGGAGGCGAAGTTTGAAAGCAACAGGATTGACCAGGCAGAGGATGGTAAAGGGACAAATGAAACAAGGAGCAAATTTCATAGAGGGTACTCGTAGATGAATATTCTTGGTAGAGAGCAAAACCTTGCCACCAGGGAGAAATTTGGGACTCACACGGCGATAACGATCTGCAGCTACTTTGTACTTGGAAGCTGACAGATGTAAGTTCTTGGAAACATTTGCCTCTAAAGGAGTAAGAATAGGAGAACATAAGTCAGGAACCTGGGCTGGTGCAGACACCAGTAACCAGGATGAGGGGTCTGGTAAGGAGGCTGTCAGGGAGGACACAGGAGTAGGTGTGAAGGCTTTGATTTGTACAGTGGGCAAGAAAGGCTGTGCAGAACAGGCATCTAGGGTAATATAGGGGACAGAGGGCACTGTAGGGTGTGTGGGGGCAGTACAGTGGGAAGAGGGCACAGTAGGGTGTATGGGGGCAGGAGAGTGGACAGAGGGTACTGCAGCTACTAATGTGGAAACCAAGGCTGGGTCCAAAGCAGCTGAAGGGAGTAGGGGTATAGGTGTCTCAGCAGACAGGGCACACGAAGCTGGGAACTCAGATGGTACAGAGGTCACAGATGTTGGGGCCTCCACCCATCCAGAAAGTAGTGAAATAGGAGCTCTGAGCTGCACAGTATGTAAAGGGAATGATAGTTTGGGCTGCAAAGAAGGAACTAGAGATGGACAGCACTGGAAGGAGGCCTGCAATAGGAGTAGGCAGGGGAGCAGCTTTACTACAAACAACATCTTGGAAGGCCTCGCAATGTTGAGGGAGCATTGAAGAGATGGTGGCCTCAGCCATGGGTACAGAGCGAGGTTTGAGCACCTTAGGTAGACAAGTCCAATTGATTTTTGACCCGCAAGACAATACTTGGCCAGAGTTCCAGTCAAGATAGGGTGAGTGTTTCTGCAGCCATGGAAGTCTGCGAATGATGGTGCTTGAAGACTTGGGGAGGATCAGGAAGGAGATTTCCTCACGATGTAGAGTGCCAACACACATAGTTATGGAGGCGGTTCAGAAGCGTAGAGGTCCTAAGGCTAAAGTAGAGCCATCAACTGCAGATACTGATTGGGGTGTCATCAAGGGGACAAGAGGAATGTGTGGAGTCTAAGCCCCAGCCTGCTTCTTCACCAGAACCCCTGATGGTGGGGATGGACTTGCAGCAAGGTGGAACAAGGTCATTGCCCCCAGGTACGCCCAGCTGAGGCTGCGGAGACCAATCTCGTGAGCAGAGTGTAATCCAGGAGACAACAGGGAAGCCGATAGACAAGTCGAGGTCAGGACGGGTGGAGATCAAGCACAGTCAGTGGATGTAGCCAGGGTCGATACACAGGTAGTCAGATACAGGATACAAGCATAGTAACAGACAGGAGCTCAGAGAACTAAGATGTTGCTCAGGCAAAGTGGCCTAGACTGAGCATGTCTTATATAAGCAAGCAAACAAGGATGCAGGCCAAGAAGTGATGGAAGGGAAGGAAATAAAACCCAGAGTATAGCAGATGACGCCCATAGGTGAGCACAGACAAACCACACATGTGAAAGGAATCAGGAACAGAACTGCAACAAGGAGGTAAGAATACACAAATCAAGAACTGCAGGCTACCTTGTGACAGGAACTCCATTACACTTTCTTTTTCATGACATACCTTTCTCTATTAAACTATATAAAAAAAGTGTAACCTCTCATTTAATAGATGCAGCAAAAAGCCTGATTCCACATTATTGGAGACAGGCAGCCTACACTACATTAGCTGACTGTAAGTGAGAGGTGATCATCATTATGGAAGCAGAATGTTGGGTGCATACTGTTAAAAATCAGTTGGATAAGTTCTGGGATGTATGGTCAGGCTGGATGTATTATTCCGAGGAAATTCCAGACAACTGAGCCTTCAAAGACATATGGAATTCACCAGTTTCTACGGTTCCCCCAAAATGTTAGATTTGATTGGGCTCTCTGATTGTTTTGTCATGTATAGAGTTATAGACTTCTCTATTATGCAACCCAATTCATCTTGCACACTATATTTGCTGTGGACATATTTCCCAGGGAATTCTTTTCTCAGGTTTATGAGTGCATTGCTTGTGTTTTTCTTTTTTTTTTTTTATGCCCTGAGCTGTATGAGATACTGGAAGCCACATTATATGTGATTGGAATGACATACTTATGACTTGTTTTTCAGATGTGAACTTGCTGATCGGATTTTGTATGCTAAACCACAATATCTCAATCACAATCTCCATATTCTCTTCTTTGATATATTTGATTCTATACTGTTTTTTTATTTCTGTACTATAAAATCTCAATAAACATCTGATTACAAAAATAAAAAGGGATGACCTTGAGGTCACTTTCCCCAATATGCAGAAGTAAGATGTTCTGGGGCCCTTCCAGTCATGAAGTAATGGGGGAACTTTGGCCCAAAGAAGCCCCCAATCCCTAGCCATACCATATTCACCTGGGCTGCCAGGAAACCCAATTGCAGTTCGCTGTGCCAACTCTCCACTCAACAGCCCATCCTAAATATAAAGGAATGACCCATGATTCACACCACCAGCTGCTTCTGACCTAAAAGTAAATGCAATAAAAGTCAACATTGCAACAGAGCATGGCAAAGGCTGAACCCGCAAGGCTAATTGCAAAAGAAAGGAAAACCGATCAGATGCAGTGGGTAAAGAGCCTCCCCCCTATCCCGCTACACCTCCAGTTTTTGAGGCCTCACATACAACCAGTAGCAGCATGGTTCCCAGCTACCAATTCTCTGAACCTCTTCCCAGGACATGCCCAGCCTAGCAGCCTCACCAGCCAACTGCTCCGTCCAATATGAAAAGTGTGCATACCACAGTCGAATGCCCACAAACTCAGTTCCTTTAAACAATGGCAAAGAATACGCATAAACTAGCAGCAGGAGAGGAACACACTATTCCCGTGTATGAAGAGGGGCCCCCCAACCTGAAACCGAATTGCCATAAATGCCACTAAACAAGTCACAGGGCACATTCTACAACCAGGCAATTCAAATAAGTGGACAGAAACGTCCCAATTAAGCTGCTCTGTTTTTGATGAGTGTAGGAGGATTTAAACACTGTCACTCCCCTGTCACATGTCTTTAACCCAGAGCCCCCCGGATTGCTGATTGGTGGGGCTAACTTGTTCATAAAATGCCAGGGAGAAAACTAAGGTGAAGAGAGCAACCTCAATCCTTACATTTACGCATCCTCCTCCACCCTTTCAAAGCCTAACAAAATAAGAAGGACTTAGTGAAGTCAGGCTATCCCAGTAACTTGAAAAGGAAGGCCAGTGCCACCATCTTCCTGTCTATAACTGTGAGCACCTTGCTTCGTTCCAATGAGTCACCTATGAACCACAGAAATAGATCATGCCGATTCTGTTCCCATTGCAACTCACCAGCCAACTTCTCCATCAGAAACCACAGCAGCCCCAACTTAACATATGCTGACCAGGTACATGGGGCCAAAGAACTCCAAATGAACGTCCATATAACTGTTAGATGAGGGTCTAAAGCCAGTCCAGACAGGAATCACCCGTCTCCCACGCTTTCGGCACCAAGATTCTGAAGCGGGCCCACTGGAAGTGAGAAAGAGTATCAGCGATGTTATTAAATGATTCAGGAAAATGAACTGCCATAAATAGTAAATTATAATGCAAGCAGGAAAGTATAAATTGCATCAAAAGGGTAACATTTGTAGGAGAAGACACAGACAAAGTATTAACTGAAGAGACCATGTTATCGGAATGAAAGAGCACCAATTTATTGCAGAGAAGAGGACCTCAAATCTCAACTGCAACTACCAAAGGAAACCGCTTGAGAAGAGTCAAGTTCTTTGTAAATCAAGCATTACCCAACCCTGAGGCCAAGCAGTTGCACACCACCTGCCTGTGAAATAGGTGCCAAAACCAAAGGAACCCGCTGCATCAGTGAACAATTGAAAGTCCACATTTTTCCTCAATGACTCCATCCAGTAGGATGTACCATCAAAAGAGCCCAAAAATTCTTGCCAAATTCTGAAATCCTCCTTATGATGTGAAATTAGCTGAATAAAATGGTGTGGCTCACGATAGCCTGCCATGGCCAAAGACCAGTGCCATGAGAAAATTCGACCCACTGGCACACAAAATTCAACTTTCCGGGCAGTGATTGTAACTGCCTCAGTGTGACCTTCTTCACCTGTAATGCCTTGTCAATACTGGAAACCAGAACAGAAAGTTTGTCAGCAGGAAGTCTACAAACTCTGTAGGGAGCAGGGGCGGACTGACCATTTGGAAACTCGGTCACTGCCCGAGGGCACGGGGTCAGTAGGGGGCCCCATGAGATGCCCCTGGTACCTTTTTCATAGGCTTTTTTGAGTTTGGGCAAGGACACAGGGTCCCCATGATCCCCCATTGCCCGGGGGCCCCATGAAGTGTCAGTCCGCCCCTGGTAGGGAGTCAATCTCTATTCTTAAAAATGCATTTTTTCCGTAACAGATACAAATCCTGGTGCCCCTCGCCATATGTAGGCAAGAAACCTTTGACAAGTTTAACATATAAATATAGTATACGTATTATAGTCTCTCACAGTGGAGCGTACTAAACTGCATATTGATGATGGGATTATTGGCTGCAATGCTCAGCAGTTTCACTAGGTGTCAGTATACTTTTTACACACATCTATTGTAATGACTGTTGTTGCTCAAGATATGTTATTATTTTCTGCAGTGCTTGGTACTGTATTGCAAGAAGTAGTTGCTAATGTTTAACTGTTCATTTGCTGATATATGTGCAACTGTACAGCATCATAGTAAAATAATGGAAAAAATTGCTAGGACTAGATTACTGATTTCATACAGTACATTACATGCATGTGTAAAGCACTACATTTTAACTGTTTTATTAGCAACCTGGAAAATAAAGATTATAGGTTACACACACCAAGGAAAAAGATGTATGGATTTCTGATATGAATGTGGTTATTGTTTATCTGCATTGGGATTATGGGTGGAACATCATAGTTACACATGCAAAGGAAAATATTTGAACTTTTCCTAACCTAAGCATGGGTGAAATAGCCTGGATACACATCCCATGTACAATAATTGACCTTTTCTTGATAACAATGTGGGTATAATTATTTTTCTACAAAGGGATTATAGGGGGAATATCATTGTTACACATCCTACATACTGCAATGTTTCTGATAGGAATATGGGTATAAATATTGTTTTCTGTTTTCTGTTTCTGATAGGAATATGGGTATAAATATTGTTCTTTAAGGGTATTATGGATAGAATATCATGGTTATACTTAACAAGGAATGTATTTAACCTATTTCTAAAAACAATATACATATTATTTTTCTGCATGGGGATTATGGGTGGGATATCATGTTTGCACATTCCAAGGAACATATTTAACCTGTTTCTGATAAGAACATGAGTATAATTATTTTTCTACATTGAGATTATGGATAGGATATCATGGTTACACATTCCACTTAATGCATTTGAAAATATTATGCATAAGTAGTTTTCTACATAAGAATTATTGGTGGACTATCGTGGATACACACTCTACATAATGCATTTGACCTTTTTCTGATGTATAATTATTGTTTTTCATGATGATTATGGATGGAATATCATGGTTACACTTAACAAGGAATATACAGTATTTACCCTATATCTGATAAGAAAATGAATATCATTATTTTTCTACATGGGGATTTTGGAAATGAATATCATTCCAAGAAACATATCTAAGCTATTTTTTTAATAAGAATATAGGTATAAATATCTTTCTGTATGGGGATTACGTGGTGAATATCTTGGCTACACATCCCATGCAATACATTTGACCCATTTAAGTAAGAATATTGGTAAAATTACTTTTATATATGGGGATTATTGGGTGGGGGAAATCATACACTTAACAATGAACATATTTAAGAGTAGAATATATTGAATTCACATCATATGTAATGCATTGGATTTGTTTGTGATAGGATTATGGGTATAATTATTATTCTACATGGGGATTATGGGGGGGAATATATACTATTAACATATAACATATTTAACCACTTGTCTACCGGGCACGTATACCCCCTTCCTTACCAGACCAATTTTCAGCTTTCAGCGCTGTTGCACTTTGAACAACAATTACGCGGTCATGCAACATTATACCCATATGAAATTTTTATCATTTTTTTCTCACAAATAGAGCTTTCTTTTAGTGATATTCACTTGCTGCTGGGTGTTTTACTTTTTGCCCTATAAACAAAAAAAACCAAAACATAAAAAAAAAAAGTTTCTTAGTTTCTATTATAACATTTTGCAAACAGGTAATTTTTCTCCTTCACTGATGTGCGTTGATGAGGCTGCACTGATAGACACTGATAGGCGGCACTGATGGGAACTGATAGGCAGCACTGATGAGCGCTGATAGGCAGTACTGATTGGCACTAATAGGCGGCACTGATAGGCAACACTAATAAGGCGGAATGGATAGGCGACACTGATAGGCAGCACTGATGAGCTGGCACTGATGATGGGTACTGATAGTTGGCACTGATAGGCAGTACTGACTGGTGGCACTGCTGGGCACTGACTGGCATAACTGCTGGGCACTGACTGGTGAAACTGCTGGGCTGCACTACTGGGCACTGGTGGGTGGCACTGGTGGGCACTGCTGGGCGCAGGTGGGTGGAACTGCTGGGCACATATGGGTGGCACTGCTGGGCACTTGTGGGCGGAACTGGTGGGTGGCACTGCTGGGCACTTGTGGGCGGAACTGGTGGGTGGCACTGCTGGGCACCGATCATCAGGGCACTGATCATCAGTGCCCTGATGATAGGGGCTGAACCCAGCTCTGACAACTGCCGGTTCACGGCAGAACTTTCGTCACATTCTGAGAGCGCGAGGAAAGTGCAGCCGAGAACCGTCAATTGCATTTCCCGGTGATAAGCGTGTCCCTGGACATGGCTGATCACGTGGTAAAAGGCCTCTGTGATTGGGCTTTTACCACATCACGTGATCAGCTGTGTCACGAGAGCGTGTTCTGGGGGGACGTCATATGACGGCCTCCCAGAACTGGCCGGCCGCAGTGCAGCCATCATTCGGCTACCTGCGGTCGGCAACTAGTTAACCTCTTTCTGATAAGAATATGCATATAATTATTTGTCTGCATGGGGATTATGGGTGGAATATCATAGTTACACATTCCATGGAACATATTTAATATGTTTCTGGTAAGAACATGGGTATAATTAGTTTTCTGCAAGGGAATTATGGGTGGGATATCATGGTTAAACATACCTAGGAACACATTTGACCTGTTTCTAATAAGAACATGAGTATAATTATTTTTCTCCATATGGGATTATGGGTGGAATATCATGGATGCACATCCTACTTGATACATTTGACCGGTTTCAGATAAGAATATGGGTATAATTATTGTTCTTCGTGGGAATTATGAATGGAATATCATGGTTACATGTAACAAGGAACATATTAACCTGTTTTTGGTAAGAGTAATGGATAAAACTATTTTTCTATAAGATTATGGGGGTAGTATCACAATTACACATTTCAAGGAGCATATCTGTTTCTGAAAAAATCTTGGTATACTTAGTTTTCTACAAGGTGATTATGGGTGGGATATCATGGTTAAACATGACTAGGAACACATTTGACGTCTTTCTGATTAGAATATGAGAATAGTTATTTTTCTAAATGGGGACTATTGGGGACTATTGGTGGGAAGGAAAATAATTGACCTGTGCCTGATAAGACTATGGGTATATTTTGTTTTCTTCAAAGGGAAGATTTGTGTGGGGGGGTCAACATTACACATCCTATATTATGTAATTAAAATAATAATTTTTCTACATGGGATTATGGGTTCACAAATTCCAGTTAACATATTCAATGATATTCCATCCATAATCCCCATGAAGAGCTATATTTATACCCATATAGGTAAATAGGTCAAATGCATTTCATAGAATGTGTATTCATGATATTCCATCCACAATCCCTCTGTAGAAAAACAATTATACCCATGTTCTTATCAGAAACAGATCAACTGTGTCCTAGGCATGTTTAGCCATTATATTCCACCCATAATCCCCAGGTACACTGCTCAAAAATATTAAAGGAACACTGACAGGGAGGAGAACTGTATGTAAACAATACAGTTCTCCCTGTCGGCATGTGCACACTGCTGTGGATGGCTGTGCACAGCAGTGTTCTTACAGTGAAGCACACGGACACAGGACAAAGTGAAACAGCACACAGTTATCCCTTTGATCACCTCTCAAGTTAACCCCTTCCTGCCCTTAGAACAATGTCAGTGCTTTTTTTATCACTGATCACTGTATTAGTGTCACTGGGGATGTATCTGACACCAAGTCAGTTTCCCCCAGCGTCAGAATGCCCGACGCAGTCCCTCAGTCCCGCTATAAGTCGCTGATTGCCGCCATTACTAGTAAAACTATTACAAAAAAAAGCCTAGTAGATATTTGTAAATGCTAAAACTTTCACGTAAACCAATTCATTTACACGTATTGGGAATTTTTTTTGCAAAGCCACATAGCAGAATACATTTTGGCCTAAATTTATGATGAAATTTGATTTTTTTTATTTTTTTACTGGACATGTTTAATAGCAAAAAGTCAAAAATATAGTTTTTTTTCTTAAAATTGTTGACCTCTTTTTTTTATAGCATAAAAAATAAAAAATGCACAGGCTATCAAATACCACTAAAAGAAAGCTCAATTCGTGGGAAAAAAGGACATAAATTTAATTTGGGTGCAGTGTTGCATGACTGTGCAATTGTCAGTTAAATTAACGCAGCGCCGGAACAAAAAAAATGGCCTGGTCAGGAAGGAGGATAAATGCTCAGGAGGACAAGTGGTTAATCAGTTTCAGCTGCTTTGGTGTTAATGACATTAACAACAGGTGCACTAGATGGGCAACAATGAGACAAACCCCAAAACATTATTGGTTTTACAGCTGGAAGCCACTGACATTTTTTCCCTACTCACCTTTTCTGACTGTTTTTCTCTAGTTTTGCATTTGGCTAGGGTTTGTGTCACTACTGGTAGCATGAGGTGATACCTGGACCCTACAGAGGTTGCACAGGCAGTGCAACTCTTCCAGGATGGCACATCAATACATGCCATTGCCAGAAGGTTTGCTGTGTCTCTCAGCACATTCTCAGAAGCATGGAGGAGATTCTAAGAGATAGGCAATTACTCTAGGAGAGCTGGACAGGGACGTAGAATGTCCTTAACCCATTAGCAGGACTGGTATTTGCACCTTTGTGCAAGGAGGAACAGGATGAGCACTGCCAGAGCCCTACAAAATTACCTCCAACAGGCCACTGGTGTTGATGTCTCTGACCAAACAATCAGAAACAGACTTCATGAGGGTGACCTGAGGGCCCAACATCCTCTAGTGGGCCCTGTGCTCACTGCCTGGCACCACAGAGCTCGATTGGCATTTGCCACTGAACACCATAATTGGCAGGTCCACCACTGGTGCCTTTTGCTTTTCACAGAACATGCAAATAAGTGCATAATTTGTTAGACATGCATTTCTTTTGAATTTTTTGTTGCCATTATGTCTCTCAGTGGTACAATACACCTACCATTCGATTTTTAGACCGATCATTTCTTTGTGAGTGGGCAAACATTCAAAATCAGCACGGGATCAAATACTTATTTCCTTCACTATATATTCCTTGTTAAGTATAACCATGATATTCCATCCATAATCATTATGAAGAACAATAATTGTACATCAGAAAAAGGTCAAATGCATTATGTAGAGTGTGTACCCATGATAGTCCACCAATGATTCTTATATAGAAACTACTTATGCATAATATTTTCAAATACATTAAGTGGAATGTGTAACCATGATCTCAATGTAGAAAACTAATTATATCCATATTCTTATCAGAAATAGGTTAAACATGTTCCTTGGAATGTGTACCCATGATATTTCACCCATAATCCCCATGTAGAAAAATAATTATATGCATATTCTTTTCAGAAAGAGGTTAAATATGTTTCATGTTAAAAGTAACCAATATATCCCACCCTCCCCCATAATCCCCACGAAGAACAATAATTATACCCATATTCCTATCAGAAACAAGTTCAATGCATTACATATGATGTGAATCCAATATATTACACCCTTAATCTCCATCTAGAAAAATAATGATATGCATAGTCTTATCAGAAATAGGTTAAATATGTTCCTTGTTTAGTGTAACTATGATATTCCATCCATAATCACCATGCAGTACAATATTTATACCCATAATCCTATCAGAAACGGGTCAGTTACATTATATAGGATGTGTTAGAGTGATACTTCCCCCCCAAATCCTCTTGTAGAAAAATAATTATACGCACAATTTTATCAGGCACAGGTCAAATAAGGTCTTTGGCATGTGTATCTACAGTAATCCACACCATAATCCCCAAGTAGAAAATTTTTGATTCTCATATTCTTTACAGAAACAGGTTAAAGTGTTACTAAACCCACAACTAGAGATGAGCGAATTATTCAAAAATTCGATTCGGCTAATTCGCCGAATTCGCGGAATAAATTTGATTCGATGCGAATATATTCGCTGCGAATTTAACTTATAAAAAGGGTGTTTCTAGGCTTCAGAGAGCCTTTATATTAGTGCAGAACACTGTACCTTTAATTTAAATGCCCTTGGAGTCTGCTGCGGAAGAGAAATAATACTGTCAGTCAGTATGACATGCAGATGAGTGCCGTCGATCTTAGAATCACCGCACACTTCACTCATTTGGGCAGTCACGGGGCCAAAACCAGAGTGTGGAGCCACAGTGTGGCAGTGGAGGCAGCAGCAATGGGAGACCATACAGCACCCTATGACAAAATGGAACCCACCAGCAGTGTGAGGAGACCTGAAAGTGGCACATGGCAGAGTGTGGCGATGGAGACAGCAGCAATGGGAGGCCGTACAGGGACCCATGACACACTCTGGACCTGGCAGCAGCATGAGGAGGCAGTACAGGGGCCCATGACAGATTACGGGCCTGGCAGCAGCATGAGGAGTCGGTACGGGGGCCCATGGCAGATTACGGGCCTGGCAGCAGCAATGGGAGGCCATACAGCACCCTATGACAAAATGGAACCCACCAGCAGTGTGAGGAGACCTGAAAGTGGCACATGGCAGAGTGTGGCGATGGAGACAGCAGCAATGGGAGGCCGTACAGGGACCCATGACACACTCTGGACCTGGCAGCAGCATGAGGAGGCGGTACAGGGGCCCATGACAGATTACGGGCCTGGCAGCAGCATGAGGAGTCGGTACGGGGGCCCATGGCAGATTACGGGCCTGGCAGCAGCAATGGGAGGCCATACAGCACCCTATGACAAAATGGAACCCACCAGCAGTGTGAGGAGACCTGAAAGTGGCACATGGCAGAGTGTGGCGATGGAGACAGCAGCAATGGGAGGCCGTACAGGGACCCATGACACACTCTGGACCTGGCAGCAGCATGAGGAGGCGGTACAGGGGCCCATGACAGATTACGGGCCTGGCAGCAGCATGAGGAGTCGGTACGGGGGCCCATGGCAGATTACGGGCCTGGCAGCAGCAATGGGAGGCCATACAGCACCCTATGACAAAATGGAACCCACCAGCAGTGTGAGGAGACCTGAAAGTGGCACATGGCAGAGTGTGGCGATGGAGACAGCAGCAATGGGAGGCCGTACAGGGACCCATGACACACTCTGGACCTGGCAGCAGCATGAGGAGGTGGTACAGGGGCCCATGACAGATTACGGGCCTGGCAGCAGCATGAGGAGTCGGTACGGGGGCCTATGGCAGATTACGGGCCTGGCAGCAGCAATGGGAGGCCATACAGCACCCTATGACAAAATGGAACCCACCAGCAGTGTGAGGAGACCTGAAAGTGGCACATGGCAGAGTGTGGCGATGGAGACAGCAGCAATGGGAGGCCGTACAGGGACCCATGACACACTCTGGACCTGGCAGCAGCATGAGGAGGCGGTACAGGGGCCCATGACAGATTACGGGCCTGGCAGCAGCATGAGGAGTCGGTACGGGGGCCCATGGCAGATTACGGGCCTGGCAGCAGCAATGGGAGGCCATACAGCACCCTATGACAAAATGGAACCCACCAGCAGTGTGAGGAGACCTGAAAGTGGCACATGGCAGAGTGTGGCGATGGAGACAGCAGCAATGGGAGGCCGTACAGGGACCCATGACACACTCTGGACCTGGCAGCAGCATGAGGAGGCGGTACAGGGGCCCATGACAGATTACGGGCCTGGCAGCAGCATGAGGAGTCGGTACGGGGGCCCATGGCAGATTACGGGCCTGGCAGCAGCAATGGGAGGCCATACAGCACCCTATGACAAAATGGAACCCACCAGCAGTGTGAGGAGACCTGAAAGTGGCACATGGCAGAGTGTGGCGATGGAGACAGCAGCAATGGGAGGCCGTACAGGGACCCATGACACACTCTGGACCTGGCAGCAGCATGAGGTGGCGGTACAGGGGCCCATGACAGATTACGGGCCTGGCAGCAGCATGAGGAGTTGGTACGGGGGCCCATGGCAGATTACGGGCCTGGCAGCAGCAATGGGAGGCCATACAGCACCCTATGACAAAATGGAACCCACCAGCAGTGTGAGGAGACCTGAAAGTGGCACATGGCAGAGTGTGGCGATGGAGACAGCAGCAATGGGAGGCCGTACAGGGACCCATGACACACTCTGGACCTGGCAGCAGCATGAGGAGGTGGTACAGGGGCCCATGACAGATTACGGGCCTGGCAGCAGCATGAGGAGTCGGTACGGGGGCCCATGCAGATTACGGGCCTGGCAGCAGCATGAGGAGGCGGTACAGGGGCCCATGGCAGAGTGGCGGAGCGTAAGCAGCTAAAATTGAAGGCCATACAGAGGCCTATGTTAAAAAGTCCCCCCAGCAGCAGCGTGGGGAGACGACTAATAGTCGTCTCCCCACGCTGCTGCTGGGGGGATTTTTTAACATAGGCCTCTGTATGGCCTTCAATTTTAGCTGCTTACGCTTCGCCACTCTGCCATGGGCCCCTGTACCGCCTCCTCTTGTTGCTGCCAGGTCCAGAGTGTGTCATGGGTCCCTGTACGGCCTCCCATTGCTGCTGACTTCATCGCCAGACTCTGCCATGTGCCACTTTCCGGTCTCCTTACACGGTTGGTGGGTTCCATTTTGTGATAGGGTGCTGTATGGCCTTCCATTGCTGCTGCCTCCACCGCCACCCTGCGCCATGTGCCTCTGTCGTCTGCTCATGCTGCCGACGGCTTCCGCTTTTTAACCGAGGCCTGTGTTTGGCTTCCGAATACTTCTGCATCCACCGCCACCCTGCGCCATGTGCCTCTGTAGTCTGCTCACGCTGCTGACGGCTTCCGCTTTTTAACCTAGGCCTGTGTATGGCTTCAGAATAATGCTGCCTACACCACCACCCTGCGCCATGTGCCTCTGTCGTCTGCTCACGCTGCTGCCAGGTCCATACTGATTCATGGCCCCCTGTACCGGCTCCTCATGAACGTGGTTCAGCGGGTTTGCATCACTTAACGGCAAATCGTTGACAAACGCTGGGACGTTCAGTGTTGTGCGCATTAAGCCAGACACCAAAGGGCAGCACAGACCTGTTATTACTCGCTCAAGCATGGCTGAACAAAACCAGTCTCTACCACAAATTGGACCCAGATCTGCCCAGTGTCTCGTAAGTAGATTGCACGGAGGAGTAGAGTTCGTTATTGGAATTAACTGTGAGGGACTTTTAAACCTAGGCCTGTGTATGGCCTTCAATTGAAGCTGCTTCTGCTCCGCCACTCTGCCATTGGACTCTTGATAGTCGTCGACTATCAAGAGTCCAATGGCAGAGTGGCGGAGCAGAAGCAGCTTCAATTGAAGGCCATACACAGGCCTAGGTTTAAAAGTCCCTCACAGTTAATTCCAATAACGAACTCTACTCCTCCGTGCAATCTACTTACGAGACCCTGGGCAGGTCTGGGTACAATTTGTGGTAGAGACTGGTTTTGTTCAGCCATGCTTGAGCGAGTAATAACAGGTCTGTGCTGCCCTTTGGTGTCTGGCTTAATGCGCACAACACTGAACGTCCCAGCGTTTGTCAACGATTTGCCGTTAAGTGATGCAAACCCGCTGAACCACGTTCATGAGGAGCCGGTACAGGGGGCCATGAATCAGTATGGACCTGGCAGCAGTGTGAGCAGACGACAGAGGCACATGGCGCAGGGTGGCGGTGTAGGCAGCATTATTCTGAAGCCATACACAGGCCTAGGTTAAAAAGCGGAAGCCGTCAGCAGCGTGAGCAGACGACAGAGACACATGGCGCAGGGTGGCGGTGGATGCAGCAGTATTCGGAAGCCAAACACAGGCCTCGGTTAAAAAGCGGAAGCCGTCAGCAGCATGAGCAGACGACAGAGGCACATGGCGCAGGGTGGCGGTGGAGGCAGCAGCAATGGAAGGCCATACAGCACCCTATCACAAAATGGAACCCACCAACAGTGTAAGGAGACCTGAAAGTGGCACATGGCAGAGTCTGGCGATGAAGTCAGCAGCAATGGGAGTCCGTACAGGGACCCATGACACACTCTGGACCTGGCAGCAGCAAGAGGAGGCGGTACAGGGGCCCATGGCAGAGTGGCGAAGCGTAAGCAGCTTAAATTGAAGGCCATACAGAGGCCTATGTTAAAAATAATAACATGTTTGGGGCATGATTCATGGCGGATTTAGTCAGTTGTGTCGGGAACTGGTGGTTTTAAATCCAGACTAATCCACGCCTGATTCATTTTCACAAATGTGAGTCTCTCCACACTTTGGGTGGACAGTCGTGTCCTCCGCGGAGTTCCAATACCTCCTGCCGCACTAAACACACGCTCCGATGCCACGCTACTGGCCGGGCATGACAGCCTTTCAAGGGCAGATTCAGCTAGTTGGGGCCAAAGGTCAAGTTTCGTTGCCCAGTAGTCAAGGGGATTGTCTACCTCGGTTGGCAGGGTGCTGTCCAAGTAGGCCCAAGCCTGTTGTTTGAGGTCCTGCTCCAGGTCCACCTGATGCTGCTGCTGCTGCGGCTGGTTAGTAGTTTCCTCACTGCGCTGGTGAAGAAAGCTACTCATCATCGACTGCAGACTGAGGCAGCCGCTGCTGGTGGAGCTGCCACTGCTCCTACCACCCCACCCCTCCCCTGCTGCCATGGCAGCGGAACGCGAGCGCACAGGGCCCACAGTGTCTGAGGATGGACGTTGGCGCAGAAAGGCAGAGACCAACTGACTACATAGGTGGTTTTTATAGTACTTTATTTTGGCCTCCCTCTCAGCAGGTGTGAAAAAGGCCTCCATTTTTGAACGGTAGCGAGGGTCCAACAAGGTGGACAGCCAAAAGTCATCCCTCTGTCTGATGGTTATTATTCGGCTGTCGCTACGCAAGCAACCGAGCATGCTATGGGCCATTTGTGCCAAGGAATGCGAGGGACTCCCTGCCTCCATCTCCACAGCATACTGCCACGGTGCGTCTGGGTCCTCTGTCTCCTCCTCCTCCTCTACCAGATGCTCCTGCTCCTCCACTCCTGTCCGCTGAGTGGAAAAACCACCCATTTCACTCAATAATTCCTGAGCACCAATGTCCTCCTCTACCTCCTCCTCTTCTTCCTGTCCTGCCCCCACAGGGGTCATGTGGCGTTGAGATCTGTGCGCCACGTCTACCGTACCCTGACCAGCCATTGTTAACAGCATTTGTTCCAGGACGTGCAACAGAGGAATGACGTCGTTCATCCCATAGTCCTGCCGACTCACGAATAGTGTGGCCTCCTCAAAGGGCCTGAGCAAGCGGCAGGTGTCACGCATGAGCTGCCAATGGCTGACATCGAAGTTACACAGGGGAGTACCTTTATCCACTTGTAACATCAGGAAATCGGTGATGGCCTTTCGCTGTTCGTAAAGGCGGTCTAACATATGTAGGGTTGAATTCCACCTTGTTGCAACGTCGCAGATCAGGCGATGCTGTGGAATTCCGTTCTGCCGCTGCAGCTCAAGGAGGGTGTGCTTTGCGGTGTAGGAATGGCTGAAATGCATGCAAAGTTTACGTGACATTTTAAGGATGTCTTGCAGTGGGATGGTGGATTTTAGGAACCGCTTGACAACCAGATTGAACACGTGAGCCATGCATGGCGCATGGCACAACCTTCCTTGACGCAGAGCAGACACCATGTTCTTTCCGTTGTCGGTCAACATGGTTCCGATTTTCAGTTTGCGCGGAGACAGCCATCTGTCGATTTCTCTGTTCATTACACTCAGAAGTTCCTCCCCTGTGTGACTACGTTCGCCAAGGCATACCAGGTGCAGCACAGCGTGACACCGTTGCGCCCTGCACATGTGATATGCCGGTCGAGTAATGGGACTTGGCACGGGGGTGGCGGCTGAGGACACGGCGGAAGAAGAGGTGGTAGCGGCGGACATCTTTGCTGGACCAAGGACGTGCAAACGTGGAGGCAAAAGCGGCGTGACCTGTCCAAGTTGCTGGTGCGGCTGTGCCGGCACCACGTTCACCCAGTGGGCCGTAAATGACATGTACTGTCCCTGACCGTAGTTACAGCTCCACACGTCGTGCACTTTGGCAGAGACCGACATGCTCAAAGACTGGCCCACCATCTCTTCTACATGTGAATGCAGGGCTGGCACTGCCTTTTTGGCGAAGAAATGCCGGCTTGGCACTCTCCACCGCGGCTCGGCACAAGCCATCATTTCTCGGAAAGGTGCTGAGTCCACCACTTGGAAAGGGAGGGACTGCAGCACCAGCAACTTGGACAGGAGGACGTTCAGCTTCTGCACCGTCGGGTGCGTGCTCGCAAACTGTTGTCTCTTGGAAAAGGATTCCAAGAAAGACTGCTGACGGAATCCGTGAAGAGGAGTAGCAGGAGAAGGAGCATCTGAACGAGCGGAAGATGCCAACGAGCGACAACTCCCCTCAGCAGAGGTGTTGGGGCCTTGACTAGCTGATAGAGGGCGATTGACGTCGGGTGACGGAGCAAGTAACGGAGCGGGTGATGGAGCGGGGGCTGGGGCAGGCAGAACCGCCATATCTTTATCACGGTTTTCCCAGGCCACCGAATGGCGACGCTGCATATTCTGACGCAACGCTGTAGTCCCAACATGGGCCCCCTGGCCACGCTTGACTTTCTGGCCACATAGTCGACATACGGCTACGTTTACTTCCTCGGGCGGCTTGACGAAAAATTGCCACACCGCCGAGTAGGAAACTTTGCCCCCGCTACTCCTCACTGGCTGACTGCTACTTCCTCCGTGCACACCGGCACCACTACTGGCTGTGGTGGTAGGCTGCAGTGGAGCTGGTGCTCTACTCCATGGCCGTTTGGCTCCACTGACACTGCTGCGACCCTGCTGCCTCCTGGGCAACCCACCGACTGTTTTGCTCGCTGCCAAGCTGGCACCCTCTTCTCCTGATGATGCGGAAGCAATAGCCTGATGACGACGAGGCTGCCAAGTGCGATCAGCCTCATCATCATCAATTAGGGTCTCCGCGTCACTACTAGCCCTCTCGGCTGCGTGTGGGTCAGGAGACAGACCTGTCTCTAGACCGGCTACCGAGCCACTCTCCTCACCAGTACTTCTTCGCCTGGCTGCTGAAGAGGCGGATGTCTCCCCCCGTTCCTGACCGCCCTCTGTTAGCTCTTCCTCACTGTACAGTGGGGCTGAGCCCACAGCATGCAATACTTCGCTTGGTGAGGGAACACCAAAGGACAGGGGCAGGTAGAGGACACGTGATTTCAGTGGGCTTGCTCCCGGGCCATGCCAACTAACGGTTGTGTCTGACATACACACCGACCGTTGGCTGTAGGTGTCAGAGGTGACCTGGGAAGAGGAAGACGACCGAGCCAACCAATCGATGACGGCAGGGTTGTCGGTGGAGACACGACCGCTGGATGACACCGGGAGCACTGGCCTCTGGCTGCGACTAGTGCTGCCTCGACCCCTTCCTCTGCTGCCACGTCTGCTCGCTCCTGAAACATTGCCTCCTCTGCCACTCCTCTGCGTGTTGTCTGACATACTCTTTAATTCAATAAGCACCCCAAAAATAATGTAACGATTCTGTGTCCCTGAGTAACAATTCTGTGTCCCTGAGTAACAATTCTGTGTCCCTGAGTAACGATTCTGTGTCCCTGAGTAACAATTCTTTGTCTGTCCCTGAGTAGCAATTCTGTGTCCCTGAGTAACAATTCTGTGTCCCTGAGTAACGATTCTGTGTCCCTGAGTAACGATCCTGTGTCCCTGAGTAACAATTCTTTGTCTGTCCCTGAGTAACGATTCTGTGTCCCTGAGTAACGATTCTGTGTCCCTGAGTAACAATTCTGTGTCCCTGAGTAACAATTCTGTGTCTGTCCCTGAGTAACGATTCTGTGTCCCTGAGTAACAATTCTGTGTCCCTGAGTAACGATTCTGTGTCCCTGAGTAACGATTCTGTGTCCCTCAGTAACAATTCTGTGTCCCTGAGTAACAATTCTGTGTCCCTGAGTAACGATTCTGTGTCTGTCCCTGAGTAACAATTCTGTGTCTGTCCCTGAGTAACAATTCTGTGTCTGTCCCTGAGTAACGATTCTGTGTCCCTGAGTAACGATTCTGTGTCCCTGAGTAACGATTCTGTGTCCCTCAGTAACGATTCTGTGTCCCTCAGTAACAATTCTGTGTCCCTCAGTAACAATTCTGTGTCCCTCAGTAACAATTCTGTGTCCCTGAGTAACGAATCTGTGTCCCTGAGTAACAATTCTGTGTCCCTGAGTAACAATTCAGTGTCTGTCCCTGAGTAACAATTCTGTGTCCCTGAGTAACAATTCTGTGTCTGTCCCTCAGTAACAATTCTGTGTCCCTGAGTAACAATTCTGTGTCCCTGAGTAACAATTCTGTGTCCCTGAGAAACGATTCTGTGTCCCTCAGTAACGATTCTGTGTCCCTGAGTAGCAATTCTGTGTCCCTGAGTAACAATTCTGTGTCCCTGAGTAACAATTCTGTGTCTGTCCCTGAGTAACGATTCTGTGTCCCTGAGTAACAATTCTGTGTCCCTGAGTAACAATTCTGTGTCTGTCCCTGAGTAACGATTCTGTGTCCCTGAGTAACAATTTTGTGTCCCTGAGTAACAATTCTGTGTCCCTGAGTAACAATTCTGTGTCTGTCCCTGAGTAACGATTCTGTGTCCCTGAGTAACAATTCTGTGTCCCTGAGTAACAATTCTGTGTCTGTCCCTGAGTAACGATTCTGTGTCCCTGAGTAACAATTTTGTGTCCCTGAGTAACGATTCTGTGTCCCTCAGTAACAATTCTGTGTCCCTGAGTAACAATTCTGTGTCCCTGAGTAACAATTCTGTGTCCCTGAGTAACGATTCTGTGTCCCTGAGTAACAATTCTGTGTCTGTCCCTGAGTAACGATTCTGTGTCCCTGAGTAACAATTCTGTGTCCCTGAGTAACAATTCTTTGTCCCTGAGTAACGATTCTGTGTCCCTCAGTAACGATTCTGTGTCCCTGAGTAACAATTTTGTGTCCCTGAGTAACGATTCTGTGTCCCTCAGTAACGATTCTGTGTCCCTGAGTAACAATTCTGTGTCCCTGAGTAACAATTCTGTGTCCCTGAGTAACGATTCTGTCTCCCTGAGTAACAATTCTGTGTCCCTGAGTAACAATTCTGTGTCCCTGAGTAACGATTCTGTGTCCCTGAGTAACAATTCTGTCTCCCTGAGTAACAATTCTGTGTCTGTCCCTGAGTAACGATTCTGTGTCCCTGAGTAACAATTCTGTGTCCCTGAGAAACAATTCTGTGTCCCTGAGTAACAATTCTGTGTCCCTGAGTAACAATTCTGTGTCCCTCAGTAACGATTCTGTGTCCCTCAGTAACGATTCTGTGTCCCTGAGTAACAATTCTGTGTCCCTGAGTAACGATTCTGTGTCCCTGAGTAACGATTCTGTGTCCTTCAGTAAAAATTCTGTGTCTCTGAGTAACAATTCTGTGTCTGTCCCTGAGTAACAATTCTGTGTCCCTGAGTAACGATTCTGTGTCCCTGAGTAACGATTCTGTGTCTGTCCCTGAGTAACGATTCTGTGTCTGTCCCTGAGTAACGATTCTGTGTCCCTGAGTAACAATTCTGTGTCCCTGAGTAACGACTCTGTGTCCCTAAGTAACGATTCTGTGTCCCTGAGTAACGATTCTGTGGCCCTAAAGTCTCTGTGGCCCTAACTCTGTCCCTAATACACACAGGTCTGTCTCTCTTGAATGACCGGAGGCTAATGGAGAATTCTAAGATGGCCGCGATTTATAGCTCCACCATTACACAGTGCTGGCTGGCTGGCTGCTGATTGGCTAATGCGATCACATGTCATGAATGAATGCATTATGGGTCAGCGCGCCTTGTCTGCGCGCCTTCCCAGAGATCCCCGCTCCGTCGCCACACATGTCGCCGCCATTTTTTGGGAAAATTCGATTCGTGCATCCGAAGTTTGCTAATTTTCGGATTCGGCGCGAATCGAATATTTCCTAATCTTCGAAACGAATTCCACTTCGTCATGTTCGATTCGCTCATCTCTACCCACAACCATAAAATCAGTCTTTATATTCAGTAAGGCATGCTTGTTATGCTCACTGTGGAACGTATGGGGTTAATTCTCTTCATTGTGTAAAAAGGCTATTTTAATCCTGACCTCTCTGATCCTCCATTCCAGTTTCCCCTTCTTATCTCCTGAAAAGACATATCATGTGGAGTCACTCTGCACATGCTCAGTTTAGTGTGTATTGCTAGAGAGGGTTTTTTTTCCCCTTGGGAGGGTGCATGTGATCAGCACAGGGCCAATCAGCACTCTCCAGGCAGAGGTCAGGGGTTCTGCATCCTCCTAGAGCAAAATGAAAACTCCTCCTACAAGCTTTAAGCAGTGCTCTGCTGGACATTGATAGAAGTCACAAGACTGCCCTAACTGCTGATAAGAAAAAGTATTTAGCAGTTTATATTTACTAAAATAATTGCATTTCCATGTTTTGTGTACTGTGGGTGACAAGATATAGTGAATGCAGGGTCCTAGGTTTAGTAACACTTTAACTATGTTACCTGTTAAGTGTAAGCATGAGATTTTCCCCCATAATCCTCATATTTAAAAGTAATTTTACTACTCAACCTAACTTCCTCTTTTAACCTAACACAATGGTCACAATCCACTACCCACTCCAATGGCAGCACCCTTGACCTTGTATTCACCCGCCTATGCACTCCCTGTAACCTCTCTAACACCCCTTTTCCTCTCTCTGATCACAACTTTATCACACTCTCCCTGCCTCCTACCTCCCATGCCTCCAACCAGCAAACCGTTACCTGTAGAAACCGCCATCACCTCAGCCCTGACCTTCTTCACTCTGCTATTGAGCGCCTCTATGATGAAATTGCACCCCTGTCCTGCCCAGAGCTGGCCACATCTGCCTACAACAACTATCTATCATCCTCCCTGGACGCTCTTGCTCCTCTTTCTACAAGGAGAACCAGGCCTCGCCTGTCACAACTCTGGCAAACAGATGACACCAGAAGTCTCAAGAGACGCAGCCATACTCTTGAGCGAGCATAGCGTAAAAATAAATCCCTGGAAAACTGTACCCTCTACAAATCCGCTCTTCCTAAATGCAACTCCAGTCTCCACGCTGCTAAGCAAACCTACTATAACACTCTCATCAAGAGCCTTTCATCCAATCCTCGTCAACTCTTCTCTACCCTTACTCCTTACTCCACCCCCCACTGCCTCCACCCACCAACTTACTTACTGCACAGGAGATTGCTAGTCACTTCAAGAAAAAGATCGACACAATTCGTGATGAGATCTCCAAGCTTCCTCCTCTAACCAACATACCAGGCCCAACACCAAACTCTACACTCTCCTCCTTCGACCCTGTTACCACCAAGGAGGTTTCCGAACTCCTTTCCAAGGCCCACTTCTTCACCTGTCCCCTGGATCCTGTCCCCTCACGACTGTTGCAGCCTCCTTCCTGCTCTATCCTAAACTCTCTAACCCATATCTTCAACCTCTCACTCTCCATGGGCACCTTTCCCTCCCCACTCAAACATGCACTGGTTACCCCCTTCCTCAAAAAACCCTCACTGGACCCCACCTGTTTGAATAACTTAAGACCTATCTCCCTGCTCCCGTTTGCCTCCAAGCTTCTCGAGCGCCTTGTTCACAACCGTATGAACTGCTACCTCACCAACAACAACCTTCTTGATCCCCGACAGTCTGGCTTCCACGCACAACATTCCACAGAAACTGCCCTACTAAAACTCACTAATGACCTACTAACTTCTAAAACAAATGGCCATTACTCCATACTCATACTCCTTGACCTTTCGCTGCCTTTGACACAGTTGACCACCCGCTCCTCCTCAGTAAACTCCACTCCACCGGCCTCCGTGACTCTGCTCTCTCCTGGTTCTCCTCTTACCTTTCTCAGCGCACTTTCAGTGTCACATACAACTCCTCCTCCTCCGCTCTGCTCCGCTCCGCTTCTTCTTTCTGTTGGGGTACCCCAAGGTTCTGTTCTTGGGCCCCTCCTTTTCTCTCTCTATACCTCCTCCCTGGGCCAACTGATAACCTCCCATGGCTTCCAATACCACCTCTATGCTGACGGCACCCAGATCTATCTCTCCACTCCCCAGCTCACCCCCTCAATCTCCTCATATATCACAAATCTACTAAGCGCCATATCAGCATGGATGTCACATTACTACCTTAAACTCAATCTTTCAAAAACTGAGTTTGTAATATTTCCTCCTCCCCGATCCCCCACTCACGACTTTACTATTAAGATTAACAGCACAACCATTGGTCCTTCCCCTCATGCCAGGGTGCTAGGCGTAATGCTAGACTCTGACCTCTCCTTTGGGCCCCACATCCACTCACTGGCTAAATCCTGCCGCCTCAACCTCCGGAACATTTCCAAAATCCGCCCCTTCCTGACCAATGACACCACAAAACAACTTATCCACGCCTTGGTTATATCCCGCCTCGATTACTGCAACTCCCTCCTCACTGGTCTACCGTTACACAGGCTATCCTCCTTCAGTCTATTATGAATGCTGCTGCTAGATTCCTCTCTGCCAATCCCTCCACTGGCTTCCACTAACCCAACGTATCAAATTCAAAATACTAACCACAGCTTACAAAGCCATCCACAACCCTGCCCCTAGCTACATCACCAACCTCATCAGATACCGCCCAAATCGCCCACTCCGCTCCTCCCATGATATCCTCCTCTCTAGCTCCCTCATCACCTCCTCCCACGCTCGCCTCCAGGACTTCTCCAGAGCCTCTCCCATCCTCTGGAACTCCTTACCACAGCATGTCCGGTCAGCCCCTACCCTGTCTGCCTTTAGGCGATCTTTGAAAACTCACTTCTTCAAGGAAGCCTACCCCACCTCCATCTAAGAACTGTACTTGAATCACCTCCGCCAGATCATCCCCCACAGCTATCACCTCCCCCTTCCTTTAGATTGTAAGCTCCATGAGCAGGGCCCTCCTATTCCTTCTGTACTGAAATGTATGGTAATTGTACTGTCTCCCTTATATTGTAAAGCGCTGCACAAACTGTTGGCGCTATATAAATCCTGTATAATAATGATAATAATCATGATATTACAGCTATAATCCCCATTTAGAAAAATAATTACAGTATGTGCATATTCTTTATCAGAAATAGGTTAAACATGTTTCTTGTTAACTGCAACCATGTAGAACAATAATTATAACCATATTCCTATCAGAAACAGATCAAATACATTACATGATATGTTCCCCCCCATAATTCCCTTGTTGAAAAATAATTATACCTAAATTCGTACCCATTCGTAACCATTTAAATAACATGTTTTAACCTTGGACTGGAGACTGAGTTCCTGTGGTGCAACTCTATAGTTTTGGATGGGCCTCCCACAATAACTTTTAGTGTGTTGCATTTAAGCTTCTATGTGATCTAGGGTAACCTATGCATCCATCCACAGTGCTCTCCTCTCCTGTTCCAAGCACTGACCCAAGCTGCAGCAAATAAAGCTGACATTGGTGCCAGTAAAGATGGTAATAGTGTAGTATTAAATGCACCATGAGAATCACATACATAGCAAGCCAAAGACCTGAAGACAGCCTATTGGCTGAAACACTTGTTGGGGGGAGACTTTGGTGCTGACACCATGTTGCCTCATGATATCAGACAGCATCAGCTTTCTATGTGAGTTACAATGGTTTTGCATTTATATATCATTCTGTTTCTTTGGCGTGCTATGTACAGTATGTGATCCTCATGGTACTATAAATACTGCTCTATTACCATATTTATTGGCTCTGGTTTTGGCTTCTGCAGGGCTCTACGATCACCTCCTGCCCCTGTGAATAGGCTGTGGAACAGGCCACTTTCGCTTACAGCTGGGAGCAGGGAACTTTACTGGCAGCTTTTGCTTCTTATAACATGTGGACTTGTTCTGGTGACCATAGGCAAGCCTGGAAGCTGCTAGGCAGTTTATTTACTGCTGTGATGCAGGCCAGGAGCAGGCCTTTGGTTTACAAACACAAAAATCACATAAAAGCTGCTAGTGACAGTCAACTAATGCGTATAATTTCTGCTCCTTCACTGTGATGGTGTTGATGCTGGATGTGGAGCCTTTAGTTTACTACTTGATACCTAACAATTGGCAGGCTATGTACTGGGCACCACTGGTTTAGCTGCTGGGCTCCTACCCTGCAGCCTTTGTTTGTGTGTAGGTTCTGCAGTACTAAGCATTGGTTGGACTGCACCATCTAGCACAGACTCAAATAGGGTCACAAAGCATTGGTTGGACTGAACCATCTAGCACATACAGTCACAGCATATCAGTATATGAATAGGCTGTGGAACAGGCCAGTTTCTCTTACTCCTGTGATCTACTCCTAGTGACTAACAAAGTCTTTCTCTTCTTCCACCTCCCAGGCTCAGAGTAGCCAGTTGTCTGCCAGCACTGCTGGCAGTTATATGGTTGTTAAGTTTGAAAAAGACATAGGTCCATCCAGTTTTACACAACATGCACCCCTCACCTCTCAAACCATACCAGGCTACTTGCCCTCAACAGGGACCCCCAAAGCAAAGCTCTTTGACACCATGTTGATGCAGAAAAAGGTCTCCTCCCCACAACAATGGCTTGAAAATTGTGGGTGTCTGTGGGCAGGAGGCTTTTGGGAATCTGGAACCCCTTTAACAAGGGAGATGTCAAATATTGCCCGTCCCTATGTGAATAAGTAAGGATACCTAGTACCCCTATTCATTCACAGACAAAAAAAATAAAAAGTAAATAAACACACACAGTTTATACATTGTAAGAAAAACAAAATGTCCCACAATGTAAATTCAACGTCAATCATGGTGCCCAGAGATGTAGCTTGATGTCTACATGTCTATATTTGATCAATTACATCACCTAGGGGACCTAGCTCCTCTGTTTATTTTTAGCGGACCAGGAGACGTCTTTCAGTAGACAGTGAACGACAGGAGGAAATCCTGCCAGCAGCCAGTGGGCATCATTAATCATGATTCATATGGATCTGCATTGCTGATGTGATTGATGATGGATTTACATTCTGAGATATTTTTTGGGGGGATTTTATTGTTTTTTAACCACTTGCCACCCTCCCACAGTACATTTAGTGCGGGCAGGTGGCAGCTGCAGGCTAAGGGATGTACTGGTACGTTGTTTAGCACATACACACTCTCATCCCCTGGGACACACAGCAGCATGACTGAGGATCACAATGCTCGGTACCAGGCCAACATGAGCGACTGGGGTATTATGTGATCGCTATGACCAATCATAGCGATCACATGATTACAAGCAAGAAAAACAGTCCTGAATGGCTTCCGTTCATGGCAGCTTGCTTACTGTTGTGATGCTGTTATTGGCTCACAGCTTTTACGTGGTACCTAGCACCCTGTACCATGTGATTAGTAAGTAAGCCATTCATGACAGTTAAAACTATTGCTTATAGCAGGGATGCTCACTGTTATAAGCATATAATGTATAAAAAAAAAAACCCCGATCACCCAGCCCGCCACTATGGAAACACTAAACTACTCTGATGACTGTATGTAAAAAATAAATAATGAAATAAAATGTTAAGAAAAAAGTTTAAAAAAAGTTTAGAAAATTATTTAAATGGTTTTCTTTTTTAAAATAAAAGATACTGTCACCAGTCAGTATCCCTGATCAGGAACACATCAGTAATATTAAAGAGCTGTACTTCACTGGTGACAGTTTTTAAAAAAATTGTGAAATAATTAAATTTTATTTAATTTGTTAATTTTCCAAAAAACTGTGACAAAAAAATACAATTCCAAAAATTTGCCATGCCTCTTACCAGAAACCTTGGACTGTCTACTTTCCACAATGGGGTAATTTGTGGGGTATTTGTACTGTCCTGGCACTTTAGGGCCTCAAGAAATGAGACAGGCCATCATTACATCAGGATCAATTTTCAAATATATATAGATACAGTCATGGCCGAAATTGTTGGCACCCTTGATATTTTTCCTGAAAATCAAGTATTTCACACAAAAAAGGTATTGCATTAACACATGTTTTGCTATACACATGTTTATTCCCTTTGTATGTATTGGAACAAATATAAAACAGAGGCAGAAAAGCAAATATGACATAATGTCACACAAAACCCCAAAAATGGGCTGGACAAAAGTATTGGCACCCTTAACTTAATATTTGGTTGCACACCCTTTGGAAAACATAACTGAAATCAGTCGCTTCCTATAACCATCAATAAGCTTCTGACACCTCTCACCCGGAATTTTGGACCACTCTTCCTTTGCAAACAGCTCCAGGTCTCTCTTATTGGAAGGACACCTTTTCCCAACAGCAATTTTAAGATCTCTCCACAGGTGTTCAATGGGATTTAGATCTGGGCTCATTGCTGGCCACTTCAGAACTCTCCAGCGCTTCTTTGCCATCCATTTCTGAGTGCTTTTTGACGTATGTTTGGGGTCATTGTCCTGCTGGAAGACCCAGGATCTTGGACGCAAACCCAGCTTTCTGACACTGGGCCCTACAGTGCGACCCAAAATCCTTTGGTAATCCTCAGATTTCATGATGCCTTGCACACAGTCAAGGCACCCAGTGCCAGAGGCAGCAAAACAACCCCAAAACATAATTGAACCTCCACCATATTTTACCGTAGGTACTGTGTTTTGTTCTTTGTAGGCCTCATTCCGTTTTCGGTAAACAGTAGAATGATGTGCTTTACCGAAAAGCTCTATCTTGGTCTCATCTGTCCACAAGACGTTTTCCCAGAAGGCTTTTGGCTTACTCAAGTACATTTTGGCAAACTGTAGTCTTGCTTTTTTATGTCTCTGTGTCAGCAGTGGGGTCCTCCTGGGTCTCCTGCCATAGCGTTTCATTTCATTTAAATGTCGACGGATAGTTCGCGCTGACACTGATGCTCCCTGAGCCTGCAGGACAGCTTGAATGTCTTTGGAACATGTTTGGGGCTGCTTATCCACCATCCGGACTATTCTGCGTTGCAATCTTTCATCAATTTTCCTCATCCGTCCACGACCAGGGAGATTAGCTACAGTGCCATGGGTTGCAAACTTCTTGATAATGTTGCGCACTGTGGACAAAGGCAAATCTAGTTCTCTGGAGATGGACTTGTAACCTTGAGATTGTTGATATTTTGCCACAATTTTGGTTCTCAGGTCCTCAGACAGTTCTCGTCTCCTCTTTCTGTTGTCCATGCTTAGTGTGGCACAGACAGACACACAATGCAAAGGTTAAGTGAACGTCTCTCCTTTTTATCTGCTTTCAGGTGTGATTTCTATATTGCCCACACCTGTTACTTGCCCCAGGTGAGTTTACAGGAGCATCACATGCTTGTAACATTCTTATTTATCCGCAGTTGTGAAAGGGTGCCAATACTTTTGTCCAGCCCATTTTTGGAGGTTTGTGTGACATTATGTCGAATTTGCTTTCTTTCCTCCCTTTTTTTGTTTTGTCCCAATACACACAAAGGGAATAAACATGTGTATAGCAAAACATGTGTTAATGCAATACGTTTCGTGAGAAATACATGATTTCCTGGAGAAATATCAAGGGTGCCAACAATTTCGGCCATGACTGTATATACATATATATCCAGGTCTCTCGTATTGACATCAGTGAACCTCCACCATGTCTGACTGTAGGGGCTGTATTCATTTCTTTAAAGGCCTCATTTCTTTGTCTGAAAACAGTGCTTTACCAAAAAGCTGTAATTTTGTTTCATATGTGCACAGCACATTCTTCTAAAAGGATTTTGGCTTCTTAAGATAAGTTTTGGCAAACTCCAATCTGGATTTTTTATGTTTCTGTGTCAGCAATGGGGTCCTCCTGGGTCTCCTACCATAGCGTCCCTTTTCATTCAGATGGCTATGCATAGTGTGAGCTGTTACAGTTGTATTATGTGCGTGAAGGTCAGCTTAAATTTGTCTGGAAGTTGATCGAGGTTCTTTATCCACCATTCGGACAATCCTTTGTTGCAATCTTTAGTCAATTTTTCTCTTTTGTCCATGTCCAGGGAGATTGGCTACAGTGCCATGGGCTGTAAACTTGGCAATGTTGCGCACAGTAGACACAGAAGCATTAAGATCTCTGGAGATGAACTTGAGATTGCCCATGCGTTTCCATAATCTTTGTTCTCAAATCCTCACAAGATTATTTACTGCTCTTTCTCTTCTCCATGCTCCATGTGGTACACAGAGACACACAACAGAACACAAAGTTGAGTAAATTTTTCACCAGTTTAACTGGTTGCCGGTGTGATTTATATATTGTCAGCACCTGTTAATTAATACAGGTGACTTTAATTACAAATTTGCAGGAGAATCACAAACTTGGAATGCAATTATTTCTTACAATCTTGAGAAGGTGGCAATAATTTTGTCCAGTCCATTTTTGTCCTTAGGTAAGAAGGGGTTAAACTCACCTGTAACGATTAACAGGAGCTGACAATATAGAAATCACACATGAAACCAGTTAAAATGGTGAAAAATGTACCTTTCTGTTGTTTGTCTGTGTGCCACACGGAGCATGGAGAAGAGAAAAAACAGCAAAGAATTGTCTGAGGATTTGAGAACAAAAATTGTGGAAAAGTATGGACAATCTCAAGGTTACATGTCCATCTCCAGAGATCTTAATGTTCCTGTGTCCACTGTGCGCAACATTCTCTGGAAATTTACAGCCTGTGGCAATGTAGTTAATCTCCCTGGACGTGGACAAAAGAGAAACATTGATCAAACACTGCAACAAAGGATTGTTTGAATGGTGGATAAAGAACCTTGATCAACTTTCAGACAAATTCAAGCTGACCTCCAGGCACAGACTACAACTGTGTCAGCTCCCACTATATGTCGCCATCTGAATGAAAAGTGATGCTATGGTAGGAGACCCAAGAGGAGCCCATTGCTGACACAGAAACATAAAAAAGCCAGATTGCAGTTTGCAAAAACTCACCTGAGGAAGACCAAATCCTTTTGGGAGAATGTGCTGTGGACAGACAAAACAAAATTACAGCTGTTTGGTAAAGTCCATCATTCTACTGTTTTCAGAAAATGAAATGAGGCCTTTAAAGAAAAGAATACAGTCCCTACAGTCAAACATGGTGGAGGTTCACTGATGTTTTGAAGTTGCTTGCTGCTTCAGGCACTGGATGTCTTGACTGTGTGCATGGCATGGTGAAATCTGAAGACTACCAAAGAATTCTAGGGTGCAATGTAGGGCCCAGTGTCAGAAAGTTGGGTCTCTGTCAGAGTTCATGGGTCTTACAGCAGGATAATGACCTAAAGCACATGTCAAAAAGCACTGGAGAGTACTGAACTGGCCAGCAATGAGTCCAGATCTCAGTCCCATAAAGCACCTGTGGAGAGATCTCAAAACAGCAGTTAGGAAAAGGAACCCTTCCAATCTGAGAGACCTGGAGCAGTTAGCGAAAGAAGAGTTATCCAAAATTTCAGAAGAGAGGTGTAAGAAACTGATGGTTACAGGAAACAATTGATTTCAAATATTAAATTGAGGGTGCCAATATTTTGTCCAATCCATTTTTGGAGTTTTGCGTCAAATGTGTCAGCTTTGGCTTTTTGTTTTTCCACTTTTTTTGTGTCATACTAATACAAACAAAAAAAAAAATAAAATAAACATGAGAATGCCTAAACATTTGTAGTTGCAACAATTTTCTGGGTGAAGTGGTGCATTATCTGACAGAAATGCAGGGGTGCCAATATTTTTTGCATTGACTGTACATGGAGAGAATCTCCGGCTGCTTAGTTTATAATTAGCAGCTCACTGCACCTTCCAGATACAAAGGCCGACCTGTCAAACACAGCTCTTAATTTAGACTAAAGATCGATAAATAGCAGGATCATTCATCCTTCCCACACCCCTGGGCATTCAGAAATGTTTGAAAGGACACCAGCATGGGTGTAATCCTTATCAAAATCACTGCTCCCCACCAAAAGGATTTTTTTTTAATGCTTGAGTACATGTTCCCTGGGGAAGTACCCATGCCCCCAATCCATTTGTTTGACAATCTTTCCTATTAGCTTAGAAATGGGAATTACTGTTTTTTTTATTTGGATTCTATTGACTTCAGTGGGTTTCTGATTCATAACCCAAACTAAAGTCATGTTTGCCAAAACTGCCTTGAACAGAACCCAGATATATTTGGCTTATCACTACCGTACTTATTGTATGATAATTTTATCACAGACAAATTCTTTAATCGAATCTGTTAGCATTCTCTCAAATACTTTACATACTATTGATGTTAGGCTGACTGGTCTTTAGTTTCCTGGTATAGAACACAAGCCTTTTTTTAATATTGGTACCGTATTTGCTCTATGCCGATCGGTTGGTACCATTCTAGTCAGTAAAGTGCCTTAAAAAATTATAAATAGCAGTTTGGCTAAAACAGAGTTAATCTTCCTGAGGACTTGCAGTTGTAAACCACCTGGTCCCGGTAAATATATGAAGCCTTTCTAGTCTGTTTTGAACCCAGTTTTCTGCCACACAGGTATATTACATTCAGTATATCATTAGCGTGACTGTTATGATTGTCAAACCCATCTTTATTCCCTGTACAAACAGAAGAGAAAGATCTATTTAATACATTTACAGTATGCTGCAAATGGCCAGGAATTCTGGACCCATTGTGCATCCTGTGTATTTGATGTCCAGCTGGCTGGTCCTTTTTTAGGAGACATCAGGTAGTTGTTAGACCCCTAATGGCATTGTTGCACTGAAACTGATCAAGAATAATCTGTGCTTCTGGCCAGAGCCAGAAGGAGGTTGATAGCTTTGACAGCTCAGACATATTTCACTCCACAGGATTTTAGAGGACAGGGATGGCCTTCCAAGAAACAGATTATTAATAAATTGATATAAAATAAATAAATATAGGGGGCGTGGCCTGTGCATGCCTGCGCGCGCTCCTGCTGAGACCTGGGAGATAGCCGTTGTCTCTCACCCTCCCTCATTCCCTATGAGTTGGAAGGGGCGCAATGCATCCGGACACCCTCCGGGGCCAGGTCCCTTGACTCCCCGCCATGGCATCCCGGTGTTCTTCACACCGGATGGTAGGGCCTGTTCCTGCCACTCCGCTTCCAAAATGGTGGCCGCACACACGCGGCCCTTCCCTGGCTCGCTCCCGGTCCCTCTCTCCCATCTCGAACCCCGTATTGCAGCCAGCTGGGGACGTTGGGCAGGGTCCCCCCGTGTCACCTCCGTCCTCACCAGCTGACAGCCAGGGACATGATCAGTGGGACCTCAGGGACTATCTCCGGGCCTTGCCCACAGAATCTCCGGGCCTTGCCACAGACTATCTCCGGGCCTTGCCTACAGAAGTGGAGGCCTATGTGAAGTGCCTGGAGCAGGGGTACTGCACGGAGCTCCATTCCCTCAAAACCAAATTGCAGGTGACTCGTTTTCTTTATGGTTTTTCTCCTGGTTTTTCCTTTTTGTTACTTTTGGGTGTTGGGTAGCCTAGAACCCAGTGAGAGAATTTCTCTCCCCTACCTGGTCTTTCTTCTCCCTTTTCTTTTCTTCCTCTATCTTTTTCTTTTCTTGCTCTTCTATTTCAATTTTTATACCACCTCCTACTCCCCTTAAGATTTGCTCTTTTAATGTCAATGGGCTCAATAACCAATCTAAGAGGGGACAAATATTATATTCCCTGCACAAGTCCCAGGTTGACATTGCACTGTTCCAGGAGACTCACTTTTGTGCTGACGGCCTTTCGGCATGCCCCTGGAGATATTACTCTAGATGGTTCCATAGTGTCCTTCCCTCGTCTAAATCTAGGGACGTCTCTATTGCCATTCAGAAATGTCTCCCGGTTCTCTTTGGACCATAGGGCAGATCCCAATGGGCGATATCTTTTTTTGAAGTTTTCCCTTTGGAACAAGATGTACACCGTGGCTAACCGTTGCCTCTGTGACTTGCTATTTGCGCCTTCTTGCTGATTTTGCAGAGGGTACGGTGTTCTTGGGAGGTGATTTTAATGTAGTTTTGGAACCTCTCCTTGATTCCTCTTCTCATCGCTCTCAACTGTCCTACAGCCGTCTTCACCTTCTGAAGAAACAATTTCATAATTATTGACTCTTGGACCTGTTGCTTTACCCAGAGACTTGTAACTATACGTATTTTTTGTCGGTCCATCAATCCTATATTATAATTATTATTATACAGTATTTATATAGCGCCAGAAGGTTTGCTCAGCGCTGTACATTATAGTGGGGGACAGAACATGAGACAATACAGTAACAAAACAATACACGAAGGGTTTGAGGGCCCTGCTCTTTCGAGCCCACGATCTAGGAGAGAGGGGATAGTGGTACAGGAGGAAATAGCTGTGGGGGATGGAGTGGTAGGAGGAGTGGAGGAGATCGGCTGTTAAGTGAAGGTGGGGTAGGCTTCCCTGAAGAGATGGGTTTTCAGGGTGTGCCTAAAGGTGAGGAGGGTAGGTGAAAGTCTAATGGATTGGGGTAGTGAGGTCCAGAGGATGGGGGAAGTCCTGGAGAAGTCCTGCAGTCGGGCGTGGGAGGAGGAGACCAGGGAGCTAGAATGTAGGAGGTCTTGTGAGGAGCGAAGAGTACGGGTTGGGTGGTATTTGGGTATCAGGTCGGTGAGGTAGTTTGGGGCAGCGTTATGAATGGCTTTGTATGTCAGTGTTAGTATTTTGAAATTAATGCGTTGGGCAATCGGAAGCCAGTGGAGGGAATGACAGAGGGGGGTGGCAGAAGCGGAGCGGTTGGTAAGGTGGATGAGTCTAGCCGCTGAGTTCAGGATAGACTGAAGCGGGGATAGCCTGTGTTGGGGTAGGCCGGTGAGAAGGGAGCTGCAGTAGTCCAGACGTGAGATAATAAGGGAGTGAACGAGTTGTTTAGTAGTGTCTGGGGTTAGGAACATACGTATTTTGGAGATGTTGCGGAGGAAGAGTCTGCATGAGTTTGCCAACGATTGGACATGGGGTTGGAAGGACAGGTTTGAGTCTAGAGTGACACCTAGGACTTTGGCTTGCAGGGTGGGACTGATGGTGGCGTTGTGGGTCGTGATGGAGAGGATGGGGGGGGGGGCATGGGCTAGGGGGAAAATTAGGAGCTCGTTTTTGGAAAGGTTCAATTTGAGGAAATGGAGTGACATCCAGTCTGATATGTCGTTCAGTAGGTGGGCGATACGGGCGGAGACTGAAGGGGTGAGGTGATGGGTGGAGAGGTAAATTTGCGTGTCATCGGCGTAGAGGTGATAGTTGAAGCCGTGGGAGTGTATCAGTTTGCCAAGGGAGGAGGTGTAGAGGGAGAAGAGAAGGGGCCCGAGGACAGAGCCTTGGGGGACCCCAACAGAGAGGGGGAGAGAGGGAGAGGTGGTAGCGTTATAGGTAACGCTGAAGGAGCATTGGGATAGATAGGAGTGCCAGGAGAGAGTGGAGTCTCTGATGCCAAGGGAGTGTAGTTTATTAAGGAGGAGGGGGTGGTCAACTGTGTCGAAGGCCGCGGAAAGGTCGAGGCGTAGGAGGACTGAGTAGTGGCCATTAGCTTTGGCGGTTAGCAGGTCATTAGTGATTTTGAGTAGGTCAGTTTCGGTGGAGTGTAGGGGACAGAAGCCAGACTGTAGTGGATCGAGGAGGTTGTTGTCAGTGAGGTGGGAGCTTAGGCAATTGTAGACTAAGCGCTCAAGGAGCTTGGATGTAAATGGCAGCAGGGAGATGGGTCTAAGGTTGTTCAGGTCGGTGGGGTCCAGGGAGGGTTTTTTGAGTATGGGGGTGATGTTTGTGTGCTTTAGGAGGGAGGGGAATGCGCCAGTAGAGAGGGAGAGATTGAAGATGTGGGTGAGGGAGCGTAGGATGGAGGAGGAGGGTGACCGGAGGAGTTGTGTGGGGACATGGTCAAGGGGGCAAGTGGTGAGGCGGGCTTCTGAGAAGACCTTAGTGACCTCCTCAGTGGTAGCAAGGCTGAAGGAGCGGAGTGTTGGGGAGGTTATAGTGTGCGGGGTGTTAGGTGTGGAGGGGGGCAGGGCAGTTGCGAGGTCAGGGGAGGGGAGAGTTGATGGAGTTATAGTGGAAGGGAGGCTAGGTGGGGAGGTAGATTGAGCATTGGCGATGTCCTTACGGATTGCGTCGATCTCATTTTGGAAGTGATTGGCAATCTCGTGGGCGGTGAGTGAGGTACTGGGTGGAGGTGGGGGGGGGGGGAGAGAGTAGGGAGTTGAAAGTGGAGAAGAGCCGTCGAGGACAAGTGGAGAGGGTGTTCATGAGGGTTATGAAGTAGGCTTGTTTGGCGGCATAGGTGAGGAAGGCGGATTTGTAGAGGGAGAACGCTCGAGGGGATCTGGTTTTGCCCCAAAATCACTCCAGCGCACGACTGTGACGTTTAAGATTTTTAGTGTGATCATTCTGTCAGGGTTGAAGCGGTTGGGGTCTAATGCTACGTGTGGTTAGGGGTGCCAAGGAGTCTAAGGCAGCTGACAGCGAGTCGTTATATGCAGTAGTGGCCAGGTCAGGGCATGACAGTGGAGGGATACTGTCGTACAGGCGGTCAGCTGCAGAGTAGAGAGGGGCTGGGTTCAGGTTGCGGAGGTTACGGCTGGTGATGGTTTGACATTTGGGGGGGAGGTGTTAGAGAATGGGTAGACGGAAAACGTAATGAGGTTGTGGTCAGAGAGAGGGAAAGGGATGTTTGTGAGGTTGTGGAGGGTGCAGAAATGGGAGAAAACGAGGTCCAGGGTGTTCCCGTCGGTGTGCGTGGGGGACTGTGTGCACTGTGTGAGTGCAAAAGAAGAGGTTAAGTGGAGGATTTGGGATGTAGCCAGGTTGTTGACATTGATAGGAATATTGAAGTCTCTAAGGATGATGGTGGGTAGTTCAGAGGAGAGGAAGAAAGGTAGCCAGGCGGAAAAGTCATCAAGGAAGCGGGATACGGGTCCAAGAGGCCGATAGATTACTGCAATCCTCAGAGGGGTGGGAGAGAAGAGCCGGATGCAGTGGGCCTCGAAGGAGGAGAAGGATAGAGGGGGGGTTTGGGAGAACCTGGAAGGTGCTCAACGGTGACAAGAGCATGCCGAACCCACCACCTCTATGACCACTCAGTCTGGGTGAATGGGACCAGACGAGACCTCCATAGGAGAGTGCCGCAGGAGAGGTGGTGTCAGTGGCTTGGATCCAGGTTTCGGTGACCACTAGGAGGTTGAGGGAGTGGGAGATTAAGAGGTCATGGATGGCGGTGAACTTGTTGCAAACTGATCGGGTGTTCAGGAGTGCAACCGAGAGTGGCCACCTTGATTATTTTTTTGCCAGCTCCCAGGTACTTGAGTGGAGTCTATGGACATCGGTTCTCTTATATGGTCGGATCACTCTCCCCTGTTCCTTACTCTGATCACAGGCTCCTCGTTCTGAGTGGACCTGGTGTTTCAATGTCTCGCTGTTGGCCGATCCTGTTTGTCAACAGGTGATTTCTACCACGATTAGCAATTTTTTTTCTGATCATGCCCTGGATGAAACCCCCTTACCTTTCCAATGGGATGCCCTCAAGGCAGTGTTGCGGGGGGTTCTTATTCAGCACGGGGCTCGGCTCAACCGTGAACGCTCTGAATGTATCCAAACCACTCTTCAGAAGCTCAGTGACTTGGAAACCTGTCATAAATCTTCTCTTATTCCAGGTCTTCTTGCTTCCATCTCTGAGAATAGAACCTCTTTGTTGCAACTTTACATGGTTTCCCATAGTTTGTACCAACGTCATTTGGCTTTTGGCAGATACCGCTTTGGGCATAAGTGCGGTCCCCCTTTGGCGAGATTTCTTCATCCTCGTACTTCGCAGACTTTTATTCCCTCTATTCGGACTTCTTCTGGTGACCTGACATCGGATCCGCCTCTCATCCGCGACACTTTTTGGGATTTTTTTTCCCAATCTATATAATTTCTCTTCCCCGTCTTCTGCTGAAGACTCTTCCCCGTATCTTGCTCGCCTCCGAGAATATGTTGCCGAAACGGGCATACCCACTATTGATTCTGACACTAGAGATTCTTTGGATAGCCCTTTTACTCTTGTGGAGTTGACAGGTGCCATCCTGGAGACTCCTTCGGGTAAAAGTGCTGGAGCTGATGGCCTCACGCCTAAATTCTATAAGACCTTCAGAGATGTTCTCTCTCCATTTTTACTTTGCATGTTCAACTCTATTTCGGCCACTTTTCCATCACAAACGTTGGAAGCCCATATCTCTCTTCTCCCTAAGCCAGATAAAGATTTGAGCCTCTGTTCTAGCTATCGGCCCATCTCTTTGATTGGTGTGGATGTTAAGATGTATGCCAAATTGCTTGCCTCTCATTTACAGCCCCTGCTTTCGGACCTTATTCATATTGGTCAGGTGGGGCTTGTGCAGGGTAGGGAAGCCCGTGATAACACTTTGAAAACACTCTTGATCCATGCTCATTCTGTGGGACTTCCTGTCTATTATCTGTCGACTCTGAAAAGGTGTTAGAGTGGGGTAGCCGATTTTGGCTCAACCGCTTTCTCAAATAGGCATGGGTCCTGGTTTCCAACAAAAGGTTCTTGCTCTTTATTCCTCTCCTTCTGCCAGAATTCGTCCTAACAGTTCTTTGACGACACGCTTCCCTATCGCTAATGGAACTCAGCAAGGTTGCTCGTTGTCTCCTATATTATATGTTCTGGTAATGGAGCATTCGGCAATCACACTTCGCAACAATCCCAACATCATGGGTGTATCTGTGGGTTCACAGGAGGTTAAATTGGCTCTTTTCATGGATGATCTCTTGCTCTATGTCTCTAATCCTCAAGTGTCTCTGCCTTCTATTTTGTCGGAATTCCAGTGGTACAGTGAGTTTAGCAATTTCAAGGTCAACTTAATGGAGATGGAGATTCTTAACGTTTCTATGTCACCTCTCCGGTTCCGTGAGCTTGGGGATAACTTTCCTTTCAAGCTTTGCCCTGGATCCCTCAAATATCTGGGTATTAAAATTCCTACTAATCTCTCTCATATTTTCTCTGAGAACTATACTCCTCTACTTCAGTGCATGTTACAGGATCTCCAGAATTATGACCGTTCCTTCTACTCTTGGTTCGGCCAGATCAGTATATTTCTTTATCTGTTCCAGACTCTACCTATTGCCATCCCCCCAGCCCTTTTTCAGGAGCTTGCAAACCACTTTTATGATGTTTATCTGGGGTCCTTGGAGGCCCAGACTACACAGAACAATCTTGATGCTTCCCAAGCAGTGGGGCGCAGCGGGGGCTCCCGATATGCATCTTTACCATGCAGCGGCGGTTCTTACTCATTTGTTGAACTCGTTTCATCACACCTCTACGAAGCAGTGGGTTTCTTTGGAACAGGTCATGCTACCGTGTGATCTTCTGGCTCTTCCCTGGATAGTTGCTACATCTCGGTGTCCATCTTCTTCCTTACCATTTCTGACTGTTCACCTACTGCGTACATGGCACAGTGTGGTACTGTGGCTTGGGGTCTCTTCCCTGGTTGGTCCCATGACCCCTCTGTTTGGAAACCCCCAGTTTCCTCCAGCTCAATCTTGTGGGCATTTCCTTTGTTGGAGTATGACCACCCATAGGCACTTGGTGCAAATACTTAGTCGTGGGTGTCTTCGGTTCTTGGATCGGGCTGCCTTTGCCCAGTGGATGGAGTATAGACAGCTTAGCTCTTTTCTGCGCACCTTTGCTGACATTGACTTGTTAACTAGGGAGCCCACACCGCTCGAATCCTTGCTCCTTCGGGATCTTCCCCCCTTGCGCCCTCTTTCAGATCCTGCTAGCCATGGTTCATCCGGATCTTCCACCTTATGCCTCCAGGTGGGCTGGGGCCCTTGGCGTTCAGATAGCAGAGGAGGACTGGTTGAAATCCTTTACCCACCGTTTGTCTCTGACCAGTTGGGCTCAGGAAACAAATTTCAAATTGCTCAATTGGTGGTACAGATGCCCCACCTTACTTCAAAGGATTTTCCCTTCCACCTCTGATCTCCGTTGGCGCTGTTGGGCTGCCCCCAGCTCCCTTCTTCATGTCTGGTGGGAATGTCCCCCTATTTATACATTTTGGGATCGTTTTTTGCAAGTTTACGCTGAGGTTACGGACCAGACGGTCTCCAATACACCCCAAATTGTTCTGCTTTCTATCCTGCCTGGCTCCTTCAAATGTATCAAATGTGGCCTTCTCCACCATTGCTTGACGGCTGCCAGGCTGGTTATACCTCGCCATTGGAAAACTAGCTGTATCCCAACTCTTTTGGAGTGGGTTGAAGATATGGATCAGATTGGATGTATGGAGGCGCTCTTGGCTCAGGAATTGGGCACTTTGGGAAACTGTCGTCAGACTTGGCTCTCCTGGCATATGTATAGAGAGTCCTCCGCACTCCACACTCTCTTGACTGCTTGAGCGGGAATTGTTCCTGTTCTCTCTTTTTGGTTCATGCTGCTTTGTTGTCTTACTGGGCGCATTTCCTCAGGTGGATCTATTTTTCTTCTTTTTACTTTTCTTCCTTCTCTCTTCTTTCCCCTTCTTTTTTCCCTCCCCCTTTCCTTTTTTTCTTTTCTTTTCCCCCTCCTATTTTTTTTTTTCTGGACGATTGCTTTCTGGAAGGGGAGGTATGTGGATTGCTGTGGTAGGTTCCATTGCTCCTTTATTTTTTTTTGGGGGGGGGGGGCTGATCTCTATTGTTATGTATGGCACATTGTGCCTCAGGGTTTGTGCTTCTTTTGTGGTTCTTTTAGTCTTTCTTATCTGTACCCTTCTGGGGCTTGGCATTGTTTGTACAACAAGGCTAGTTGCACTTTACGCTTGGGTTTGCAACTGGAGCTATGCAGTGCCAGACTGTAATTGTTTATTATTGCCCCATGTTAATAACCTACCCTTTTTCTCCCCCCTTCACTCACCCTCCCTTAGTCCCTTTTTGTTGTATTCCCTACCACTTGTATTCTTTATATGCCAGTTTGTTTTTTTTTTGTACAGTTTCTGAAAAGCTTTAATAAACTGAGATTGATCATAAAATAAATAAATATAAAAGAATTAAAATAACAAAGTAAAAAGAAACAGTAATAAAAGTTAATTGTGGTTGGGTATCACCACTGTGGGGTAGCGCAGGTAAGGAACTGGTGAAGGGGGTCTGGGAAAAGTTGCAGTAGCTAGGCCAAACCCATATTCAAAGGCTGGATGTGGGAGTGGTTTGAACAAACTTTTTTCTGCTGTAGTAACTGGGTGAAGGAAACCTGACTTCTAGAGAAGATGGGGTGGATTTCCATGAGGACAGAGGTTCCCCTTTCATGGTCTTCAGTCTGGACCCCTTTTCACTGTTGGAGGTAGAAAAGGATAGCTTGCAAAACCCCCTATCATAATTTGCCCCCCTTTCATAGGATTGCCCCCCTTTCATAACTGCTTTAGTGACCACCCCCTACTGCCTCCACTCCTGGCACAGCTGTTTCTAACTTTAGGCCAGCCTGCCATTTTGGGCATATTTGCAAGTCCCTACATTTTATTTACTATGGGGGTAGGGGGATGTGGAGAATGTGCTGTGAAGTGTTTTGGAGGAACACTTTTTTACTTTCATTATGATGCAGTGCAGTGTTGCAAAAAGAAAGGCAGGTCATCAATAGTGGGGTTGTTCACCAATTTTTTGCTGACCCATATATGAGAGCTGTAGGTGTAATGCTTTAGAAAGACAACTTCATTAAGAGTATATTTTCACAATTGGGCCAGTTTACCCTACCCTCAAAATACCTGAAGATTAAAGCTCTAATTTTTCAAGAAGATACCTTCTTGTAACTTCCAAATGTGCATTTAAGCATGTTGGTGCATCATACAAACATGTGGGAGAGTGCAGCATGGTGCAGCGGCAGTAATGACAAAAAGTCCGGTTGCAGATAACTCAAAATTTGTATTGCAGAGTATGCTCAACTACAAACAACCCCAGAGGGAGAGCGCTGCTTCAGGTAAAACTCAGTTTTGTTCAATACAGAGCTGTAGCAGATAAAGATGCACTCACAGCAACTGCCTTCAGAGGGTAGAATGCAACCTGGCCGGTCCGGTTCCAAAGAAGAGGCTTCTGTAGCAGGACTGCTTGTCCCTACTCATCAGGAACCTTTCCCTACCGCAAATATTTTCCCTCACAGATGGATGTTCTTTCCCTACTCTACCCACTAAGCGAAAGCATGGCAAAACCCCGGGGGCAGGGACTTATAAAGCCTCTGCTAACCCAAGATGGCCACCAAGGGTCACATGGTTGTTGTGCAACCAGCTGAAATGCCTCCCGGGACCAGAAAACCAGGCTTTGGCATTGCTCAGGTTGAGCGTCACCTACAGTGGAAACAGCAGACTGCATCTGCCTGCAAACACCTGTCTCCAATCTGTAAACAAAAAAAAAAAAAACTTTTTTCTGAAAAAATAGACGTATATTGGGGCTACTATGTTTTCCCATTAAAGCAGATATAGACTGAAATTAACCAAATACAAGTCATTTGGAGTGTTGCTGCCTGTAAAACAAAGCTAATCGTTAAGAAGAAATGCATTTAAATCCCACAGCAAAATATGAGCTTGCCAAATTCTTTGTTGCTGATGCTATTACTTAATGCAGACCTAACTTTGACTGATTTGCTCATCTTTCAGAATATCTTTCTCCAGTATGATGCTGACAGATCAGGAACTATGTCTTCATATGAGCTTCGACTGGCCCTGAAAGCAGCAGGTAAAAATCACTTTTTATGTCCATGATTAAATTAGAAAAAGAAATGTGACTGCAGTTAGAGTTAAACCAATTAAAATTTCTTTTAGCTTTTATCTAATATAAATCATGTAAAATACCAAGTTTAATTAAAAACATAAAATATTGTATATACAGGTGTGAATATATGATATTATTATGAAGACATAAATACACCAAAAATGAAAATTCAGCTTTGTATGGGATATTTGTGTGTCTAGATTTTATACTTTGAATCCCACCCAACAAAGGATTAGCAGTTACTGTATACTGAATTTATTACTGCCAGTAGCGGTATTACACAGCGGTATATGGTTCTTTGGTGATCCAGGACAGCATAAGTTAAAACGGTCAGTAGTGAGTGAGCAATACTCTGCCTCTGCCTCTACCTCCCTGCCTGCCTCTGTCTGCGCTGGAATCGCCGAGCCTCTCCGATGCAACGTCGTGACGTCAGAGCCCCTCCCCTACGCGTTGCGTCACAGGGTCACGTGACTTCATCAGGGGCAAAATGATTGGATCCAAATTTCCTCTATACAAAAGGATAAGGCACCATGGTCTTTTTTCTTCTTTTCTTCATTTGACCCACATTCCCCACACTGGTGAAAGGAGGATATGAGAAGGAGGTGACCCCAGGAGGGGAATTAGGAGATTCCTATAGAGCTGGTCTTAACACCCATCTATGAGCAGCTGCACAAGGAGAAAGAGGAGAGCACAGGAGGATCACAATAGATCTACACCCACCTCTTGGAACATCTTATACATGAGCAATATCCCATCAATCCTGGAAGGATTAAAAGTCTATTTGCCTGAATTTATTTAGGCAAATATTAAGGTGAGCGCATAGGGAGACCACAAGGCACCTGGCGAGAGGGAATAAGGAACTCCCCTGCACATTGCACTTATTTCAAAAGACTTTATTTATTCATGTACTATATTGATTGCACTTGCACATTTATATTTGTTTTTGCACAATATTGATGGATTGATTAGAGTGGCACTAAGTATTTATATACACCCCATTTTTATCTATTTATTAGTCACATTTAATTAAGGTTTTTTATTGATTGATATCAGCCATATTAATTAAGGTTTTTGATTTATTTATAATTATTCATTCTTTATTGCTTCACAAGTCACAGTGATTTACAATTGATTTTTTTATTCACTAGTTATAGTGATATATGGATTTCATTCAGGTATCAATATATGTATTTATCAGAATGAGAGTAGAGGGAATAGAATGCGATCATACCGACAATGTCAGAGGCAAAAAGATTGGATCGTATGTGGGTGGCTAATGATGCCAAAAGATACATAGTACTTTAAGGCGACTATGTATTGTTTAATACCATAAGGGTGATACCTCAATGGAGGTATGCAATGCAAATGTATAGTGCACGAAAGAGGGGAATAAAAACATGCACTAAAATTGTTTAAAATGACATAGATAATAAAAATAAGGGTCAACATATGTGAAGGTAAGTATTTAAATACGTATATCAGGTATGGGAAGTTATTATACTTATGAACCCTGATACATGTATAGAAAAATAAAATCACAATTAGATAGGTGGAAAATGTTGGTCAAATTATGTATTAAAACATATATATAAAAAGAGGGGAATATGCATATAAAAAAGGAAACCGACATGGTAAAACAGCATCAATCGGTCAAAATGGAACATACCCCACAAAATGGGTTAAGCAGAAATCATATGCAACGGCTGAAAACATAAGTATATATAAAATATCCAAAAATGATAAACGCATGTTTAGTAAACGCATACCCTGAATAACAAAAGAATGCTTACTGCACTATCTCACATGGTGTGGAAAAGCCAAAGGTAGGCCTAATCCAATAACCTCAAAGCATATATCGTGAGCTTATATGTACACAATAAAAGATCATAATAATATATATATATATAAAAAAAGGAAAAAATTAGAAATTAAAAATAAGATCTACCCATCTATTGTATGTGGAAATAGTGCCCATACGGAAGAAAGGACCTTGGGGCAGGTAACTATGATTGGCTGAACAAAGCGAACTCAACTGTTGTCAATAAAGCAGTTGACGTCCAGTTCAATGTTCAGACCTGCAGGGTGTAAAGTGTCCAGTTCATAAATGAATTTTGTCTCTAGTTGCGAGACGGCCCTGGCTTTAAAGGTTCCTCTCCAATGTGAAGTTACTATATCTATGCCTACAAATTTCAGACTAGTAGGATCTCTGTGGTGGTATTTCCTGTAATGGAGGGACAGGGAATGTTCCTTGTATCCTTTCTTTATATTATTGATATGTTCGCGGAGGTGATCCCTAAGCTGCCTGGTTGTTCTCCCTACGTATTGTTTTAGGCAGGGGCATTCTAATAAGTAAACAACATATCTGCTATTGCAGCAAATGAATTTATCAATGTTGTATGATTTCCTAGTTTGGTTAGAGATAAAAGTATCTGTCCTTCTTTTTCTCTCGCCATTGCACTTACAGGTAATGCACTTATTACACGGGTAAAAACCCATGTAATTAAACAGAGTGGGAGGTGGTGTAGGCATTGTAACAACATTGGGAGCTATTTTATCCCTCAAGGTTGTCGATTTTCGGAAAATGACTTCAGGTTTTTCTGGGAGTATTCTTGCCAAAGTGGAATCTGCCTTCAGAATCCCCCAGTTTTTATTAATTATGTGTCTGATGGATCTGTGTTGAACCGAAAATGTCATAATAAATGGACAGACCAGATTTTTAGGTGGTTTAGTTTGGGTCCCCAATAACTCTTGTCCATCCATGTTAGCTACTGATTCCACGATATTAGTCAAATTCTCTTTATTGTAGCCTTTTTCAAGGAATCTCTTCTTGAGAATGTTGGCCTGTGTATGGTAAGTGTCTATATCAGTGCAATTCCTCCTAAGTCTGAGGAATTGTCCTTTCGGAATACCTGCCAGCCAGCTGGGATGATGACAGCTTCCTAGGGGGATAAAACTGTTACGATCAGTGAGTTTAAAAAAAGATTTGGTGATAATACGTCCGTTAAAATTTAGTAAAGTAAGATCTAAAAAATCAATTTGGGTGTTACTATAATTAAACGACAATTTATTATTGACAGTGTTGTTATTAAGAGTGGTAAAAAAATTTAAAAGGGACTGCTCAGTGCCATTCCAGAATAGGAGGACGTCATCTATGTACCGCTTGTAAAAAAGAAATTCTGGCCAGTCCATAGCGTAAATGTTGTCCTCTTCCCAGTAGGACTAATATCGTGGAATCAGTAGCTAACATGGATAGACAAGAGTTATTGGGGACCCAAACTAAACCACCTAAAAATCTGGTCTGTCCATTTATTACGACATTTTCGGTTCAACACAGATCCATCAGACACATAATTAATAAAAACTGGGGGATTCTGAAGGCAGATTCCACTTTGGCAAGAATACTCCCAGAAAAACCTGAAGTCATTTTCCGAAAATCGACAACCTTGAGGGATAAAATAGCTCCCAATGTTGTTACAATGCCTACACCACCTCCCACTCTGTTTAATTACACAGGTTTTTACCCGTGTAATAAGTGCATTACCTGTTAGTGCAATGGCGAGAGAAAAAGAAGGACAGATACTTTTATCTCTAACCAAACTAGGAAATCATACAACATTGATAAATTCATTTGCTGCAATAGCAGATATGTTGTTTACTTATTAGAATGCCCCTGCCTAAAACAATACGTAGGGAGAACAACCAGGCAGCTTAGGGATCACCTCCGCGAACATATCAATAATATAAAGAAAGGATACAAGGAACATTCCCTGTCCCTCCATTACAGGAAATACCACCACAGAGATCCTACTAGTCTGAAATTTGTAGGCATAGATATAGTAACTTCACATTGGAGAGGAACCTTTAAAACCAGGGCCGTCTCGCAACTAGAGACAAAATTCATTTATGAACTGGACACTTTACACCCTGCAGGTCTGAACATTGAACTGGACGTCAACTGCTTTATTGACAACAGTTGAGTTCGCTTTGTTCAGCCAATCATAGTTACCTGCACCAAGGTCCTTTCTTCCGTATGGGCACTATTTCTACATACAATAGATGGGTAGATCTTATGTTTAATTTCTAATTTTTTCCTTTTTTATATATATATATATATATATATATATATATATATATATATATATTATTATGATCTTTTATTGTGTACATATAAGCTCACGATATATGCTTTGAGGTTATTGGATTAGGCCTACCTTTGGCTTTTCCACACCATGTGAGATAGTGCAGTAAGCATTCTTTTGTTATTCAGGGTATGCGTTTACTAAACATGCGTTTATCATTTTTGGATATTTTATATATATACTTATGTTTTCAGCCGTTGTATATGATTTCTGCTTAACCCATTTTGTGGGGTAAGTTCCATTTTGACCGATTGATGCTGTTTTACCATGTCGGTTTCCTTTTTTATATGCATATTCCCCTCTTTTTATATATATGTTTTAATACATAATTTGACCAACATTTTCCACCTATCTAATTGTGATTTTATTTTTCTATACATGTATCAGGGTTCATAAGTATAATAACTTCCTATACCTGATATACGTATTTAAATACTTACCTTCACATATGTTGACCCTTATTTTTATTATCTATGTCATTTTACACAATTTTAGTGCATGTTTTTATTCCCCTCTTTCGTGCACTATACATTTGCATTGCATACCTCCATTGAGGTATCACCCTTATGGTATTAAACAATACATAGTCGCTTTAAAGTACTATGTATCTTTTGGCATCATTAGCCACCCACATACGATCCGATCTTTTTGCCTCTGACATTGTCGGTATGATCGCATTCTATTCCCATGGCAAAATGGCACCCGCGCATCTGGTCTGTCCATTTATTACAACATTTTCGGTTCAACACAGATCCATCAGACACATAATTAATAAAAACTGGGGGATTCTGAAGGCAGATTCCACTTTGGCAAGAATACTCCCAGAAAAACCTGAAGTCATTTTCCGAAAATCGACAACCTTGAGGGATAAAATAGCTCCCAATGTTGTTACAATGCCTACACCACCTCCCACTCTGTTTAATTACACGGGTTTTTACCCGTGTAATAAGTGCATTACCTGTAAGTGCAATGGCGAGAGAAAAAGGACAGATACTTTTATCTCTAACCAAACTAGGAAATCATACAACATTGATAAATTCATTTGCTGCAATAGCAGATATGTTGTTTACTTATTAGAATGCCCCTGCCTAAAACAATACGTAGGGAGAACAACCAGGCAGCTTAGGGATCACCTCCGCGAACATATCAATAATATAAAGAAAGGATACAAGGAACATTCCCTGTCCCTCCATTACAGCAAATACCACCACAGAGATTCTACTAGTCTGAAATTTGTAGGCATAGATATAGTAACTTCACATTGGAGAGGAACCTTTAAAACCAGGGCCGTCTCGCAACTAGAGACAAAATTCATTTATGAACTGGACACTTTACACCCTGCAGGTCTGAACATTGAACTGGACGTCAACTGCTTTATTGACAACAGTTGAGTTCGCTTTGTTCAGCCAATCATAGTTACCTGCTCCAAGGTCCTTTCTTCCGTATGGGCACTATTTCCACATACAATAGATGGGTAGATCTTATTTTTAATTTCTAATTTTTTCCTTTTTTTATATATATATATATATTATTATGATCTTTTATTGTGTACATATAAGCTCACGATATATGCTTTGAGGTTATTGGATTAGGCCTACCTTTGGCTTTTCCACACCATGTGAGATAGTGCAGTAAGCATTCTTTTGTTATTCAGGGTATGCGTTTACTAAACATGCGTTTATCATTTTTGGATATTTTATATATACTTATGTTTTCAGCCGTTGTATATGATTTCTGCTTAACCCATTTTGTGGGGTATGTTCCATTTTGACCGATTGATGCTGTTTTACCATGTCGGTTTCCTTTTTTATATGCATATTCCCCTCTTTTTATATATATGTTTTAATACATAATTTGACCAACATTTTCCACCTATCTAATTGTGATTTTATTTTTCTATACATGTATCAGGGTTCATAAGTATAATAACTTCCTATACCTGATATACGTATTTAAATACTTACCTTCACATATGTTGACCCTTATTTTTATTATCTATGTCATTTTACACAATTTTAGTGCATGTTTTTATTCCCCTCTTTCGTGCACTATACATTTGCATTGCATACCTCCATTGAGGTATCACCCTTATGGTATTAAACAATACATAGTCGCTTTAAAGTACTATGTATCTTTTGGCATCATTAGCCACCCACGTACGATCCGATCTTTTTGCCTCTGACATTGTCGGTATGATCGCATTCTATTCCCATGGCAAAATGGCACCCGCGCATCTGGTCTGTCCATTTATTACAACATTTTCGGTTCAACACAGATCCATCAGACACATAATTAATAAAAACTGGGGGATTCTGAAGGCAGATTCCACTTTGGCAAGAATACTCCCAGAAAAACCTGAAGTCATTTTCCGAAAATCGACAACCTTGAGGGATAAAATAGCTCCCAATGTTGTTACAATGCCTACACCACCTCCCACTCTGTTTAATTACACGGGTTTTTACCCGTGTAATAAGTGCATTACCTGTAAGTGCAATGGCGAGAGAAAAAGGACAGATACTTTTATCTCTAACCAAACTAGGAAATCATACAACATTGATAAATTCATTTGCTGCAATAGCAGATATGTTGTTTACTTATTAGAATGCCCCTGCCTAAAACAATACGTAGGGAGAACAACCAGGCAGCTTAGGGATCACCTCCGCGAACATATCAATAATATAAAGAAAGGATACAAGGAACATTCCCTGTCCCTCCATTACAGCAAATACCACCACAGAGATCCTACTAGTCTGAAATTTGTAGGCATAGATATAGTAACTTCACATTGGAGAGGAACCTTTAAAACCAGGGCCGTCTCGCAACTAGAGACAAAATTCATTTATGAACTAGACACTTTACACCCTGCAGGTCTGAACATTGAACTGGACGTCAACTGCTTTATTGACAACAGTTGAGTTCGCTTTGTTCAGCCAATCATAGTTACCTGCACCAAGGTCCTTTCTTCCGTATGGGCACTATTTCTACATACAATAGATGGGTAGATCTTATTTTTAATTTCTAATTTTTTCCTTTTTTTATATATATATATATATATATTATTATGATCTTTTATTGTGTACATATAAGCTCACGATTAGAGATGAGCGAATTATTCAAAAATTCGGTTCGGCTGATTCGCCGAATTCGCCGAATAAATTCGCTTCGAGCCGAATATATTCGCTGCGAATTTAACTTATAAAAAGGGTGTTTCTAGGCTTCAGAGAGCCTTTATATTAGTGCAGAACACTGTACCTTTAATTTAAATGCCCTTGGAGTCTGCTGGGGAAGAGAAATAATACTGTCAGTCAGTATGACATGCAGATGAGTGCCGTCGATCTTAGAATCACCGCACACTTCACTCATTTGGGCAGTCACGGGGCCAAAACCAGAGTGTGGAGCCACAGTGTGGCGGTGGAGGCAGCAGCAATGGGAGGCCATACAGCACCCTATGACAAAATGGAACCCACCAGCAGTGTGAGGAGACCTGAAAGTGGCACATGGCAGAGTGTGGCGATGGAGACAGCAGCAATGGGAGGCCGTACAGGGACCCATGACACATTCTGGACCTGGCAGCAGCATGAGGAGGCGGTACAGGGGCCCATGACAGATTACGGGCCTGGCAGCAGCATGAGGAGTCGGTACGGGGGCCCATGGCAGATTACGGGCCTGGCAGCAGCATGAGGAGGCGGTACAGGGGCCCATGGCAGAGTGGCGGAGCGTAAGCAGCTAAAATTGAAGGCCATACAGAGGCCTATGTTAAAAAGTCCCCCCAGCAGCAGCATGGGGAGACGACTATCAAGAGTCCAATGGCAGAGTGGCGGAGCAGAAGCAGCTTCAATTGAAGGCCATACACAGGCCTAGGTTTAAAAGTCCCTCACAGTTAATTCCAATAAAGAACTCTACTCCTCCGTGCAATCTACTTACGAGACCCTGGGCAGGTCTGGGTCCAATTTGTGGTAGAGACTGGTTTTGTTCAGCCATGCTTGAGCGAGTAATAACAGGTCTGTGCTGCCCTTTGGTGTCTGGCTTAATGCGCACAACACTGAACGTCCCAGCGTTTGTCAACGATTTGCCGTTAAGTGATGCAAACCCGCTGAACCACGTTCATGAGGAGCCGGTACAGGGGGCCATGAATCAGTATGGACCTGGCAGCAGCGTGAGCAGACGACAGAGGCACATGGCGCAGGGTGGCGGTGTAGGCAGCATTATTCTGAAGCCATACACAGGCCTAGGTTAAAAAGCGGAAGCCGTCAGCAGCGTGAGCAGACGACAGAGACACATGGCGCAGGGTGGCGGTGGATGCAGCAGTATTCGGAAGCCAAACACAGGCCTCGGTTAAAAAGCGGAAGCCGTCAGCAGCGTGAGCAGACGACAGAGGCACATGGCGCAGGGTGGCGGTGGAGGCAGCAGCAATGGAAGGCCATACAGCACCCTATCACAAAATGGAACCCACCAACAGTGTAAGGAGACCGGAAAGTGGCACATGGCAGAGTCTGGCGATGAAGTCAGGAGCAATGGGAGGCCGTACAGGGACCCATGACACACTCTGGACCTGGCAGCAGCAAGAGGAGGCGGTACAGGGGCCCATGGCAGAGTGGCGAAGCGTAAGCAGCTTAAATTGAAGGCCATACAGAGGCCTATGTTAAAAAGTCCCCCCAGCAGCAGTGTGGGGAGACGACTATCAAGAGTCCAATGGCAGAGTGGCGGAGCGTAAACAGCTTCAATTAAAGGCCATACAGAGGCCTATGTTAAAAAGTCCCCCCAGCAGCAGCGTGGGGAGACGACTATCAAGAGTCCAATGGCAGAGTGGCGGAGCGGAAGCAGCTTCAATTGAAGGCCATACACAGGCCTAGGTTAAAAAGTCCCCCCAGCAGCAGTGTGGGGAGACGACTATCAAGAGTCCAATGGCTGAGTGGCGATCCGGGAAGTCAGCGTTGTGATTGCAGATGCAATGCAGAGATTCTATGAGGTGATGCCGTGGGTGCGAAGAAGATCATATACCGTCGTACTTCCATCCATAAGACGGAAGAACCTGCGAACCGGGAGCTTTATTGCCCTGACCCGCTGAGCAGCTTCTGGGATACCCAAGAGGCCCATGGCAGAGTGGCGGAGCGTAAGCAGCTTCAATTAAAGGCCATACAGAGGCCTATGTTAAAAAGTCCCCCCAGCAGCAGCGTGGGGAGACGACTATCAAGAGTCCAATGGCAGAGTGGCGGAGCGGAAGCAGCTTCAATTGAAGGCCATACACAGGCCTAGGTTAAAAAGTCCCCCCAGCAGCAGTGTGGGGAGACGACTATCAAGAGTCCAATGGCTGAGTGGCGATCCGGGAAGTCAGCGTTGTGATTGCAGATGCAATGCAGAGATTCTATGAGGTGATGCCGTGGGTGCGAAGAAGATCATATACCGTCGTACTTCCATCCATAAGACGGAAGAACCTGCGAACCGGGAGCTTTATTGCCCTGACCCGCTGAGCAGCTTCTGGGATACCCAAGAGGCCCATGGCAGAGTGGCGGAGCGTAAGCAGCTTCAATTAAAGGCCATACAGAGGCCTATGTTAAAAAGTCCCCCCAGCAGCAGCGTGGGGAGATGACTATCAAGAGTCCAATGGCAGAGTGGTGGAGCGGAAGCAGCTTCAATTGAAGGCCATACACAGGCCTAGGTTAAAAACTCCCCCCAGCAGCAGTGTGGGGAGACGACTATCAAGAGTCCAATGGCTGAGTGGCGATCCGGGAAGTCAGCGTTGTGATTGCAGATGCAATGCAGAAATTTTATGAGGTAATGCCGTGGGTGCGAAGAAGATCATATACCGTCGTACTTCCATCCATAAGACGGAACAACCTGCGAACAGGGAGCTTTATTGCCCTGACCCGCTGAGCAGCTTCTGGGATACCCAAGAGGCCCATGGCAGAGTGGCGGAGCGTAAGCAGCTTCAATTAAAGGCCATACAGAGGCCTATGTTCAAAAGTCCCCCCAGCAGCAGCGTGGGGAGACGACTATCAAGAGTCCAATGGCAGAGTGGCGGAGCGGAAGCAGCTTCAATTGAAGGCCATACACAGGCCTAGGTTAAAAAGTCCCCCCAGCAGCAGTGTGGGGAGACGACTATCAAGAGTCCAATGGCTGAGTGGCGATCCGGGAAGTCAGCGTTGTGATTGCAGATGCAATGCAGAGATTCTATGAGGTGATGCCGTGGGTGCGAAGAAGATCATATACCGTCGTACTTCCATCCATAAGACGGAACAACCTGCGAACCGGGAGCTTTATTGCCCTGACCCGCTGAGCAGCTTCTGGGATACCCAAGAGGCCCATGGCAGAGTGGCGGAGCGTAAGCAGCTTCAATTAAAGGCCATACAGAGGCCTATGTTAAAAAGTCCCCCCAGCAGCAGCGTGGGGAGATGACTATCAAGAGTCCAATGGCAGAGTGGTGGAGCGGAAGCAGCTTCAATTGAAGGCCATACACAGGCCTAGGTTAAAAAGTCCCCCCAGCAGCAGTGTGGGGAGACGACTATCAAGAGTCTAATGGCTGAGTGGCGATCCGGGAAGTCAGCGTTGTGATTGCAGATGCAATGCAGAAATTTTATGAGGTAATGCCGTGGGTGCGAAGAAGATCATATACCGTCGTACTTCCATCCATAAGACGGAACAACCTGCGAACAGGGAGCTTTATTGCCCTGACCCGCTGAGCAGCTTCTGGGATACCCAAGAGTTTGGCTTCTGTGGGGAATATGGTTGAAAACTGAAACTTAAAGGCATGTTGACGGAAGGGCACCAGTGTCAGTGCTCCGGAGGGAATATAGCTTCAAAGCTGACACTTAAAGGTATATCGACGGTCAGAGACCACAGGAAGTGGAGCTTGCATCTTAAATCGACTGAATGTGGCAGACGTGAAACGTCTACGGGCCGTATATGAAACGGGTTGTTCCTCTTTCTGGAATAAGTGTTGGAAATGGCCACTCTTTTTGGTGTGGCGTTTTGTCTATTTAATTCCGATAACGGACTCTACTCCTCCGTGCAATCTAGTTACGAGACCCTGGGCAGGTCTGGGTCCAATTTGTGGTAGAGACTGGTTTTGTTCAGCCATGCTTGAGCGAGTAATAACAGGTCTGTGCTGCCCTTTGGTGTCTGGCTTAATGCGCACAACACTGAACGTCCCAGCATTTGTCAACGATTTGCCGTTAAGTGATGCAAACCCGCTGAGCCACGTTCATGAGGAGCCGGTACAGGGGGCCATGAATCAGTATGGACCTGGCAGCAGTGTGAGGAGACCCGAAAGTGGCACATGGCGCAGGGTGGCGGTGGAGGCAGCAGTATTCGGAAGACATACACAGGCCTAGGTTAAAAATCGGAAGCCGTCAGCAGCGTGAGCAGACGACAGAGGCACATGGCGCAGGGTGGCGGTGGAGGCAGCAGTATTCGGAAGCCATACACAGGCCTAGGTTTAAAACTGGAACCCAGCAGCGTGAGCAGACGACAAAGACGCACATGGCAGAGGATGGATCTGGCAGCAGTATGAGAAGGCGGTACAGGGGCCCGTGGCACAGTGTGGTGATGGGGGCTACAGCAACTGGATGCCAGAAAGTGGCCGATAGGGCTATATACTGCATGGAATTATAAAGTTGTAAAGACAGCGGCCTATAAGGCTATACACACTATAACAATCATGACTTGATTGACCATTGGCCTATAAGGCTATACACAGCATGAATATCATGACTTATTCTGAGAGTGGTTTGGAAGGCTATATACAAAAAGTAATTCATGAGCTGTCCAGACAGCGGACAATAAGTACATATATACAAATCAATTCATCAGCTGTCCAGCCAGCAGCCTCAAAGGCGACACATATAGAAAGCAATTCATGAGCTGTTCAGACAGCGGCCTCTAAGGCGACAGATATACAAAGCAATTCCCGAGGTGTTCAGGGAGCGGCCTGAACGGCTAGGTTATTACTAAATATATTTTTGTGGCCAAACATCGGCCTATAAATAGATGTCTACACAGTGACAAAAAATTATGTCGCCAGACAGCGGCCCCTAAGGCGACAGATATACAAAGCAATTCCCGAGGTGTTCAGTGAGCGGCTTCAACGGCTAGGTTATTACTAAATATATCTTTCTGGCCAAACATCGGCCTATAAATAGATGTCTACACAGTGACAAAAAAGTAGGTCGCCTTACAGCGGCGTATCCTACAAATTGACATTATAAGAAATGGTTTAGACCAAAAAAAAAACTTTGATGCGATGCTATACCTTAGTAGATTGTGGAAAGTCGACAAGTCAAGCGTAACTGTGTACATTACAGAAAATCTTAACAAGACAACCAAACATGTGGCCAAACCGTGACCGATACAACAAGTTAACAATGTAAGAAACAGGAGGGGGCCAAACCGTGGCCAATAAATAAACAGTCCACCTCATTGATGAGATGGACAACACGTGTCAAATAAATATTTAAAAAAATTGCTATTCCATCGGTCTGGAACTGGTCGACTATAAATAATTAAAAAGTTTAAATTCATGTGACAGTCGTCCAGCGACGTATAAATAATTTAAAAACACCAATTCATGAGGGGCCCGACCAGCAGAGTATAAGTCATTAAAAAGGTTCAATTCATGTGACGGTCGTCCAGCGAAGTATAAATAATTTAAAAACCCCAATTCATGAGGGGCCCGACCTGCAGAGTATAAGTCATTAAAAATGTGCAAAACATGAGTCGGCCGACCAGCAGCCTCTCAATAAAATATATATACAAATGTACGGATCAGGTGGAGGTCTTCCATTTGTCCCTAATAACATGTTTGGGGCATGATTCATGGCGGATTTAGTCAGTTGTGTCAGGAACTGGTGGTTTGAAATCCAGACTAATCCACGCCTGATTCATTTTCACAAACGTGAGTCTCTCCACACTTTGGGTGGACAGTCGTGTCCTCCGCGGAGTTACAATAGCTCCTGCCGCACTAAACATGCGCTCCGATGCCACGCTACTGGCCGGGCATGACAGCCTTTCAAGGGCAAATTCAGCTAGTTGGGGCCAAAGGTCAAGTTTCGTTGCCCAGTAGTCAAGGGGATTGTCTACCTCGGTTGGCAGGGTGCTGTCCAAGTAGGCCCAAGCCTGTTGTTTGAGCTCCTGCTCCAGGTCCACCTGAAGCTGCTGCGGCTGGTTAGTAGTTTCCTCACTGCGCTGGTGAAGAAAGCTACTCATCATCGACTGCAGACTGAGGCAGCCGCTGCTGGTGGAGCTGCCACTGCTCCTACCACCCCACCCCTTCCCTGCTGCCATGGCAGCGGAACGCGAGCGCACAGGGCCCACAGTGTCTGAGGATGGACGTTGGCGCAGAAAGGCAGAGACCAACTGACTACATAGGTGGTTTTTATAGTACTTTATTTTGGCCTCCCTCTCAGCAGGTGTGAAAAAGGCCACCATATTTGAACGGTAGCGAGGGTCCAACAAGGTGGACAGCCAAAAGTCATCCCTCTGTCTGATGGTTATTATTCGGCTGTCGCTACGCAAGCAACCGAGCATGCTATGGGCCATTTGTGCCAAGGAATGCGAGGGACTCCCTGCCTCCATCTCCACAGCATACTGCCACGGTGCGTCTGGGTCCTCTGTCTCCTCCTCCTCCTCTACCAGATGCTCCTGCTCCTCCACTCCTGTCCGCTGAGTGGAAAAACCACCCATTTCACTCAATAATTCCTGAGCACCAATGTCCTCCTCTACCTCCTCCTCTTCTTCCTGTCCTGCCCCCACAGGGGTCATGTGGCGTTGAGATCTGTGCGCCACGTCTACCGCACCCTGACCAGCCATTGTTAACAGCATTTGTTCCAGGACGTGCAACAGAGGAATGACGTCGTTCATCCCATAGTCCTGCCGACTCACGAATAGTGTGGCCTCCTCAAAGGGCCTGAGCAAGCGGCAGGTGTCACGCATGAGCTGCCAATGGCTGACATCTAAGTTACACAGGGGAGTACCTTTATCCGCTTGTAACATCAGGTAATCGGTGATGGCCTTTCGCTGTTCGTAAGGGCGGTCTAACATATGTAGGGTTGAATTCCACCTTGTTGCAACGTCGCAGATCAGGCGATGCTGTGGAATTCCGTTCTGCCGCTGCAGCTCAAGGAGGGTGTGCTTTGCGGTGTAGGAATGGCTGAAATGCATACAAAGTTTACGTGACATTTTAAGGATGTCTTGCAGTGGGATGGTGGATTTTAGGAACCGCTTGACAACCAGATTGAACACGTGAGCCATGCATGGCGCATGGCACAACCTTCCTTGACGCAGAGCAGACACCATGTTATTTCCGTTGTCGGTCAACATGGTTCCGATTTTCAGTTTGCGCGGAGACAGCCATCTGTCGATTTCTCTGTTCATTACACTCAGAAGTTCCTCCCCTGTGTGACTACGTTCGCCAAGGCATACCAGGTGCAGCACAGCGTGACACCGTTGCGCCCTGCACATGTGATATGCTGGTCGGGTAATGGGACTTGGCACGGGGGTGGCGGCTGAGGACACGGCGGAAGAAGAGGTGGTAGAGGCGGACATCTTTGCTGGACCAAGGACGTGCAAACGTGGAGGCAAAAGCGGCGTGACCTGTCCAAGTTGCTGGTGCGGCTGTGCCGGCACCACGTTCACCCAGTGGGCCGTAAATGACATGTACTGTCCCTGACCGTAGTTACAGCTCCACACGTCGGCGCTGCCGAGCACTTTGGCAGAGACCGACATGCTCAAAGACTGGCCCACCATCTCTTCTACATGTGAATGCAGGGCTGGCACTGCCTTTTTGGCGAAGAAATGCCGGCTTGGCACTCTCCACCGCGGCTCGGCACAAGCCATCATTTCTCGGAAAGGTGCTGAGTCCACCACTTGGAAAGGGAGGGACTGCAGCACCAGCAACTTGGACAGGAGGACGTTCAGCTTCTGCACCGTCGGGTGCGTGCTCGCAAACTGTTGTCTCTTGGAAACGGATTCCAAGAAAGACTGCTGACGGAATCCGTGAAGAGGAGTAGCAGGAGAAGGAGCATCTGAACGAGCGGAAGATGCCAACGAGCGACAACTCCCCTCAGCAGAGGTGTTGGAGCCTTGACTGGCTGATAGAGGGCGATTGACGTCGGGTGACGGAGCAAGTAACGGAGCGGGTGATGGAGCGGGGGCTGGGGCAGGCAGAACCGCCGTATCTTTATCACGGTTTTCCCAGGCCACCGAATGGCGACGCTGCATATGCTGACGCAACGCTGTAGTCCCAACATTGGCCCCCTGGCCACGCTTGACTTTCTGGCCACATAGTCGACATACGGCTACGTTTACTTCCTCGGGCGGCTTGACAAAAAATTGCCACACCGCCGAGTAGGAAACTTTGCCCCCGCTACTCCTCACTGGCTGACTGCTACTTCCTCCGTGCACACCGGCACCACTACTGGCCGTGGTGGTAGGCTGCAGTGGAGCTGGTGCTCTACTCCGTGGCCGTTTGGCTCCACTGACACTGCTGCGACCCTGCTGCCTCCTGGGCAACCCACCGACTGTTTTGCTCGCTGGCAAGCTGGCACCCTCTTCTCCTGATGATGCGGAAGCAATAGCCTGATGACGACGAGGCTGCCAAGTGCAATCAGCCTCATCATCATCAATTAGGGTCTCCGCGTCACTACTAGCCCCCTCGGCTGCGTGAGGGTCAGGAGACACCTGTCTCTAGACCGGCTACCGAGCCACTCTCCTCGCCAGTACTTCTTCGCCTGGCTGCTGAAGAGGCGGATGTCTCCCCCCGTTCCTGACCGCCCTCTGTTAGCTCTTCCTCACTGTACAGTGGGGCTGAGCCCACAGCATGCGATACTTCGCTTGGTGAGGGAACACCAAAGGACAGGGGCAGGTCGAGGACACGTGATTTCAGTGGGCTTGCTCCCGGGCCATGCCAACTAACGGTTGTGTCTGACGTACCCACCGACCGTTGGCTGTAGGTGTCAGAGGTGACCTGGGAAGAGGAAGACGACCGAGTCAACCAATCGATGACGGCAGGGTTGTCGGTGGAGACACGACCGCTGGATGAAACCGGGAGCACTGGCCTCTGGCTGCGACTAGTGCTGCCTCGACCCCTTCCTCTGCTACCACGTCTGCTCGCTCCTGAAACATTGCCTCCTCTGCCACTCCTCTGCGTGTTGTCTGACATACTCTTTAATTCAATAAGCATCCCAAAAATAAAACCGGATTTAACTCTTTGAACGTACAATAGTGGTTGTGAAGCAGAAAGTCAGTTTATTTAGCACAATCGGACAATTGCAGCTTGCCGTTGGCTGTAAACTGTACGTTTATGTCACTGGAATGCACTAATCACCCAAAAAATATTACCGCCACCCGGCGTGTATATGGATTTAACTCTTTGAACGTACAATAGTGGTTGTGAAGCAGAAAGTCAGTTTATTGTACACAATCGGTCAATTGCAGCTTGCCGTTGGCTGGAAACTGTACGTTTAGGTCACTGGAATGCACTAATCACCCAATAAATATTACCGCCAGCCGGCGTGTAAATGGATTTAACTCTTTGAACGTACAATAGTGGTTGTGAAGCAGAAAGTCAGTTTATTGTACACAATCGGTCAATTGCAGCTTGCCGTTGGCTGTAAACTGTACGTTTATGTCACTGGAATGCACTAATCACCCAAAAAATATTACCGCCAGCCGGCGTGTATATGGATTTAACTCTTTGAACGTACAATAGTGGTTGTGAAGCAGAAAGTCAGTTTATTTAGCACAATCGGTCAATTGCAGCTTGCCGTTGGCTGGAAATTGTACGTTTAGGTCACTGGAATGCACTAATCACCCAAAAAATATTACCGCCACCCGGCGTGTAAATGGTTTTAACTCTTTGAACGTACAATAGTGGTTGTGAAGCAGAAAGTCAGTTTATTGTACACAATCGGTCAATTGCAGCTTGCCGTTGGCTGTAAACTGTACATTTATGTCACTGGAATGCACTAATCACCCAAAAAATATTACCGCCACCCGGCGTGTAAATGGATTTAACTCTTTGAACGTACAATAGTGGTTGTGAAGCAGAAAGTCAGTTTATTGTACACAATCGGTCAATTGCAGCTTGCCGTTGGCTGTAAACTGTACGTTTATGTCACTGGAATGCACTAATCACCCAAAAAATATTACCGCCAGCCGGCGTGTAAATGGATTTAACTCTTTGAACGTACAATAGTGGTTGTGAAGCAGAAAGTCAGTTTATTTAGCACAATCGGTCAATTGCAGCTTGCCGTTGGCTGTAAACTGTAAGTTTATGTCACTGGAATGCTTCACATTGCCTGCACAGAGAGACTGCAAATTGTAATCATTGTTAAGCAGCCTCTCTCTTTTGGGGCAATCATATGAAGCAGACTCTCAGAGACTGCTCCACATGATTGCCCCGAGAAAGACTGAGCCAGAGAGCCCGCCCCTTCCCTATGTCCAGCAAACAAACCAAGGAGATTGCAAGAAAATGAGGAGGAGAGACTGTGCTTTCACTGTCACCACACACAGCACTATATGTGGAGTCTGGACCTTCTCTGGTGAGTGAGCACCACACCATTGGGCAAGCCAGGCAAGCAGAGTAGCATAGATTTACAGTCCTTCCACTCTGCAACTGACCAACTTTACGATAGCATCCATCCCCTGTCCTGCCCTGACCTGGCCACTACTGTCTACAACAACTCGCTTTCAGCCGCTCTAGACTCGCTTGCACCCCCAACAACACGAAGCATTAGGCCCCAACCGCTACAACCCTGGCAGACACTAGAAACCTCAAACGACATAGTCGTGCGCTGGAGCGACTATGGCGTAAAAGCAAATCCCAACAAGCGTTCACCCGCTATAAATCTGCCTTCTTAATGTACACTTCCTCCCTTCACGCTGCCAAACAAGCCTACTTTATTACCCTCATTAATACCTTCTCCTCCAGTCCTCGCCGGCTCTTCTCCACTTTTAACTCTCTACTTTCTCCGCCTCCACCCAGTACCTCACTTACCACCCAAGAGATTGCTAACCACTTCAAAAACAAGATTGACACAATTTGTAGGGACTTCGCCACTGCTCAGACACCCACCCCACTCAGCACTCCTCACACAATAACCCCCTCAACACTTTGCTCCCTTGACCTCACTACCACCGAAGAGGTAACAAAGATTTTCTCCGAAGCCCGCCTCACCACCTGCCCCCTGGACCCTCTCCCCTCACAACTCCTGCGGTCCCCCAACTGTTCCATCCTATGCTCCCTCACTCACATCTTCAATCATTCCCTCTCCACCGGTACCTTCCCCTCCCCTCTAAAGCACGCGCACTACACTCCCATACTTAAGAAACCCTCCCTGGACCCCACTGACCTGAACAACTTAAGACCCATCTCCCTACTGCGATTTACCTCTAAACTTCTAGAACGCTTAGTCTACAATCGCCTGAGCTCCCATCTCACCAACAACAACCTTCTCCACCCTTTACAGTCCGGCTTCTGCCCCCTACACTCCACTGAAACTGCCCTACTCAAGCTCACCAATGACCTACTTACCGCCAAAACCAATGGCCACTATACTATACTCCTACTACTTGACCTCTCTGTGGCTTTTGACACAGATGACCACCTCAAAAAACTGCTCCTCCTCCTGTGGACTATATGCACTGTGCTAGTACATAGGAAGAGGTTATGTAAAAGAGTTGGGATGTAGCCGGGTTATTGATGTTGATAGGG